>NW_021621185.1:13985845-14073345 GCF_004785775.1 Grammomys surdaster
CTTTCTTTTTTTTTTTTCGAGACAGGGTTTCTCTGTGTAGTTCTGGCTGTCCTGGAACTCACTCTGTAGACCAGGCTGGCCTCGAACTCAGAAATCTGCCTGCCTCTGCCTCCCAAGTGCTGGGATTAAAGGCGTGCGCCACCACCGCCCGGCGCATCTGTTTTTCTTTTCTTCTTCTAAACTTTTTTTTTTGCCTGTATTAGTTACTTCTGTTGCCATGATAAAATATAATATAAAAACTGACACAGCGGACTTTATTTTGGCTTATGGTTCCAGAGAGGGAGTCCCCACTGGCTGTGGAGGGATGGCAGCAGGCAGCTGGAGCAGGGACATGCAAGATCACATTTGTGTCCACAAAGAGAGTGAATTGGAAGTAGAGCAAAGTTAAACATTCTCAAGACCCGTGCACTAGGGACATACTTCCTCTAACAAGGGTCTACCTCCTGAATGTTCTCTAACCTCCCTAAACAGCACACCGGCCAGGGACCAACTGTTGAAATACATGAGCCTTTAGTGTACATTTCTCATTCAAACCACCACACTAGCCTTTGCCTTTCTCAGTCCAAATAATGAAATGAGAGTATGTTTACAAAGCTTTGCATAATGACCCCCTCTTTCTCTATTGATAACCACGACTCAAATATTCCAATTTTGACACATGAGCTACTTTATAATCTTTCAGTCCTAGAAAGTGCCATAGAAATTGACATATTTTTTCACAATTTTTTAATAGAACAATTGATGAATAGTGAGTAGATACATATAAATACATGTATTATCAGAACCACAGATTTAGGTCCTTTCCTAAGCAACTCTCCTTTCAAAAATTTTCCTATTTTTCTACATAACTGCTTCATTACCATTCTTTCTGCCATGTAAAATAATCTTCTTATGTGTCCAATTAGACAATGCCACATGATTTGGAGGGGTGTACACGATTAACTGAAGATCCACGTGATTAACCTTGGGGACCCAACTTCTTCGGTGTACAAAAGGAACGAGAAGGTTCATCTGAGGCCAGGTTGAAATGTGGACAGAAAAAAAATGCTCTGTGTACAGAGAAACATCTTGAAATCTTTGAATTTTGAAATGTATTAATTCAGTCTTTGGGGAATAAATAACAAACAAAAAAGCTAGAGTTGAATACATTGGAAATTGTTTCATACTGGATTTTTAAAAACAAAAACTCAAAAAGACCTGACATGAAATGCTGTGATTTTATCAAGGCAGAAGAGACTGTACAGGGAGGTCACAGCCATAGCTGGATACAGAGCAGTCGCCATAATTCACCTTCGCCATCCACACGCTGCACACCCCAGACCACCGGAAAAAAAGGTACAAAGTCCCCACTATATACTAAGTTTTGTAATTCTGTGCTGGGAAAGACCCTTGTTTTCCAAGTCCATTCAGGGATCAGAAACTGATCCTAACGAGCGGCTCCATTTTACTCTGCCTATTGAATACTCAAGAACGGGAAAAGGAAACGCACGTAGGGTACAAGATCAGCAGACAACAGCCCTTTGAAAGGGCCTGTGACTTCAGGCTCTGACTCTCAGCTCATGTGTCCTGATAACCTTTTCTCTCATTTCTTATCACCTGACTCAGGTACCTGAATCTTTTCTCCCTCCAACCACAGAGTTCTCATCTACCATTCTCCAAGCAGGCCCTATATGTTCACAATCTCGAGGACTTGGTCTTAAAATGGTAATTTAATTGTGGAAACCCTTTTTCTGGGTTTCTTCACGGTGTCCTCCTGTCTAGATTAGAGGCTCTATACCCTATGTCTCTCAAAGTGTGATCTAATTATTAACTTTTGGCTAGGAGGATGGTATCTTCAGCATCACATACAATTCCTAGGCTTGTTTCATAAGAGGCAAAAGTGTCACTATATCGACTAGAATGTGGACCTAGTAGTGAGTTGTTCTAACTTTGTAGGTGAGGGCAAAGCATCCAGGTAAAAAAGAAACAAGGCTACCATTAACCTCTTAGAGCAGAGGCATTAACTAGACCAGTCTATAATCTAAACAAAAGGTAGTATACTGTGCTGATTTGGACCTCTGTCACAGCTGCTGAACTTAGAATCCAAGTTGTACAGTCGTTTCATGAAGTGACCTGCCCAGAAAACACGTTTTTCCATCTTTGTTTTGCAACTCCATTCCTTTCCACCCAACTCTCTGAGCTGAAAACATCCTGCCTTTCTTCCAGCTTGGCACTCCCATTCCTGACCTTGTCTGTACATGCTATTCCCCCAGCATCAGTATCACACCCTGTCAAGACACCAACATCACCTCAAGCTCAAGCTCTCACTTTTTGACTGTGGCTACCTATTTCACCCGTCTATATTGTGCCTTCTCTTTCTGGATTTCTAAACCTACACTTTGCCTTTCCATGTCCTGCTCATCACAAGCCTAGTTGAACCGACCCATACTTTTTCTCATTATTCTTCATAGAGTTCAAACGCATACTGTCCACTCAAGTTTCCATGCTTAGAAAACCTGCCAACGATGTTGACTTGAGGCTTAAAGTTTACCTTACATAATCTAGATTGTCAAATTAATTTCTCACTTTCACGTGAATGTGAAACTTTATCCTTCCTTATATCATCATGTAATAATTTTTGTTCCAAATAGTTCATTCGTTTTTTCAAATTTCTTTCATCTGTTAACCTTATATCTTATGTTAATATCTTACAGTCATTTATAGCTTTATTCAGATATTTTCAAATTCAAGACAAGGTCTCATTATATTCAGGCTAACCTTGAACCTGCAAACCTCCTACCTCTGCCTCCTAAGTGCTGGGATTGCAGGCATGCCAAGCTTGTGCCCATCTTGTGTCCTGGAACTTGAACTCTTTATTAGTTCTAACAGTAGCATGTGTGTGTTCTTGTGGAGGTTGGACTGTATGCATATTATTTAGAATTTCCTATTGTTTCCCCAATACATGGAAAATGCCTTCCATGACCCTTGGTGGATACCTGATACCACAAATTGTTCTGATCCCTGAATGTTTCAGTAACGTCTCAATATTTTTCTAGTTTTTTTTTTCTTGCTTCTTATTAGCTGTTTGAGAATTTTATACAGTTTCAACCCCCATTTCTTACAGCCAACTTTGTGAGTTTTTTTTTTTAAACTCGTCAAGTACAGTTGGTGGTACCCATACAGTCTTGGATGTATGGCCTTTTTCTGGAAGAAGGCCAGCCCATCAGGGGCTGTAAGTTGAAACACAACCAACCCTCTTGCAGTGGTTACCAACTGATAATAGGTCTTTAGGTGGGGAGGAGAACTTCATATTCATTTCCACTCCTCATGCTGGAATTTTAATTGGCCTGAGTCTAGGATGGTCTTGAGCATGCTGACTCAACTGGTGTAAATTCATGTGCGTGACTGCCCTGCTACGTACAGAAAGCACCGCTTCTTTACAGTCACTCATGGCCTATAGCTTTTACAATCTTTCCACACATTTTTTCACCATGAACTCTGAAGCTTTAGGAAGAGGGCATGAAATAGATCTCTCATTTAGGGCTGAGCATTTCACAATCTTTTCTTCTCTGCACCTTAATCAGTTATTGGGCTCTGTATTAATCACCTCTGTTGCAAAAATGAAGCTTCTCAGCTGAGGTTTGACCAATGCGCCAATGCACTGGTCTACAGGTAGTACAGGTCACTAGGAGTCAGTTTAACACAGAATCTATTTAGCAGAGTAGGTTCTCCTCTGGGGCCTATGTCTCATATTTATTTTCTCATTTGCAGATATTAGCCTTGAATTTTCAGATATGCGTGCCCCAGAGGTTGAGAAATTAGGAACGGGCCCTGTTGGGGGTAGGGTGATTTTAAGGGAGGAGAGAGAGAACACAGTGGTATAAAGGGGTTAAAGGGAATAATGATAAAATATGTGTTCAATGGGAAGTGGCTGGGACTGCAAGGTACATAAGAAACTATGGAGAGGGATAACTAACATGAAAAATGCTTTTAAAAACACACGGGAAGACTTACCACTGTAGATACTTTCTAAAATTTATACATACACACATACAAAGAGTTCAAACAACAGCATTTCTATATCCCCACTGAATACCACAGGATAATGAAAAGCTCAACACTAGGGTTACCACCTTGAGTTACTGGTTCCTGGAGTCCTTTAGAACTCCAAACATTATAAGATATTGTCAATGCTTTTGATTGTCCTCTAGAACAAAATGCAAAGACCCTATTGCTGAAGACACCATTCCCTCGAATCATAGAACATGAAGAAATCAAACTGGTGCTCCCCTGGAGGCTTCATTCCTACTCAGTACTTTCCTAAGGCTGAAGGGTGCAGCACAGGCTAACTGAGAGAACAGGAATCACCATTTAACTAGTTGTGGACTTTGTATGTTCCAACAATGACTGACCTGGCAAGACATGCCCACCCATCCATAGTGCCGTGGACAGCATGGCAAAACCCAACTAATTTCTTATTGGACTTAAGCCCCATTCCACAAATTAAAACTCATACTCATAATCATTTATTAGAGTCTAGGCACTGTGGTTAGATAGGTCATGGTCCCTAGGGGAGGACCTATTAGTGCCACTCTGCTAAATGAATACAGTATTAAACTCACTCTGAATACTAATGACCTCAATTTCTAAATCAAAAGGCACAAGCGAGTATATTGGGTCAAAAATCAGGACCCATTTATTTTCAGTCTCCAGGAAACACATCTTACCACAAAAGACACATTCTATCTCTGGGTGTAAAAGTACCTAGAAAGAAAGCAACTGCTGCTGTTCTAATATCTGACAAAATAGCCATCAACTCAAAACTAGTGAGAAAAGATAGTGATAATTACTTCATACTGATTGAGGAAATAGTCCATTAAAGGATATCGTGATTCTGAACATATATACCCTAACCTAGTTGTACCCAGTTTCATAAAACAAGTAACATGAGATTTAAAGCCACAGATTAACTCTTGCACAATAACAGTGGGTGACTTCAATTTCCCACGCTCAGCAATTAACAGATTTTTCCAAACAAACAAACCAAAAAGAAAAAAGAAAAAAGAAAAGAAAAAGAAACAAAACACAAAACACCACAAAAAATAAACAAAAATGGAGAAATATACAAATTAAATGACATCATAGAGCAAATGGACTTAACAGACATCTGTAAAACATTCCATGCAAACACTGCAAAGTCCATTCTTCTTAGCAGCACATAGAACTGTCTCTAAAGTCTTATAAGGCGATTCTATAACTCTAACTGCCTATATTAGAAAAACAGAGTGATCTCAAATTTATGATTTGATAATAAACTTTAGAGATCTAGAAAATAAGTCAAACCCAATTTAATAGATGGAAAGAAAACATTAAGATTAGGGTAGAAATGAGTGGAATGGAAACAAACAAAAATATGAAGAATCAAAGAGCCAGCCAATCTAACCAATAGAAAGATTTGAGAACACCTAAAATAAGAGTCCTTAAATTAGAGATTAATGGAGATTATTACAATATAATTAGAGGTAAAAACAGAGCTAGTACAACAGATAATGATGAAATACATAATATTATTATGTCTTACCTTGAAAACATATAGCCCACTAAAATGGAAAACAAATGGATGAATTTGTAGATTTGTATAACCAATAAAAATTAAAACAGAATGAGATAAACAAATTTAACAGATTTATAACAAGTGCTGAAATTGAAGTAGTTATTAAGAATAACTCTTTTTCCTCTAAAAAAGTTCAGGCCCAGATGGATTCACTGCTGAATTTCCCAGTCCTTCAGAGAAGAATCTACACCAGTGTTTCTGAAACTATTTTTAAAAATAGAAAAGAACATTACTAAACTCTTTTATGAAGCTAGTATTATCATAATATGAAAATCAGACATACACACATGCACACACAAGAAGGGAAGGAAGAGAGGGAGGGAGGGGGAAGGAAAAAACTATAGATTGATTTTCATGATGAGCTTATATGCAAAAACTATCAACAAAATACTTGCAAACTATATTTGCAAGTATCAAGAGCACATCCATAAGATCATCCACTGATAGGGTTGTTCTGGAGATGTGAGAATGCTTTAAAGAATGTAAATCAATATGTTATAAATTAAATATATGGGCTCAAGGATGGAAATCTTGATAGATAGACACATAAAAAGGCTTTTGACAAAACGTAACAGACTGTCATGTTAAAAAGTCCTAATGAAACTAAGAATATATGAAACACATCTCAAAATAATATGTGTTATATGAAGGGCCTATAGCAAATATTATTAAATTGGAGAAACAAAAAAAATTGAACTAAAATCATGAAGAAAATAGAGTGTCAACTTTCTCTCATCTTATTAAATATAAAACTAGGAGCTGTAGCTAAAACAGTAAGTCAAGAAAAACAAATAAAAAGGATGCACATAGGAAAGGAAGAAGTCAAAGTTTCTCTTTTTGTATACAATAAGATCCTATACAGAAGAGACCCCAAAGGCTCCACCAGAAAACTCTTAGAAATGACAAACACTGGCAGCATAGTGGCAGGATACAAAGATAACACAGGAAGCATATCGTTTCTGTACTGACAGCAGACAAACTGAGAGGAGACGAAGGAAGCAATCCCGTTTACACTAGCCTAAAAATATATACCATGGATGAAACTTTAAATACCAAAGAAAGAAATCATGGAAGACACTAGACACTGAGAAGATCACCCATGCTCATGGATTGGATGAATCAATATTGCAAAACGGCTATATTACCAAAAGCAACCTACAAATTCAATCCAATCCCTATAAAAATTCCAGAACTATTCTTCACATGAGATCTGTCTGTGTGAGTTCTTGGCCAGGAAGACCTTAGAGGTTCCCCGCAGACCACAGGGTTTTGTCATTGCTCTTATTTGCCTTCTATAACTATATGGTATAAAGTCTATTGCTAAAGACAAAAACCACTTTGGTTGCAGGACAAAAACCCAAACTGGGTTTACCCTTAACATTTCCTGACTGGTGGCTAGCTTTCATAGTGATAGAGCAGCAATACAGGCCAGTAGGGTAGACAATTTTCCAATGATACGGTCTAGCAACGAACCCTAACGCAACAAAACTGACTTGCCAGTCAAGATATGCCTAGTTCAACAGCAGCATAACTGATACGGGAGTAGCCAACTTCTTCCTAGTTGGATTTTAGAGTTGTTCCACAGGAAAGAATTCATACTTAGAACTGCAAACGTGATGAAAACCCATGGCTTGGGAGGCCTTATGCAGTTAAGGCCATTACTGTTGTTTTGCTAAGTGGGCATGCTGTCAACTACCTTTGGAATATTTATGTTTATGCCCATAGGTTCGAACTGGCCTCAACCTTGTTCAGAAAAGTTTCCTTTGCAGGGGCAACAGTTAAAGCAGATACTCAGAACTGGCCAAAGTGCTGAGAATAAATGACTGTTGAGTTCTAAGTTCAAAATGGGACACATATGTCACACACCTCAATCAGGACTCAGGGAGATATGGAAGAGGAGGCAGAAAGGATGCAGGGCCTTGAGCACAGGGAGCTGTGTGGTATGAAGCGTCATCTTCTGAACTCACAAACTCACTGCACCCACTGACTTTCTAAAGTTCAGACCAACGAGATCAGCTGATATACCTGCAGGCAGCACCGATTAGACTCAGGATGTGATAGGGACAGGACATTAAGATATGAAGGTGGGAAAGGGTGTGTGGCATGGAGAGGGAGGAGTTAGGGGTGGATATGATCAAGAAATAGTATATAACCACATGCTAGCCAATAAAAGTCTAGCACCAGGAGTAAATTGCCTTCTTTGGAGTTGGTACACAATGTGGTTCCATAGACTGCCCAACATTACAGGCTACTGCCATTGCTTTTGGTTCCCCTCTAGAACTTGATGGTAAGACCCTATTGCTGAGGTCACCACATGCTTGCATCATAAACCAAGCTGGTCTAATGTGGAAGCTTCATTTCTACTACCTAGCTTGCATAGTTCTGGGAGGTGCTCCAAAAAACCTGATCATCAGTCTGACTCAGCAGCAAACCAACTGAGCTACAACAGCAACTGTCCTGGCGAGATGTTTGCAGTGGTCTAGACCAGTGTAGCAGTGGGGTGGGTGTTACAAGAGTAATTAGTCACTCTCTAACTGGACTTAAGTCTGCATCCACAAGTTGAAACCCATACCTAGCCCCGTTATTGAGACCAAGAACTTACGGTTAGGTGGGTCATAGGAGAGAACGCACTACAATTCCTATGATAGACAAAGATAGTATTAAAACAACCCTAATGACTTATCACTATACCCATAGAACTTCTAAGAGAAGCTTTTTCCTGAAGGATATAACAACTAATATAAAGACCCACAACACAGAGATTAAGAGATTATAAAAATAAAATAAAATGGAAGTTGGGCATGGTAGTGCATGCCTTTAGTCCTCTTCTGAGGCAGAGGCATAGATCTCTGAATTTGGGGCCAGCCTGGTCTACAGAATGAGTTCTAGGACATCCAGGTCTACACAGTAAAACCCTGTCTCAATGAAACCAGAGAAAGAAATACCACACACACACACACACAGACACACACACACACACACACACACACACACACACACACGGGTTCCTGTTCTGGAAGGTGTCCCATGAAGATCTCCGGCCTGGCCAGGTGCGGGGGGTCCAGGCCAGTGGGACAGAGTGCGAGCAGGGAGAGGGAATTGCCTCCGCTGCTGCCTCTGCCCACGTCTCCGCTGTGGCTGCCCAGTCACTCCCAGGTGCCGCACCTGTCTCTCCAAGCCGAGCTGGCCTGGTAAGAAGCTGGATAGTTGGCAAGGAGGAGAGGGTCCTGAAGGTGCTTTGGGAGAGCAGATCTCTTCCCAAGTGTTACAGCTCTTGGGACAGAAACTCTCAGACACCAGGATGATTCTCACACATTTTTTACTTCTCCTGAATAGAACCCTTATACACAATTTCAGGGTGGGTTAGGGTCTGGCAGTAGATAACGCCTATTGGCTTGGTCTGAAAGCTTGGAGATACCTCATCTATATGTGGGAGAGCCTGAGGCACTGTTCCTCGTGACTGGTGGCCATAGACCTCTCTGTGGGAGAGGCTGTGGAGGGCTGAAGCTAAGTGAAAGGAACCAGGGCCCAAGAGCAGAGCCGAACACCTGCCTTCCGATTAGGGTCTGGGGATTGAGGCCTGTGCTCGACCAGGCGCTCAGCTGCCTCTCACAGCCCACAGTCCCCCCACCACACACACACACAGTCACTGAGATTAGGGAGAGAGGGAGGGGGAGAGACTATAAAGTGACCAGCCCTAAATGGGATGACTATGTCAATTTTTCCTTCAAAGGCACAGAGATCATTGTGCAAAAAGGGGTAAAAAGATTGTAACAGTTCAAGGTGGTAGATGACTAAGGAAGGTTGCACATAATAAACTCAGAGGCTGTGACAGCATGCAGAAGACTTCTGAAAGCTTAAGCCAGAAAGGAAAAATAATTCCTGCATGGAGTAAAGGGGCCAGCATTAAGGCTCTCCCCTAGTTGAGGAGAGATTGATGTTTTATAGTACTGGGAGGGGAAGAATCTGTTTTCTTTAACAGTATGACCCGGGTTGATAAATCACACCCCTAGGCAGACCCTACATCCAAGAGTATTTAGGCAGCACAGATTAGACTCGACAGGTTTTTAAACAGAAAGATCATGAAGTTGGGTGGGGAAGGATCTGGGAGGGCTTGGGGGAGGGGTGCATATGATCCAAATGCATCCTATGAAATTCTCAGAAACTAATTTAGATATTATTCGTGTAAAGATACATTGTATGCAAGTCCTCTAGTTACTTTTCTGTTGCTGTGATAAAATACTCAAACCCAGACCAACTTGGAGAAGAAAGGGTTTCTTTGGCTTAAACTTCCAGGCCACAGTCCATCCATCGTGGAGGGAAGCAAAGGGAAGAGCTTAAGCAGGAACCGGAGCCACGGTGAGGATGCTGCTCCTGGCTTGATCACTGCCTTGTGCTCAGCTAGCTTTCTTACACAGTCCAGACCTGCCTGCCTACTTATGCTGCCACCCTCAGTGGGCTGGACCCTCTCACATCAATTCTTAGTCAAGACAATCTTTCATAGACGTAGCCACAGGCCAATATAATAGTGTCAATTTCTTCAATTGAAGTTCTTTCCTTGGGTGACACTGGTTTGTATCCACTTGATAATAAAAGGTGACCAGGACACTCCAAAATCCATGCACTTTACACACAATCCCTTTAAGCCAGGAGCTCTCAACCTTCCTAATACGCCACTCTAATCCAGTCCCTCATGCTGTGATGACCTGAAGCATAAAATTATTTTCATTGCTGCGCCATAATTGTAGTTTTGCTAGTTATAAATTGTAATGTATGTAAATATCTGATGTGCAGGATAGCTGATATGTGACCCCTAGGAAAGTGTCCTTAGACCCCCAAGGGGGTCATGACACATAGGTTGAGAACTGCTTTAAGTGTACTCTTTCATTTCTGGTTCCTGAAATTTCATGTTAACACCACAATATAAAACAGTTCAACTTTTAAAAGTCCCACAGTCTTTAAATTTTTCAATACTTTAAGAATCCAAGGTCTGATTTAAAAAATCCAATGTCTCTTAACTATGGCCTTTTGTAAAGTCAAAGATGAGTTAAATTTTTCTTATTGGAAAAGGGAAGAACCAGAGCAAAGAAACCATCAGATTAAAGCCAAACCCCAAATCTAGCAATGGCAGTTAAACCTTGTCCGTGAAACTCAATGTTCAACATCTGCAACTCACTTGTAATCTTTGGGGCTAAAAAGGCTCAGGCCTCCCCATTTCTTCAGCTCTGTGATCCACAGAGCCCACAGTTAGTCTGCTATGCCCAGCGGGGCTCCACTCCATTCCAGATACTGTCCTTGTAAGATGGCACAGGGTCCTGGCATCTCCAATAGCCTGGGGTCTCTATTGCACCTGAGGCTGCACCATAACCAATGGCCTTTCAAGCTACACAGTGCTATGACCCCCTCCCCACCCAATCTTGTATATATTTTTTTATGCTTTCAAAACCAGTATCACATGGTGAGTCTTACACATAGCCAAGTTCAGCTACCAGCCTTAGATGCAGACTTACCCCAGCCCCTACCCCTGACCACAGCCTGTGCTGACCCAAGGAAATACTTCCAGGAAGATTTAACCTCATTGGCTCTGGTCTCTTGCTAATCACAGCAGATTCTTCAACCTCAGCTGCCCAACATCCATGGTTCCAGTAAAGCACAGGTTTTACCTCATTGGTGCTTGTTAATTATAGCTGCTTCTTGAGCCTCAGTTGAACAACCGCCACAGATATGAAAGATATCATATGAACATCCTGATAGTCGTTGCTTCCCTAAGAGACTTCACAAACCAGACCTCCATTGTGGGCTTTTCTCTCTACCTTCTTATGTTCCAAGATCCCACAGGATAGCCCATTAAGCTCTGAGCACTCAACGGCTTTTCCAGTTCCAAGTTCTAAATAGTATTCCCCCACCAAACAATATGGTCAAATCCACTACAGTAACAACTCTGCTCTTCTGGTATCAATTCTGTTCCAGTTTGCTAATGTTGCTGTGATGAAACACTCTCACACAAAGCAACTTCGGGATGAATGGATTTATCTTATAAGTTATAGTCCATCAAGAGGAAGAGCAGGAACTCAAAAGAGACTCAGAATCAGAAACCAAGGAGGGGGAGCACTGCTTTCTGGCTTGCTCACAGGCTCATACCCTGCTAGCTTTCTTATACAGCCCAAGCCCATCTACCTAGGGAATGGTGCTTCCAGCAGTGACGTGGACACTTCCACATCAACCCTGAGTCAAGACAACCTCTCACGTCCATGAAGTCAGGCCAATCTGGCAGAGCAGTTCTTCAACTGAGGTTGTCTTTTTCATGTAACTCTAGGTTATGTCTAATTAATAACAAAATCTAGGTAGAACAGCATGTATGAAATTATAAAAAAATAAAATAATATGATCACTTGAACAAAAGCAATCCAACACTATCAAAACTGATATAAAGTAATTAAGAATGAGGCAATAAATACAGCATAAATATTGGGATCAAAGAAATGAGTCCTGTCCTAAGTGGGTGAAGAAGGATGACACAAGAGTTCATCATCCTTACAGTGGTACACAATTTGAAACTATGGTATTCTATTTAGAAACTATGAGTTTCTTTTGCTGTGATAAAGTGCCACTGACTAAAATCAACTTAGGGAGGTATGGTGGTTTGGATGAAAATGGCCTCCATAGGCTCAAAAGGAATGGTATAATTAGGAGGTGTGGCCTTGTTACAGGAAGTGTGTCACTGGAGGTGGGCTTTGAGATCTCAGATGCTCAAGCCAGCCCCGGTGTCTCACTCTCTTCCTGCTGCCTGACAATTTGGATATAGAGTAGTCAGCTACCTCTCCAGCACCATGTCTCCCTTCCTGCTGTCATGCTTCCTGTCATAATGACAGTGGACTAAACCTCTGAGCTGTAAACCAGCCCAAATAAACAGTTTCCTTTATAAGAGTTGCCATGGTCATGGTGTCTCTTCACAGCAATGAAACCCTAACTAATCTAGGAAAGGATTTATTTCACTTAAACTTTCTCACAACAGTCCATCACTGAGGAAAACCAAGGAAGCAATTCAATCAGGGAAGGAACTTGGGAGTGACGCTTACTGACTTGCTCAGCTTGTTTTTTTAGAGCATCTAGGATGACCAGCCCAGGGCTGACACTACCTACAGTGAGCTGGACCCTTTAACATCAATCATCAATCAAGAAAATGCACTACCGACTTTCCTAGAGACAAATCTCATAAAACATTTTCTCAACTGAGAGTTCCTCTTCCCAAATGACTCCAGCTTCTGTCAAGTTGACATAAAAATGACCAGCACAATTGACTTCTTGTCAAGTTGACATACTAATACATCACTTATTACCCATACTGTCTCCTGTCTTGGTCATTCCTGAGATTTCATATTAGTATCAACATCACAATATAAGACATTTCAACTTTTGAGAGTATTGGTCTTTAAAAGTTGAAACTTTAAAGATTCAGTCTCTTGAAACATCCAAAGTCTTTTTTTCAGAGTTCAAAATTTCTCTAAAATATTCATTTTTTTAAATATCAGCAGTCTCTCTAAAACAGTCAAATCACCTTAAAATTTGAAAGTCCTTGTAAAAGTCCAAAATCTCTTAACTGTGGGTTCTTACAAAATAAAAAATAAGTCACATACTTTCATATGCCAAGAGGGAATGCCCAGGGCACAGTCACCATCATATCAGAGAAAAACCAAAACCCAACACTACAAAGACCAGTCTCAGATTTTTCGGATTAGCCTCTTCTAGGCTCCAAAAGGCTCCCATAACGCATTCAGCTTGTCTCTTAGGTTCAGGCTCACTCCATTCCACAGCTATTGCTGTCCTTGGCAGTTGTCCCATGCTTCTGGCATCTCAGAAATGCTAGGATCTCCTGCTGCAACTGGGCTGAACTTTCACCAATAGCCTCTCTTGGGTTGTCTTCCTGGTACCAAGCCTCAACGTCTGTTCATGATCCCTTCAGTCCTGACTTCAACAGCAGCTGAGGATAAGCCTTCATGAATGGCCTCTGTTGGCCTCTTTCCAGAAACTCTAGCCTTGATACACAGTTCTGAGCCTCAGATGCTCTTCAGGACCCATTCATGACTTAAAAACCAGTATCACCTGGGGAAATTGTACATCTTACCAAGTTAATCTGTTCGCCTAAAGCACAACCTTTGCAGCCTCTGGAGTGCAGATTCTTTATGTTGCTTGTAGCTTTCCCAGCTTGCTTTCTTATAACCCCTAAGACTGCTAGCCCAGTTATGGCCCCACTAACAATGTACTGACCATCCATCATTCTACCGGCAATTCTTTTTTTGTTTGTTTGTTTGTTTTGTTTTGTTGTTTGTTTGTTTGTTTGTTTTTCAAGACAGGGTTTCTCTGTATAGCCCTAGCTGTCCTGGAACTCCCTCTGTAGACCAGGCTGGCCTCAAACTCAGAAATCCACCTGCCTTTGCCTCCCAAATTCTGGGATTAAAGGTATGCACCACCACTGCCTGGCTCTACAGGCAATTCTTAAAGAGGCATTTTCCCAGTTGAGAGCTCCTTTCTCCAAAGAACTGACACAAAACTTGCCAGCACAGTGAGTTCTTTCTGGAATTTTCCACTTAATAGTTTTGGATCATGGTTGATGATGAATAACTAGAACTGTGAAAAAGGAAAGTGGATACTTGGGAATGCTTCATATTAATACAGAGAATGTCTCTTCATACTTCAGATCCCTTGTTCCAGCTCTTTGAGTCTGTCAAGTAACTGGTAATACTTTAAAAATGAACAAGAATGAGAAAGTTGCTAAAAACAAGTCCAGGAATTTTTCTACATCTGCCTCCCCAGTGCTGGGATCACAGGTGTATACTGCTATACCTAGATTTTTATATGGTAGTAGGGGTCAAATTATCAACTGAGCCATCTCCCCAACCACTTGCTTATGATGTCACTTTAGAAGGCAGGGAATCTCTAAATCAAGGGCTAACCAGTGTATCACTGTCTTAGTTAGAGTTTTACTGCTGTGAACAGACACCATGACCAAGGCAATTATTATAAAGACAACATTTAATTGGGGCTGGCTTACAGGTTCAGAGGTTCAGTCTGTTATCATCAAGGTGAGAGCGTGACAGCATCCAGGCAGGCATGGTGCAGGAGGAGCTGAGAGTTCTACATCTTCATCTGTAGGCTGCTAGGAGAAGACTGGGTTTCATGAAGCCAGGATGAGGGTCTTAAAGCCCACGCTCACAGTAACACAACTTATCCAACAAGGCCACACCTATTCCAACAAAGCCACACCTCCAAATAGTGCCACTCCCTGGGCCAAGCATATACAAACCATCACAATTACCAATCACTGCTTTTATGAACTTCTTTTTCTGATTTATTCATTGAAACTGTAATACATTTATATAACATATTTTGATTATATCTGTCTACTATTCCCTTCCTTCAGCTTTCCCAGTGCCCCCACTTTGCCATCCTCTAATTCCTTAATTTTTTTTAATTAGTAACCTCCTGAGGCCAATTACTACCTCATATATCTGTATGAATATTGCCTAGGTCACTATTCTATTGCTGTGAAGAAACACAATGACCCAAGGCAACTCTTATGAAAGAAAATGTTTAGCTGGGGACTTGCTTAAAGTTTCATAGCAGGAGGCATGTCTGCATTCTTGATACTGGCTCAGTAGTTGAGAGCTATCTCCTTGTTCCTAGGTAAACAAGGTGGCGGGTAGGGTGGAGGGAGAGTTGACACTGGGCCTGGCTTGGGGTTTTGAAACTCCAAAGCTTACTCCCAGTGACTCATTTCCTCCAACAAAGTCACACCCACTCCAACAAGGTGAACACTTCCTAATCCTTCTAATTCTTTCAAATAAAGGCATTCTCTGGTGACTAAGCATACTAAGCATTCAAATACACAATCCTAAGGGGACTATTCTTTTCCAAACCACCACAAATATAAAACATGAGCTGGAGACAGGGACTTTCTATGGAACCTTGGCTGTCCTGAAACTGTATGTAGAACAGTCTGGCCTTGAGTTCAGAGAGAGTCACCTGCTTCAGCTTTCTAAGTACTGAGATTAAATGTAGATGTTCATCTTGACCAATTACTTTATATATGGATTTGTTTTACAATGTTGAGAATCAAACCCAGAGCATCTTGCATTCTCAATATGAGTTATACCACTAAACTATACCTCCATCTCCTATTAAGTCTTTTTTGTTATCATTTTGTTTTTCAAGACAGGGGACCTCTGTATAGCCCTGACTATTCTGGAACTTATTCTGTAAACAAGGCTGGTCTCAAAGTCAGATATCCACCTGCTTCAGCCTCCTGAGTGCTGGGATTAAAGGTATGCACCATCACTGCCCAGCTTCCTTTAAACACTGACCAAAAACTAATATTTCCTTCATGTATAGATAATAGAAAGAGACTATTTTATACTATGATACCAGATCTACCACTTTCTAGCTATGTAACTTGTGGTAAAACAAATCAAAGCAAAAAACAATATTCCCCGATTTTGTGAGGAGGAAATTAAGATAATTTATGTAAAAGGCTGGGAATCCCAGTGTTTCCTGTTTTCTACCTCAATAAATTATCCTTATTTATGTTTTTATACTCACACTAGATGAACCATCAAGGAAAAGATACTTCATTTCCCTTTCTAATCCAAGTTGTTCCTAATTTCTACCCTAAGATAAGAATAAACTTAAAAATAAGACATTCTCTGTGTGTTTCAGTTAGTCTTCTGTAGAAGCTGGAGTCCTGAAGACGTAGGTTCTGATGAATGTGCTGACGAGTAAGCGCAAGCAGGCAAAGAGTGAGTCTTCCTTCTTCCATTGTCCTTATGTAGGTCCCCAGCAGAAGGTGTATTCCACTATGCCTGGATTTGGAACTTGCTCTGTCCCAGGCTCGCCTTGAACTCAGAGATCTGCTTGACTCAGTCTCCTGGGATTAAAGCGATATATTACCTTTCCTGGGCCTAAGCTTTTCATGGCCTCTATGCCTCAAGATCCGGATCAAAAGTGTGTGTCATTCCATGACAAGATCTTGCTCAGAAGTCTGTGTCTTCCAGGCTCCAGATCTGGATCACAGGTGTGCCCTCCATCTCTGGATTGTCATTCATCCCAGATGTAGTCAAGTTGACAACAGGAATAGCTAACACAGACTACATGTCAGTTTTTATGTCACTGCCATAATGTTTTTGTTATACAACTTTGTAGCATAGTTTGAGATTAGGTGTTGGTTATTTAGGTATCTGTTGTATTTCTACATGGGCATTGGGAATAGTTATGAATCACTTTAAAACAAAATATGCATATGTGTGTGTATATATGCATGTGTGCAGATGCTCACAGAGTCTAGAGTCTTAGAACTCCCTGAAGCTTGACTTACAGGTAGTTGTGATATGCCTAAGATGAGTGCTGGTAACCAAATTTAGATCCTCAGAAAGAACAGTCAGAGTCCTAACTGTGGAGCCACCTCTCCAGTCCTCAGGGTTAATTTTTACAATTCTGCAAAGAAAAGCATTGGGATTTTGACATGGATTGTCAATCTGTAGAGTTCTCATAATAATATAGCATCTTCACAATGTGAATTCCACCAGTCCAAAAGCATGAGAGATTTGCACATCTTTTTGTGTTTTTTTTCTCATTTCTTTCTTTGATATTTTAAAGTCTTTCTTTCTTTCTTTCTTTCTTTCTTTTTTCTTTCTTTCCTTCTTTTTTCTCTTTCTTCTTCCTTCTCTTCTTTTTCCTTTCTCCTCTCTCAATCCGCCTGCCCTATCTCCCTTGTCCCCATTATCATCCTGTTTCCCACTCTTTCCTCCTCCTGTCTTCCTAGAGAAACTCATGTAGTTCAGACTGGCTTTGGTTTTTGGCCAAGGATGGTCTTGAACTCCTTCTCCTCTAGCCTTACCCTCCAAGTGTTAGGATTACAGACACATGGTAATTGTATAACTATGCCTGTGCTCTATTCTTTTTTATCCAGACTTTTCACCATATCCCATGGAATCAGCTTCTATTCTGTCTCCACTGACCTCTGGCTTTTGATTATCTATCAAAACCATGATATTTACTTGTGTATTATGTTGGAGTGATGGTTAATTTTAGATGTCAGCTGGATTTGGCAAAAGATGCCTAGACATTTTGACCAACATTATTTTAGGTGTATTTGTGAGGATGTATTTGGATGATACTGTCATTTGAATCAGTAGATTCAATAAGATGAAGTGTTTCTTTTAATATTAATATCTCTGTCTGATCAATTGAAGCCTGAATAGGATAAAGGGATGTCCTTCCTATAAGGAAGAAGGAACACTGGCTTCTAAGCTAATCAGTCCTTGATAGAATCCAAGTCTACTGGTTTTCACACCAAGACTCACACCATTAGCCTCCTGGCTCTCTACTTTGTTACAAACTTTAAGACCTCTAAGCCTTCATACCATAGAGCCAATCCTTTACAAGCACATATATTTTACAAATGTGTAAGTGTTACATTGTATAAGGACAATAGATGAGATGACCACTGTTCTTTGTGGTCTGTGACTACTGCAATTAGTAAAGACAGACTATTCATTTTGGTCCAACAGAAGCTCCCCAAAAGTGTTAAAGCAAAATCATAATGCCTCTGACCCTGGGAAATGGCATCAGAAAACCATATATTCTGTGGCTTCTGATCAAAAAAGACTGGAGAATAGTAGACTAGATCAATAGTTATACATTAAAATTGCTATGGAAACTACATGGGATATCTAAAGGGCATCTTGATGACCAGGCTTTACAAGCTGATAATCTAGGAGGAGAAACTCAAGCATTGCCATATATGTAGCTTTCCTAGTGGTTCCAGTGCACAGCCTGTGTTTGCTCTCTGGTATTCTGAGACATGATAGAACTCACTCCTAACTGGAAGGAGGAAAATTAGCAACAGAGAGGACCAAAGCAGGTGTCTATGACACCCAAGCCCTTGCTCTAGTACTTGTGTGAGGTTTTGGCTCTCTGTTTATCATACTTAGATATTTGCAAAAATATATTCTGTAAAAAGTCTTGATGACTTATTTATTAATATCAAATAGTCCACAATTCTGACTTCTTTCATGGATAATATAGGGTTAAATCATATAATTAACTATTCTAGAATACATCATTGATTTTTTTAATACGAAAAACAAGTGACTTTCGACATGATTGAAAAGAACCAGACTTCTTGTCAGTAATACTAAGTTCTTAGAGAGAACCTGCATTTGGTGTTTAAACCACACAGATAACTTCTCAGTTCCCATCAGGCACGAGAAATTTAAAGAGAGAGCAAGGCACAGAGAGGTTCATGCTTCTAATAGCAGCAGCCAGAAGGCTGAGGCAAGAGGATTGCTTTGAGTTTGAGGTCAGCCTGAATGCTTACACAGTGAGCTCAGGCCATCCTGAACTACAGATCGTACCTCAAAACAAATATACACACACACACACACAAACACACACACACATATAGACACAAGCATGCACACACACATGTACATGCACATACATGTGCACATGCACACGTGCACACACACATGCACACATACAGGCACACATGCTCACACACATCCACACACACATCCACACTCATGCATGCACATACACTCACACACACATCCACGCACAACCACGCACATGCACATGAGTGCATGCACACACACACACACATACACATACACACACACATATAGACACAAGCATACACACACACTCATACACACATACATGCACACATGCTCACACACATCCACACACACACGTCCACACTCATGCATGCACACACACATACGCACACATCCACATGCATGCATGCATGCGTGCACACACACACACACACACACACACACACACGTGCGTGCACGCACAGAGACTAGCTCGCAGAGAGATGGAGGGTTATTGCTCTTCAGTGGCCATTAAGGTTCAATTCCCCTGCCACATGCCTCTCCCTCCACTCAGTCAGCGCCTCGAAATGACTTTTCTGATTTACAGGGCAGAGGAGGGGGTATTCATTTCCTGTGTATTATTCCATTAGTTACTAATATCTGAAATCAGACTGAAAGATGGCATATGCTGAGGGAAAGGGCAGGGAAGAAGCTGTAATTGCATGCATTTGTTCTGTTGAATACACTCTTGTTTGTTCTGTCAGTGGGCTCAGTTCATCTGGTACCTTAGGCAACAAATCTTACCAAAGTCATGTATTTAAACTGTGTTAGAGAAGAATCCTTTTATAGTTTTTTTCATTTTATGTGCCAGTAGAGGTAAGTTCTAGGTCTGATCACTTTTTAAAATTTATTAGGAAACCAGAATCTGAATTAGCATGCACTGCCATGTCCTTCCTAGGCTGCTCCTCAACAAGCATTGTCACTGAAACGAGGGTTCCTTCTGAAGACGTTCAGGGGAACCAGGAAATGGTGTGTCTCCAGTTAGATTCAGCGGGGTTAAAGGGGTGACATTTATTAAAAAGCATGCTGACACAGGCTACAGCTAGATTAAAACAAAAATCAGGAAATGAAGTAAACTCAGCTTCTAGGGAGATATATCCCGAATGGAGGACAAGTCCCAGCACCCTTCCGTGATGGCAGAGAGCAGTTACCTCTGACTTGTTGGTATTTGGATTAGCAAAGCCCAACCCAGGGCAAGAAGCAAATTTTAAAATGGCTAAAGAAAAAAGCTTACGGTTGATAGGAGCTGTGTATCTTGTAAGCACAGACCTCTTTGAATGGATAAAAATTGTTGGGTAAAATGTTAAGATGGCCATTTCCAATGACCCGTATTTCACAAGACAAAGGGCAATCATCGTTGTGTGATCAATTAGCTGTGCTTCAGAGGGAAAAAGGGAACTTGCTTTTAGTCAGAAACATTTTGCTATCTTGTGTGTTTTATTTGTTGTCCTATCTCTGAAATTTACACATACTGCTTAAAAACCTCTCTTCTCAGGGGTAAAAACAATATTTCTTGTATACAGAGCATAAGTTATTATATTTGTACACATACAGAGTATCTTAAATACCCAATAGCCAAGTATATAACAGATTTTCTCCATTCTCCTTTAGCCTAAGGACTGAAGTTGGTTTTCTTAATCATTGTACACTTGGGCCCCGAACAGGAATCCTCATGAGTCCCAGGCCCTTTTGCACAACTATATCCCCTTGGACTAAATATTTATGTTCCCAGATTTCCTTGCAGTTAGTTGAGTCTATTTGGCCTGCCTTTGACCAGTCAGAATAAGAGAGAATTGTCAGGGTCACTCAGATAATATTTTGCGTCCTGACAAAGGGGATAGATACTTGAGCAGACTTTCTGAAGGTGCCCCTTGTCTGTCTGTGGCATTGATGCTGGTGCTTGCAGCTTGGAGCTGAGATGCACACTTTGTGTTGCTGCCCATGAGATGACAAGCCTGATGGAAGATGGGAAGATGAGGAGAGCATCTGAAGCGCTGACTAAGTGCTTAGAGCATCCAAAACGCTGACTAAGTGCTGACATGATTGAGTCCCTCAACCAGCCTTCAATTGCCCACAACTACACTGTTATACAGTGAAAAAAAAAACAAATATAATTTTAATCCATCGTTTTCAGATCTTCTGATGTTTGCCACATCTTAATCAATATGATTGCTGATCTAAGTTTTTATTATCATCATTCTGCAGTAGATATGATTTCCCTTCAGCCTGCCTTGTTTGTCTTTTTACTTAGTTTGCTATTCATTTTAAATGGGTATTAGCCTCTTTAGGAAAAGAAACAGAATTTTCCTCCCATAAATTCTAATAATTCTTACCCTAAAGAGTTAATTAGTTCTATGACAACATTAACCTTGAGCAGGCTATAGCAGTCATTTTCAGTAAGTGAGTCTGGAAAGTACTTTGCATCTGAAAGGTTGGTACCAGGAACACAATAATGTATTGTTTCCATGTTGATGAATGGACAGCGCCGTGTATTTTTTTCCTAAAGATAATTTTTTTATTTGACTTCAAATTTTACAAAGTGCTTTCACATGTATGAGTTAAATTGATTCTCACAACATCACAAGGTGTGTGTTATTTTTAGCTCTGGCTTACAGATAAGGACATGAAGACTGGGGAAAAGTAAATGTCTTCCTCCCATAATTCAATTAATAACTCTAAGATCTTGGATTCATATCAACGCCTATATTTTTTCCACCATAGTACGTCATGAAGAACAGTCACTTGGAGAGATCTGAGTTTCTTGCTTCTAATCTTCAGCCCAAACATCCCACAATGTGTTTTTAATATGTTACAGTAAATTTCCTTAAATGTAAAAAAAAAAAGAATGTGATTTATTTGCCAAGTTAATAACAAGTCACTAGCCTAAAGGGAAAGAACAAAATACGTTTGAGTATAACTGAACAGAAAAAAAATTGTAAGTCCTAAAGGATGAAGATGACCAAAATAGGACTTGCAATTGTGATTTCTTTTAATGTGCTATTGCTTATGTCATATGCAGGAATTAATCACCCAGGCCATAGACCCTTTAACAAATCAGTTACTGATCTAATCATCCACAGATCTAGAAACATTGTCATCTTCTCTCTTTCTCTGTCTCTGTCTCTCTCTGTCTCTGCCTCTCTCTCTCTCTCTCTCTCTCTCACGTGTATGTACATGTATGTGTGTGTATTTGTGTGTGTACATGTATTTATGTATTTGTATGTATACATGTATTTGCATGTGTACATGTATGTGTGTGTATTTGTGTGTGTGTTTGTATGTACGTGTGTGTGTGTGTGTGAGAGAGAGAGAGAGAGACAGAGAGAGAGAGAGAGAGAGAGAGAGAGAGAGAGACAGAGAGAGAGAGGCATCGTGCACCCATATAGAAAGAGAAGTAGTGTTTGAGCGGAGGCTTTGATCTCTCTACTTTGTTTATTTGAGACAAGATCTTTCACTCACTCATAGCTGAGCACTTCAGCTACACCTCCTGGTCAGGAAGCTCCAATTTCCTCCTGTCTTACTTCCCCAGTGCTGGGATTATAAGCATGAGGAACAGCAACTGGCTCAGGATTGAACCCAGGGCCTCTGGCTTGCACAGCAAGCAGAGTAAAGCTATCTCTCCAGCCCATCTTTTCTCTCAAGCACATCAACAGTCTATCTTCTCAGAAGCTTTGGGTGTCCAGGGTTCTCTGTAGTTTCAAGGAAGAAACACAGTAAGCTGAGGACATGAAAATTTTTCTCCTTCTAGAACTGAAGGATTTTATTTTTTAAGGAGAGAGAAAAGCAATTAGGTTTTTTTTCATCAGTAATGGCAATTTCTAAGTGTAGCTTATCCATCTTCCACAGGGAATTGTCTCTTTTCCAAACACTTTTCTCCTCGTGCTAGGTTGGCTTAGAAACACTCTTGCCAGTGTTTACTGCATGCTTTTGGAGTTTACCATCACATCCACATCCCCACAGGCAGCAAAGGAAAACTCGTGCCTTGAGGACAGCTAGAATACTGTCAGACTGCCAGAAGAGTAAAATTATGGCTCTGAGAGTCCTAATTTTCTGTGTGAATTTTAAAAAATATTTTAAGATGGAATTTCATCTTCCCTGTGCAGAGAGCAAGGCCTATGGGCTGTAAGATGCTCAGCCATGAGGATGTCCACACAAGATTCGTCTTTCAAATATGCTTGTTTTATTCACACAAACATTCCTTATGATATTGTGTGCTAATATAGAAGTTAAACAAACGTAAGGAACGGTTGTTTGGGCAGAAATGTTCCCCTGGGGAATCTCCAGTGAGCTTGTAGGCTCCACCCAAGTTCACTGTGATATTTTTTTGTTAGCTGTAGCAGGCGAGAAGATAGTACTAGGAAGTCTTAGAGAGCAAAGTCAATGGCTAGTGTTGACAGGCAGGCCTGTGTAGACTCAATGATAGGTCAGTGGTCACTGAGGCCAGGGCCCCGCACAGAGTCTCAGGTCTCAGGTCTTCTTGCTGACGGATAACAGAGGGTAGAGAGTTTGGAGAACACTAGCAGTTTGATCTTAGAGTCCCAAAGTTCCAATTTTTGTATCATTTCATTGGGCAGTAGCTTTGTACTCACAAGGCTCACAGTTTGGGGCTGGTTCACCAGCACATTAACATAATGCTGGGGTTAGCTCACTAACATATCATGGCCTGTCCTGGACTAAGCACTCCTGAGCTGCCTAGTGACCTGCCAGGGGCTTGCTTCTGAGTCCTAGCTCTTTTCAGACTTGCCCAATGGCAAGCTCAAACTGCACAGTATTTCATATCATCAAAATGGTTTTTAAGTTATGTTCCTAACACCTGTGTTTTTAAATTAAATTCATTTTCATTTAATGAATTTAATTACTCTAATAAAGGAAGAGTTCATAACTAAAACATTTTTGAATTTTGACCATGAAAACAGGTGTATCAATGGAAACAACAGCCCAAGACATCCTTCCACAGATTTTTTTTGTTTATTGGGTTGTTGGGGTTTTTTTTAAGATTTATTTATTTATTTTATGTTTACAAGTACACTGTAGCTGTATTCAGACACACCAAAAGAGGGCATTGGATCCCATTACAGATGGTTGTGAGCCACCATGTAGTTTCTGGGAGTTGAACTCAGGACCTCTGAAAGAACAGTAACTACTGTTAACCACTGAGCCATCCCTCCAACCCCTGTTGGTTGTTTTTTTTTTTTTTTTTTCTTTTTTTTATTGGATGATTTATTTACATTTCCTATGTTGTCCCCTTACCCCATCCCCCACCACCCCCTCGGAACCCCCAATCCCCTCTCCCCTCCTCCTTCTTCTCTGTGGATGTAACCTCTATCTACACCCCCCCACTCCCACCTCCCCACCCTCAAAATTCCCACCCCCTGGGGCATCCAGCCTTCATGAGGTCAAGGTTCTCTTCTTCCACCTATGCCCAGCAGGGCCCTCCACTTTTACATATTCAGCTGAAGCCCTGGATCCCCCCCCTAAGTGCTCCCAGGCTGGTGGTTTAGACCCTGGGAGCTGTGGTTGGTTGGTATTGTTGCTCTCCTCATGGTGCCACAAACCCTTTCAGCTCCTTCAGTCTTCACTCTAACTCCTCCATTGAGAACCCCATGATCACTTCAATGGCTAGTTGTGAGCATCTGCCTCTGAATATGTCTGACTCTTGAAGGCCTCTGAGGAGATATCCATATCAGGCTCTTATCAGCATGCACTTCCTGTCTTCCACATCAGCATCTACCTTTGGTGATTGCACATGGGATAGATACTCAGGTGGGGTGGTCTTGAGACGGCCCCTCCTTCAGTTTCTGTCCCTCACTTTGTCTCCATATTTGCTCCCTTGAGTATTTTGTTGCTCCTTCTAAGAAGGACCGAATCACCCTCACTTGGTCTTCCTTCTTTATGGACTTCATGTGGCCTGTGAGTTGCATCTTGGGCATTTCAAGGTTCTAGGCTAATATCCAATAATCAGTGAGTGAATACTATGTGTCTTCTTTTGTGATTGGCTTACCTCACTCAGGATGATAATTTCTAGTTCCATCCATTTACCAAGGAACCTCTCGAATTCATTGTTTTTAATAGCTGAGTAATACTCCATTGTGTAAATATACCACATTTTTTGAATCCATTCCTCAGTTGAAGGACATCTGGGTTCTTTCCAGCTCCTGGCTATTATAAATAAGGCTGCTATGAACATAGTTGAGCATATGTCCTTGTTATATGTTCGAGCATCTTCTGGGTATATGCCTAGGAGTGGTATAGCTGGATCCTCGGGTAATGCTATGTCCAATTTTCTGAGGAACCGCCAGACTGATTTCCAAAGTGGTTGCACCATCTTGCAGTCCCACCAACAATGGAGGAGTGTTCCTCTTTCTCCACACCCTCGCCAGCATCTACTATCACCTGAGTTTTTAATCTTAGCCATTCTGACTGGTGTGAGATGGAATCTCAGGGTTGTTTTGATTTGCATTTCCCTGACGATTAAGGATGCTGAACATTTCTTTAGATGCTTCTCGGCCATTCGAGTTTCTTCCGTTGAAAATTCTTTGTTAAGCTCTATACCCCATTTTTTAATAGGGTAATTTGGTTGTCTGGAGTCTAATTTCTTGAGTTCTTTGTATATATTGGATATTAGCCCTCTATCAGATGAAGGATTGGTAAAGATCTTTTCCCAATTTGTTGGTTGTCGTTTTATCCTATTGACAGTGTCCTTTGCCTTACAGAAACTTTGCAATTTTATGAAGTCCCATTTGTCAATTCTCGATCTTAGAGCATATGCCATTGGAGTTCTGTTCAGGAACTTTTCCCCTGTGCCCAAGTATTCGAGGCTTTTCCCCACCTTCTCTTCTATTAGTTTCAGTGTATCTGGTTTTATGTGGAGGTCCTTTATCCACATAGACTTGAGCTTTGTACAAGGGGATAAGAATGGATCAATTTTCATTCTTCTACATGTTGTCTTCCAGTTGAACCAGCACCATTTGTTGAAAATGCTTTCCACTGGACAGTTTTAGCTCCTTTGTCAAAGATCAAGTGACCATAGGAGTGTGGGTTCATTTCTGGGTCTTCAATTCTATTCCATTGATCTTCCTGCCTGTCTCTGTACCAATACCAGGTAGTTTTTATCACTATTGCTCTGTAGTACAGCTTGAGGTCAGGGATGGTAATTCCTCCAGAAGTTCTTTTATTGTTGAGAATAGTTTTCGCTATCCTGGGTTTTTTGTTATTCCATATGAATTTGAGAATTTCCTTTTCTAACTCTGTGAAGAATTGAGTTGGGATTTTAATGGGGATTGCATTGAATCTGTAGATTGCTTTTGGCAAGATGGCCATTTTTATTATATTAATCCTGCCAATCCATGAGCATGGGAGATCTTTCCATCTTCTGAGATCTTCTTCAATTTCTTTCTTCAGAGACTTGAAGTTCTTGTCATACAGGTCTTTCACTTGCTTGGTTAGATTCACACCAAGGTATTTTATATTATTTGCAACTATTGTGAAGGGTGTCATTTCCCGAAAACCCACGTGCACATGGAAACTGAACAACTCTCTACTCAATGATGACTTGGTCAAGGAAGAAATAAAGAAAGAAATTAAAGACTTTTTAGAATTCAATGAAAATGAGGACACATCATACCAAAACTTGTGGGACTCCATGAAGGCAGTGCTAAGAGGAAAGCTCATAGCTCTAAGTGCCTACAAAAAGAAACTGGAAAGAACACACACTAACAAGTTGACTGCACAACTAAAAGCTCTAGAACAAAAAGAAGCAAATACACCCAGGAGGAGTAGAAGGCAGGAAATAATCAAACTCAGGGCTGAAATCAACCAAATAGAATCAGAAAGAACAATACAAAATATCAATAAAACCAGGAGTTGGTTCTTTGAGAAAATCAACAAGATAGATAAACCCTTAGCCAGATTAACCAGAGGGCACAGAGACAGTATCCAAATTAATAAAATCAGAACTGAAAAGGGAGACATAACAACAGAAACTGAAGAAATTCAAAAAATCATCAGATCCTACTACAAAGGCCTATACTCAACAAAACTGGAAAACCTGGATGAAATGGACAATTTCCTAGACAGATACCAGGTACCGAAGTTAAACCAGGAGCAGATAAACCATCTAAATAGTCCCATAACCCCTCAGGAAATAGCAGCAGTCATCAAAAGCCTCCCCACTAAAAAAAGCCCAGGACCAGATGGTTTTAGTGCTGAATTCTATCAGACCTTCAAGGAAGACCTAATACCAATTCTCTTCAAACTATTCCACAAAATAGAGACAGAAGGAACACTACCCAATTCGTTCTATGAAGCTACAATTACACTCATACCCAAACCCCACAAGGACCCGACAAAGAAAGAGAACTTCAGACCAATCTCCCTTATGAACATCGATGCAAAAATACTCAATAAAATTCTAGCAAACCGAATCCAAGACCACATCAAAACAATCATCCATCATGATCAAGTAGGTTTTATCCCAGGAATGCAGGGATGGTTCAATATTCGGAAATCCATCAATGTAATCCACTATATAAACAAACTTAAAGAAAAAAACCACATGATCATCTCACTAGATGCTGAGAAAGCATTTGACAAAATTCAACATCCCTTCATGATAAAAGTCTTGGAAAGATCAGGAATTCAAGGCCCCTACCTAAACATAGTAAAAGCAATTTACAGCAAACCAGTAGCCAACATCAAGCTAAATGGAGAGAAACTTGAAGCAATCCCACTAAGATCAGGGACTAGACAAGGTTGCCCACTCTCCCCCTACCTATTCAATATAGTACTGGAAGTCTTAGCCAGAGCAATTAGACAGCAAAAAGAAGTCAAAGGGATACAAATAGGAAAGGAAGAAGTCAAAATATCACTATTTGCAGATGATATGATAGTATACTTAAGTGACCCCCAAACTTCAACCAGAGAACTCCTAAACCTGATAAACAACTTCAGCAAAGTGGCTGGTTATAAAATCAACTCAAGCAAATCAGTAGCCTTCCTCTACATGAAAGATAAACAGACTGTTGGTTGTTTTTTTAAGACAGGGTTCCTCTGTGTAGCCCTAGCTGTCCTGGAACTCACTCTGTAGACCAGGATAGCCTCAAACTCACAAAAAGCCACCTGCCTCTGCCTCCCAAGTACTGGGATTAAAGGTACGAGCCACCACCACCAGGCCTCAGATTTTTTTTTTTTTGATATTCTACTCTAATTTATTTGGTTGATCAAGCCTCCTTTTAGAATCAAGAGAACACAAATGATCAGGGGGAATTTTAGGCACTAAGTACTCGGAATGACTGTCACGAACACCAGCTGACTAGAAAGCCAGAAAGCCCAGGAAACCAAAATTTAGGCTATTCAGGAATCTTAAACAACAAACTGGATAGCTGTCGTTATAATATCAGAAATGGGAATCTGATATGAATGGAGACATGAGCAAATGTGCTTTATGAATCTGCTCTCCATCGTTTCACTTCAGGTGAAGAAACATTTGAAAGGAGTGGACTGTGGAAATGAGTGCTCCTGCTAGGTGACACCAAGGAGCTGACAGGCTCCCAGCCATTGACACTCAACCACACCTCCCACCAGGTGAAGGCTGGGTGAGTTTATTGAAACCTAAACTAGCTTGGATTTTTATTTCTTCCCCTGGCCTCTACTATATTTTATTTCTCTTCTTCTGAACCAGCTAAATACCATGGTGGCCCAGTCAAGAGGATGATGGTGAAACTAGCAAGACAGGGTTTATCCAATTTTCTCATGGGCATCTTTATCTGTGGGAAACATTTATGAAACATTTAAATAAAAATATATGAAATTCAAATAATTCTGAACTTTATACTATTATTGACTAATTGCTACAGGGAAAAATTCCATGACTAAATGGATCAGACACGGTTACCAATATTTAAATACGCATGTACATTTTAATACTGGAAACCTTTTCTCTAATTTATATCCTTACGTGGAGCCACAGTCTGTAAAACACCTGAAGACAGTCTGAAGAGAGTAAGCAGTCATCCTGCAAGGGAGGCCCTACACTACAGAGGCCCTAAGATGCCTGAATGACAGCTGAGAAACCTTGGGAAGTCACCTTAACCTTGAAAGCAGACATTCCCCCGGCTCCATCCCCAGAGAGCTGCATTTCTGGAGAAATGATTTTTGCCCGTTTAGGCCTCATAATATGAATAATTTTAAAGGCCTGATGCTAATATTTCATTCTAATTTCTAAGTATAACTGCTCATATTTACAACCATCCATACCCTCGTTGTCACATGTCTCATCTACGACTGTTAAGGTCTGTCTTCAACTTAAACCGTGCACATTACCAACACGCTAGAGCCAATATTTGCTAGTCCCTGTGTCTACCGTCATCAATAGTTGATGGTTACATAGACAGCACAGTCGGTTTCATATTAACAAGTTGGCAAATGTCTTTCTTTCCTTCTGAAAAAAACTTGCTATTCTTCTATCTGACTAGTATCTGGTACAGTCTGTGGCACTCTCTTGGTCAAGATACAACATAATAAAATACACATTTTTATTCTAAAGTATACCCTCACCTTAGACAACTCTTAATTAATATTTTATTTCCCTCCACAACTGTTCTATATTATGCAACTTTTTACTTGGTGTTTGGAATATAAAGAAATGGCCGCATATACCCGGTGTAATTAGAAGTGCTGATGTGACCACCCAAGCTGAGCAAACAACAGCTACACTCCTGGGAGCTGATGACCAGAGAGTGAGAGCCAGTGTCAAGGGCTTTTGTCACAGTGCAGTTCTCCAGTGAGAGAGGAGGGTGGTTAGAGAAGAGCACACTGCCTGTGTTTTCCAGGCAGTGACACTCAGGGGCAGGGTTGGAGAATGGTAAGGGGAGCTGACATAGAAGATGTCACAGATTGTCATGGACAACCTAAAACTAGTCAGGCAAAACTCCAGAAAAATTGCAACTTGATCAAAGTCTTCAGGTGTGTCACCAGTTGTGTCACCTAAAGTACTCAAGTCCAGACAGGACAGTCATCGATGTCCTGCTTCATGTAGAAGGTGGTATAATCTGTTCCATGGTGCCTCCTTACTCCTCTAGTATTTTTTGAGGCAAAAAACAAAAACAAAAACAAAAAACAAACAAAAAACAAACAAACAAAAAACGTAGCTAATTTGATCTTGCACAGAGCATAAGCACTTACAATGATGAATAAGAATAATTCAGAAAAATACTCAGCGATCAACTGTAGATGAAATGAACCTTTTAAATGATGGACTTTGAGTTTAGGAATGTGGCTGGGTGGTAGAGCATTTACCTATCACGTGCCAGGTCTAGAGTCAATCCCTGTCACCACTAGCACAAAACAACAACAAAACCAATACTTTAAAAATCCAGTCTAACAGGATGAGGTTGTCACTTTATACAGGGTGTTTCCAAAACCCATCTCCACCCAACCTAAAAAGGGGGGACTTCTGCCCCTAGACCAAGCAGAGAGGGGCCACCCAGAACCCCCTCTGACAGGCGATCTGAATTCTTGCTTAGGCTGCAAGGCTAGGCACTGCAAGGGAATATAAATAAAAGATAAAAATATCTCTCTGGGTTCCCTGAGGGACAAGCCTGACTGCATAGGGGTTGATGACAAAAGTATCCCCTCTCCAGGAAGAAGACATCGGGAAGGGTATGGCCCTCATGCTTCACTGGACAATGACAGGGGGACCAGAGCCATTGCAAGGTCCCCTTCAAATACTGGAGGTCAGGCCTCTATCCCCGCCTTCGCAAGTTTAGAATTGCCACAGCCCTTCTATACTTAGAGAAGGGAGGAGATGTCAGGGGCAGCCCTGCTTACACACTGAAGGCCTAAAATCAGCCATAGGCCTAAAATCAGCAGTGGGCCTGTCATACATGTATACTAACACCAAGTCTTGGGTCTCAGTGGAAGAACATTGAAACAGATGGTGATAAGCTAATGTCAACGGGAAGCTTTTGTGGAAATTTATAAGCCTGAGTGGTCATGGACCTTGTAAATAGGTAGCCTTGGCACATAATACCAGCTTAGATGGGGACAAGCGAGTCATAGGCAGAGTCATGGTGACCTGTCCCCTGAACCCTCACCCAGCCGATACCAGGTTCTGAAGATATCTGTATTCCCCCTGAGCATCCAGTGTCATTCCCTTCCCCACATCCTGCCTTTCTGTGTTTATACCCCTGTGTGAATTAATTATGATTTGAGAAAAAAATTTAAAAAAAATTTTAAAAAAAGAAAATAAAAAAAAATCCAGTCTAAAATACAGAATTTTAAAGATTCCAAAGTTCTCTTTCTATATTATGCATATGAGGCTAATCTGGGAAGGACATATGATTTTCTTAAGGTCCTGGGACAAACTTGAGGATTCTGGACTCTGGATAATCTCTTCCTTATATTATATGATGCTACTTTTAAGTGTCAATCTACAAGTTTGAGATATTAGACATCGGTTACCTTGTCAGATCCCTATGAACAAAGACAAATATGGATTTGAGACACTTTTACCAAGAATTCTATTTCCCAACATGTTAAAAATATTTTTAATGAAGTTTAACAAATAATTTTGAACTTTAAAAAATTTAACTGACATATAACAAGGACACATGCTTCACTATGTCCATAGCAGCCTTACTTATAATAGCCAGAAGCTGGAAAGAACCCAGATGTCCTTCAACAGAGGAATGGATCCACACAACCTGGTATACTTACACAATGGAGTATTACTCAGCTATTAAAAACAATGGATTCATGAAATCCTTAGGCAAATGGGTGGAACTAGAAAATATCATCCTGAGTGAGGTAACCCAATCACAAAAGAACACACATGGAATGCACTCACTGTTAAGTGGATATTAGCCCAAAGCTCAGAATAACCAAGATACAATTCACAGACCACATGAAGCTCAAGAAGAAGGAAGACCAAGTGTGGGTGCTTCAGTCCTTCTTAGAACAGAGAACAAATACTCACAGGAGCAAAAACGAAGACAACGCGTGGAACAGAGACTGAAGAAAAAGCCACCTAGAGACTACCCCACCTGGGGATCCATTCCATATGCAGACACTATTGCTGATGCCAAGAAGTACTTGCTGACAGGAGCCTGATATAGCTGTCTCCTGAGAGACTCTGCCAGAGCCTGACAAATACAAAGGAAAATGCTTGCAGCCAACCATTGGACTGAGGACAGAGGAGTTAAAGGACTGAAGGAGCTGAAGGGGTTTCAATCCCATAGGAAGAACAACAATATCAACCAACCAGACCCCCCAGAGTTCCCAGGGACTAAACCATCAACCAAAGAGTACACATGGAGGGACCCATGGCTCCAGCCTCATTTGTAGCAGAGGATGGCCTTGTCTGGCATCAATGGGAGAAGAGGCCCTTGGTCCTATGAAGGCTCAATGCCCCAGTGTAGGAGAATGCCAGGGTGGGGAAGCAGGAGTGGGTGGGTGGGGGAACACCCTCATAGAAGCAGGGGAAGAGGGATGGGATTGGAGTTTCCGTGGGTGGGTGGGGGAAATGGGAATAACATTTAAAATGTAAATAAAGAAAATATCCAATAAAAAAATGTAACTGCCAGATGTAATTGTCTACTTTATTTTACTAAGTGTTCAGTACATGAAGATTGTGGTCTTACATTTGGGAAGCTACCACAATAAATAATTCAGTTGCTAAATGTAAGTAAAAGGTGGGGGAGGGGGAGCATCCAAACAACAGCACTGATTGTAACTACACTGGAAGGAAGGCTCACCGTGAGTACAGTCCATCCTGACAATGGAGGTTTAGCCGAGGGACTGGCTGCAGGCACAGCATCAGGAGTGTGAGGCAGCCGGCCACAGTGCGTCTGCTGTCAGAGAAGAGATAAATGGTACCCAGCTTCTTTCTCCCTTTCCCCCTTTTCATTCAGCCTGGGACCTCAGGCCCATGGGACAGTACCATGCAGTTAAGACGGCCTTCTCTCCTCAGTTAACTGCTCTGGGATAGCTGTCACCACAAGCATGCACAGAAGTGTCTTGTAACCAATTCTGAATCTAGTAGAGATGACAAGATGACCCTCACCCTGTCTCCTTAAGATGTGCAAGAAGGAAACTGCTTCTTTGTTTCTTAGACAGTATCTCACTATGTAGGTCAGTCTGGCCTAGAACTCTATGTAAACTCGGTTGGCCTTTGGTTTACAGAGATCCACCTACCTGCCTCTGCCTCCCAAGTTCTGGAATTAAAGGCCCAATGTCTGCAGAAAAAGGATTTGTTTTAAACGTGAAATTCTTACCAAAACTATTTGACCTGAATCCAGCACTGAGACAAACAATGAATAGCGTTGTATAGAGTGAAGTCTAATTCTTTACAAGTATTAATGTTGTGACAATTGCAGAGGGGTCATTATACACAAATAAAGAAAACCAACTGCAGCTAAACAGAATGAGCAATTCTTGCCAACATGAAGTTAAGGGGTGGGGAGCTAAAAGATCAGAATCAGAACAGTTATTTTATTCAGGAGAGAAATTCGAGTGTGGATTATGCATTAGGCAAGCTGTTGTATTGGTGTTACGTGTCCTGACAGCATTGACAATATAGAAAAGAAACCTTGTTTTAGGAGATACATAATAAAAGATAAGGTCATAAAGCCATGACATCAGCAACTGATTGTAGAGTATTCGCAAAACAAAACAAAAAATAGCATGTTTGGTTTTTTTTACACATTGGGAGACATTATTAATTGGCAATTCTGGGTGAAGGGTATAAGTATTCTTTATACTTGAACATTTTCAAAATAAGAGGTTAGAGGAATTGTTGAAAGCTCTGTGGATGCTCATTTTTCATACAGAGTATTCAGTGGGAGATGAAGCAAATGAGACTTTTACACCTTTTCCTGTAAACTATCACTGGCCCTTGGCGAGCATCAGTAACAAGTAAGTTAGGGGGCATTTTATAAACCTGGTTCTTAAATGCTAAATTGGTGACAGATTTAGTTGGGTGTATCATAAGGGAGTGCTTCTCTGGTTATTTTAGACTTCAAATTCAGAAACCACACATGTTAGAGCTGGAGTATAGGAAAGAAGATATCCAGCCTCTACTTGCAGAAGATGGAGGTTCCTGAACCCTCTTGCAAGAGAGGCTCTGCCTCTCCTTAGAATATCTAATTAGAATATTAGAGTAATCTGGCATGCAGTGTGTGTGTGTGTGTGTGTGTGTGTGTGTGTGTGTGTGTGTGTGGTGTTGGAGGAGGGGCTAGTAAATCTTCCTAGACTAGCTAAAGTAGAAAGTAGAGAAAGCAACAGACTTGACAGAACTTGACAGAAGAGTGAAACTCAGCAACTGCTGGCTAATCAGTTTATGGAGAATACAAAACAAGATTTAGTCTGCCCAGAATGTCGTCAGGATGTTTCCTTCTCTCAGCCTCTTCTATAATACCTGGTGGTTTTGCTCTTGTTCATTAACCACTCTTTCTTTATAGAGTTGTCAACTATTCTGCAAAGAACTAATTAAACATTTCTGAGTTGATCTTTAACAGGAACTATCGTGATTGGTTCACTAAAGGTAAACCAAACTTCCTCATGGAAACTGGAGCTGAGACTGACGCCAGGTTTTCCTCAAGCACATAACGTTTGAGAATCATGCGATGCCTGAACAAAATGGTGGGGTTTTGTGTTTGCTTTTTGTTTGTTTTGTTTCCCAGTCAAGGAAAACAAGGCAGTTTGTAGGCAGGTAGCCGATGTCTGCTACAAAGAAGGCAGTCAGGTACATAAATATGTTGGAACATCAACACCGTGGTTGGATGGGTAGTCAGAGGACAAAACAATCCTCACAATATTGTGTGCATGGCAACTGTGTATTATAAACTGATCCTGAAAACAGACTTGAGAGTATGACAATCAGTTGTGTTTTAATTATGTTGAATTTGAAGCATCCTTGGAACATCAGAGCACTGTACTGGACTATAGAGTTCTGAATATCATCAACATATAGTTAAAAATTAAAACCATGGGGTAGTAGATCACTCCAGGAAAATAGATGGAAGGGGAGGAACATTGTAAGAGACAGAGAGGGAGTGCCCAGGAAGACCCGTGGGGGCTGGAGCAGCAGGATCAGAACCTTGGAACAAGATAAATGACAGACACTGCCCAGTGTAAAAGAGACGTCCTACTAGCTTCACTATAAAGATGTCATTAGACGTTCCGCTGTGGCCCAGGGGCACTGAGGGTGAAAGTGGTTAACAGAGAATGGAATAGAAGGTGAAAAAAAGGAGATGAAGGGTGTAAACTGGCACCGTGAGTAGTTTAGTTAAAAAGAGAAATGTTTAGGCTGGCGGTAAAGGACCAGCCCAAGGAAGAAGGTGAAAGTGGAAGAGCAAATCATGACAGGAAGTCTGCGAGATGCCAGTGCAAAGAAGCAGACAGGTTTGAATGCCAGGATGCAGAATTCCCAGTCAGATGGTAAATTAGAGGCTACCAGTCCATGGGTGGATGAGGAATATGGTAAAAAGAGACGGACGTGGCTTCTGTGCTACTGTGTCTAGCCTCTCTTGCTGACTCTCCAACTCCACTTTTGTCCAAACCTTACTTAAGAAGCCATTGCTGCTGCTGTACAGCCGCTGTGGGTGGGTCTATCACAGCCACCCCATAAACCTGAGTGAACAGTCACAAGTGACCTGCTCATAGGAGTGTCAAGCTCTAGGCTACTGAAAGGCAAATACGGAGAGAGGACTGGAACAGTATAAGCAGAAGAGTGCTTAGCAGAAGTGTGGTCAGGAAACTTGAGACAGCCACAAAGAGAAAATGACTCATCCGCCCACTATCACCAGGGATGAGGTACCCTGCTTCAAGGATGCTGTGGATACAGTACTCTGCCAGCACATGAAGCTAATCGGCCTTCCAAACCTCCTCAGGGGATAAGCCACAGAAACCTCTGCCTGAAGAAACTTTGAAACCTAATCCACTAAAGACAAGAAGTGACTTCCTGGAGGGTGGAGCAGGGGGATTCTGGCCATGGAATTCTGCCAGGAAGTAGTCTATTCTCACCGGAATACAATCTAGAAGAGCACACTGATTTAACTTGTCAGAAATCACTGAAACAAGCCATCCTCCCCACACATATAGAGACTGATAGAAATGAAAATCCAGGAGTCTGGGAACTATATCACCTCCCAACCCACCGTGAAGAAAAATACTGAGAGCATAAGTCCCTCCATTTCTTGTTATTACCAGAAAGGTGAGTGGATGTGTCTGGAGACTAGGGCACTGGAATGTGACACTGGAAGAATTTCAGATTCATTTCTGTCTAATTCTCGTGCCTATCTCTAATATCCAAAAAGATAACATCGGTGTCATCCAGACCAAGGTCTCTGGTTGCATCCCAAGTGAGTAATCATGAATAAAAAATTTAATGCCTCCGAGGGTTCCTTTCTTTAGCTTTAAAACAAGAGATGATAAAATGCCATTGGCCTGTGCTTGTGTGAAAATCAAGGGAACTGGTAAGCAGGTAGCACCAGCATTAAAGAATATTTAACATGTAGTATAACATAGCTTGGTCCACTATACACAGGCTATGTTTACATTATTATTTTATGAATACAGTTACCATTAGCTTGCACATAGTAAAGGGAAGTTTTAATGGCAGCCGGAGAGCAAGCCTCAACGTGTCATTCATAATGTATCCTTAAGATTGATCTGGGAGCCTGGCGCATAAGAGAGAGTCAAAGAAACACCATGTAACCAAAAGACCTGCTGCCGTCTATTTTATGGTTCTCCTACCTCAGTATATTTGGGGAAAGGATTTTTTCCTAAAACATACTTCGGATTTAGTCAGTATGTGTATGCAAGCCTGCTTCTCTGCCTGACCTCATTCTACCAAGACTTACCCTGTATTCAGCTTTATGCTAGGAACTTGAGATACAATGTTGCAAAAATGGGCAAAGTCTGTGCTCTCAGAGTTTACATAAATAGGAGAATATAAATAGGAGAATGTGATTTAATAGGATATAAATAAACCAGCAAGGAGAGCCCTCAACCTTGGGAACTGCTTCTCAGAAACTTTTTTTTTTTTTGAGACAAGGACTCTCCGTTGGACCAGGGACTCACCAACTCAGCTAGGCTGGCTGAACAATAAGCCACAGACATCCTCCTGTCTCTGCTTCTTCACCCAGCACTGGGATTATATGTAGGCACCATCATGTCCGGACTTTTACGTGGGTTTGGGGACTGAAACTCTGCTCCTTATGGTGTATGGCATGAGCTAAGGTGATGACAAAGTGCTTGATGCTGTGTCCATGCTTGCTGGTAACCAAGGCATGTGGGTGGCTGAGGCAGGGAGTCACAAGTTCAAGATCACTCTGAGATACATTGTGAGACCCTGACTCAAACAAACAAAACAAGGAGTTAGGGAGAGGGAAAGAGGAGACAGTGTTGTGAATTGCCCTGGTGCTGTTTGTATTTTGATGCTAATTCCACTTCCCCAAGAGGGAGAAGAGAGGACGATGGAGGAGGAGGAAGGAAGGAAAGTGGAGCAGAAGCATGTGGCCTGGAGAAACCGCAAGTTATAAGAGATCTCATAGACAAGGAAGATGGCAGTGTAGTGGTGGGTCTGCCCAGTCTAGGTATGCAGCTTGTATTCATATTCATTGAGTTGTTTTCTTTGCAAAGGGGGGTCGGGGAGAGGAAAGGAGACGGGGGTGGGGGGAAGGAGACGTTAGGGAAATTACTCCTACTGTGTGAAGACTGAGCTTAGCTAATATAATAAGAGGGCAGCAGAGCAGGTAGACAAAGGGAAGTGTGTGAAAGGGTCTGTAAGGAGAAGCCAATCAAGGACATGGGCTGTTTGGTTACAGGGAAGAAGTGTTGTTCTGGATAAGGCTGGAAAGAAAGACTGCTCAGAGTGTGCTGAGCCTGGGACTTCCACTCCTTCCAACACAGGTGACCATGTGGAACTATGGGGTGTCATTTTTCTCAATGAGGGTCTTAGCCAAGAGAAGTGAAGACAGGTCTCCACTCCGTTTACTCACTCTGTCTCTCTGCGTTATTACTTTAGGATGGCTAAGGGGAGCAGAGTTTCCGTAATCTTTGGAGAAATGGAGGGAAAATTCAGCATAGTTCATAACCATAGAAAAGCACAAAATGAACAGCAGGTGCTGTTGTTCTTCAAGTCTTTCTATCCGAATCCAGCTCAGCCAGTAAGCCAAGCTGAGTTCTTCCCCCCAGCCATGCTGATTCGGTAACTGTTCTTGTCAGGTGTCTTAGTTGTTTTGTGTTTTTTTTTCCTAAACTACCCCAGGGTGTGTTCTGTAAAAGTTTTTTGTTTTTTTTTTAAGTCTGAACTTATTATTATTTATGTGAGTGGGTACACACGGCAGAGTTCGACCTTCTGGTCATCCCCTACTCCCTGAGGGTTAAACTCAGGACTCCAGGCTTGCCCTGGAAGCACTTTCACCCACTGGGCAATCTCATCAGATCATGTTCTTTAGCAAAGCTTATCCTACTGTAATGAAAGCAGGAAGTTTATGTGCCTAAGAGCACATCTACTTCTTCAAGACCATGCCTTTCATCACAGTGAAAGACAGAGAATTCTAGATTGGCTTACTGAAAACCGGTGAGATGCCCTTGTACAACCCACTTCACTTTAATAAAAAAAAAAAAAAACTAACACCACTTAAACCTTTTCGTTCATTTAACAAGTGTTATATAGCACTTAAAATACACTGTAGACTTTTCTGGTTCATGACACACATAAAGATAAGTAAATCACAGTGTTTGGCCTGGAAGAGCTCCTGAGACAAACTGTTGCAGTCTCTTTGCCTCTTTGCCTTGTAACTGCTGGAACCTGGAGTAGCTGTGTTGTGTTGGAGCCCAGAGGACAGGAAACTTCCCCTGGGAAGTGGGATGAGGGGGCTTCCCACAGAAGGCACCATCTGCAGTGTGCAATGAGGACCGAACTGCAGCACTCCCAACAAAAAGGTGTGTTCTCAGCTTGGGAACAGCAGGAGCAGAGCTGTGCTAGAGAGTGTTGGAGATCCTGTCGAGGGAGACAAGCCAGGAAGAGTAGACAGGCTTTATGGCCTTCATAAAGCAAGGATGGAACCAAATCAATTTCTTAAAACCAGCCTCAAAGCTCTAGAGAGACTGTGTAGTATTGCAGCTACTTATTGCTTTTCTTGTAAGAAATTGTCTTTGGATTTTCATGTACGTTCATTTAGAGATATTCTATCGGTTGGTTTGAGTGTTTAGAAATGATTTTCAAATATCATCCAGATCAACACTAGACAAACCCAGCAATAGAGTCTCGCTTTGTGATTTCTTTTCACCTATTCACTGAGGTCTTGAATGAGAACACTGTGTAGAAACCACAGAATGGCTTCCTAATACAATCTATGAATTAACTCAATGATTCCACCCAACTAAGGCGAGGTTACACGACTTGATTAGTGCACACTGATTTGGGGCATCATGTCCCTTGCCTGCTTTGAAATTGAGTTTTCCCACTCGGCCTGACCTAGGCATGAGGTCTCACCTCTGTTTGCCCGTTTTTCTATCTATAAAATGGAGTTACCACATTTAAGCACTTAGAAAGTTGAATTTTTTAATCTTTTGATACTATGGTTGTTAGTGGACAGACTAAGACATTTCAGTAACCCTCTCCTGCCAGCTATACCAACATGAAATCCATCTTATCTGGAGGTAAACAGAAAAAAAAGGCATCCCACAAAGGGATTATAAAGCTTCCAAAAATAGCAGAAGAAAGGAAAGTCTATTTTTCTCATGAGTTAAGAAAAAGGAGGAAGATATTTTTCTTAAACCATGTGTCTGTAGCTCTCAAAATTCAGCACATATAAAAAGCACTTATGAGATCTCTTAAAACAAATCCCTGAGCAGACTCCTCCTTACCACATAGTCAGAATCTTATTTTAGGTCTGACTTGGCTTGCTTGGTGACACAGGGTCTCACCATGTACCCAAACTGGTCTCACCTCCTGTCTCAGTCTGATTGCTGAGTTTACAGGCTTGTGCCACCATGGCTGTCTGGGAGCTGCTTACAAAGAAAAGGAAAATCATGTCTCCAGTTAACTCTGTTAACTATGCGAGCTGCCAGCTGAAGTCTTCCATTACTCAAGCCCAACTGGAGTCCTACAAAGCCCATACTTGATTTCTTTCTTGTTCTGCTGGCTCCAACCCATTGCCTATATTCATTCCTCAAGGTCCAGAAATTTCTGAAACTGCCTGTTTTACCTTCCTTTAGGAGTGAGGAAGAATGGCTTCTCACCTTTTCATCCTTAAAGAAGAGCCACAGCCACTCGTAGCAACAGCAGAGATGTGTTACAGTGCGGGGAGTTTGTGTGTGTGTCTGTGTCTGTGTGTCTGTGTGTCTGCGTGTGTGGCCTCCCAGCCTTTCTTGGTTATCTTGCTGCTGTCCTGAGGCCTTTCTGTGTCTGTGTGTATGTGTCTGTGGGTGTCTGTGTGTCTCTATGTGTGTGCCTTGGTGTATATGTCTGTGTGAGTCTGTGTGTGGGTATCTGTGTGTTTCTTTGTGTGTATGTCTGTGTGTGTCTCTGTGTGTGCCTGAGTGTGCGTCTGCATGTCTGTGTCTATGTATGTATCTCTGTGTGTCTATGTCTGTGTGTGTGTCTCAGTGTGTGCCTGTGTGTGTCTGTGTGTGTGTCTCTCTGTATGTATCTGTGTGTGTGTGTGTGTGTCTATGTCTGTGTGTGTTCCCTTATAAAATTAGTGTAAGAACTGAAAAGGAGAAATAAACTAATAGGATCGAAAGATTTTCATTCCTCTCTCAAAGAAGCCTCCTAGCTGGGTGCCCCAACATTTTATAGACATTATAAAGCAGAGGAACACTCAGGAGCCTCGGCCTTTGGACCCACTTGCTCTCAGGGGTGCATGAAGCTGATATGCTAAGCTAGTCTGAGACATTCTTTATCACTGAAGGATAGCACGCCAAGGTTTTCTCTCTAGCATGGTGGTGCTCTAGCCCTGTCCTACTTCCCTAAGGTGGGCTACTGGGTGTTTTCCTTCCCTGGACTGGATCCTACTTCCAACACCAACCTCCCATAGTGTCATGTCCAGGGAGTAGGAGACCTGACCATCCCCATTGCTGGTAGGTTGATCAGACCTAGTGAGACAGTGTCCTGGACTGCCTGGTTTTGCTCTTTCCCAATCTGTTCAACTCACTTTCCTGATGCCAAGACTGCTCTTTTCTGCCGTCTCTGAACCAGTGAGTGCCCTGGGCAGGGGCCCAGCCTCTGGAGCCATGCCCAGTGCTTGGCCCAGTTCTTGGCCCACTGCCCAGGAGTTGTCAAGAGTCTGGCCTGGGTCTGTGTCCTTTCAGCTGCTTGTCCTACAGTCCTCTCCTTGGAGTGGTAGGCTGGGAGACATCCATCCTTGTCATTTTTAGCCTACCCCAAAGCTTCTTCTTGCCCTGACAATAGAAATGGTCCTGATGTAGTTACAAGAACTATCTAATTGGGGTTCTGGGACTTTTAAAGCATTGGGGGATTCATTGTGAGCCCTCTAGTGTTCATAAAATGTTTTAGAGGACTTTGGGGCCCTGAGTGGTGGATTCTTCAGGAACTACAGCCTGAGTTTCTAGCCTCAGTTTATATGCCTATTCTAGAACATCTCCACCCTTGAGATTCTTTGGTAAAAATAAGCCTTTCTGAGATGGGATATTAGAGAAATAAATAAAGGCTAACTTGGGCCTTAAAAACCATGTGAGTGGCCACCAAACCTGTCAATCTGTATCCCTAGGGTGGTATCCGCCACTCCACAGTCACATACTGGAGCTCCAGATGGCCCAATGGGACAAACTCTGGGTGTGGGATGGGGGGATGCTTTAGTAATGACAGAGAGAAGAGACAAGTACGTGGCCATAAGAAGGAGCCAGGGACCAGGAAAAGATTTACAAGGCTCCTGAGTACAGAGACTTGCACCATATATGCATCGCTAGAGTTGAAAGAATTCAGGAAATTACAGGAAATAAACATACTATGTAGCCACTAGGTGGGTGGCCATCGCATGTGCTACAGATCTCAGAAACTGGAGTCAGCCTAAGCCGTCCCATATCTAATTCCCAGAGGCAATCTTGAACTGAGTTAGTATTGTTTATTAACAAAACCAAAGCTTCTTTTTTTTTTCTTTCCTAAAAGAGGCAGTTGGCTTTAAGACACAAATCTATATGGAAAAAATATTACTTTACCCCAAAATCATAAGCAAGAGAGCCAGATTTCACCCCTAATTTGGGACTTTTTGTTTCTAGCTGTAAACAGAGCAGGATGCCCAGTCTGGGTTTTTAGAAAACAAGACTAGCTTGCAGAAAAGACAATTAGAAAAAAAATCTCACTTTACCTTATATTCAGCAGATTTGGAAAGAAAGCACTACAGGACCCAAAAACACATAGACTGTTTGGAAATAATTGCCACCATGAGCCTGAGGACGGCCACAGTGAGAGGACAGTACAAACTCTGGAAAGCACTGACTTGGGCATGTCCAGCATAGCAGCATGCATCAGTTACCACAGTGGCAGTCCTGAGCAGAGCCATGTCCAGCGTTATTTATCTGATCCCCACTTTTGCTATGAACTGGAGATACTTTCCACATTCCACTTTTCAAACGTCACTACAAATTCTTTAGGTCACAGGAGTGAAATTAAACATCCTGTCATGGGCAGTGGGAAGCGAAACTATGACCCCTAGTCCCGGGTACAAAGCTTCGCTTCGTTCCAGACCAGTTCCAGATGAAATAAACCCAAATTGTAAACTTGCCTTTACTACTCTTTATGGACAAAGGAAGTTCATGACAACTTTAGAGGGGAAAATGGCTACTCCATGTGGTACTAAGACATCAAACTGTAATTATTATCAAGGATTTCTCAACCTATTTAGGATTCTAGAGTATCTCCTGTCTTATCACACAACACATTTGGCTAAACACATAAACTAATTATGTATCAACACAGGTTTGGCTTTTTTTTCTCTCTCTCTCTTTTTTTTTTTTTTTGTTTTGCTTGCTTGTTTTTTGAACTGCAGCAGCAAGCCCTGGACATGTAAAAACATGTTACAGGATAAACTTCAAGAGCAGCCAGAATAATCTCAGATAAACATGGCATCAAGTGTCAAACAAGCCCCTTCACCTAGCACTAAAGACTGAACAGTTTATGGAAGGGAACAAACAGGAATCGCACAGTAGAGTCTGTCCAGCACAGAGCAGGGTGCATCAGTGTCTAAAATACAGAGATTTGGATGAAATAAATCCCAAACAGAAACACGAATCTCTCTCCCTTCCTTCCTCCCTCATATCCTACCCTGCTCCCAACAGCTTTCATTTTGACCTAAATTTGCTAGCTTATTGAAAACGATTCTATCTTTCTCCTTACAAATTCATTTGAAGTAAAACTATAGAATTTGGAACTTAGAGTATCAAAAATTGTCTTAAAAAATGGATTTTTGATCATTTAAATTCACATGGTATTTCTATTGTCTATCTGGTGTTCAATGGTCAAAAAAAAAATATCTAGCCTAATGCTAAGCAGTGATCTGCCTGGGAAACTTGTCTTAGCAAGCTAGGAAACAAACAAACAAAACAAAAAAACAAAGACAACAACAACAAAAACAAAATAAAACAAAACAAAATTTAAAACCTCTGTTACAGAAGAAATATACACAAGCATTAACTTCATACAAACCAGGTTGAAATGGGTGGGGTCCTTTGATTGATCTCCAATTGTCAATGTCATTGGAAAATTTTATGGGCAGCTTCCAATATGTTTAGACAAATTAGGATGAATGGAAGTGCTGAGTAACAGTGCTCTCTGTATACCAGCTATAAACGAAGGCCTGAAACCCAAAGCAGTGTACTTGGACTGCTAAAACGGGGGGGGGGGGGAGCCCAGAAAACAGAAACGTGTTGAGATGGGAAATTAATGAACAGAAATGGCATTCAGGCATGTCAAAAGATAAAACAGATTTAGTTTTTGGAAAGAGATCTAAATCTAGTAAACAGGGCCAAGTCTCATGAATTGCAAAAATTACATCATGTACAATCATTTTAGCAATAAATGTATTTTACCCATGGATAGCTAAAGGTGGTTATTTTAGGAGAAAGGAGTCAATACATCTGTTTTCCTGAAGCAGGCAGGGGCAGTGTTGTGCTACTCCTGAACTTAATTAAGAGTCATTCATTTTTAAACCACTTTGGTTAGCTTTGGCTAGTATCTATACAGATATTTTGCCTTTAAATAAAAATAATTACAATAATTTCATTATTTAAAATGTAATTAGCAAAAACGGAAATAAAGACTACGTTTTCATTAGTAAAGTATATATTCATTAGAGAGTATATTTTTTTTTCAAAGGATTCTGTTCTAATTTAATTCGTGGGGTAAAACTCTAGTAACCATACTGACTGAAGTAACCTAAATGTAGCCAATATTCAATTGAAAATACTTTTTAAGTTCTTTTCAAGTGAATCTCCACTTTGAAGAATACTATAGTTGACCCAATTACCTCTGTGAGGGGACCTACTCGTTTGACATTCTTCTGCATTGCATCCCCCAGTATTTCATACATACATACATACATACATACATACATACTACTGTCTTCACAAGTCCAGTGCCTTCCATCCCCAAAGAAGCCAATGAACATTTAGTGATATTTACCTTACAAAGTAACCAAAGCCAGATGTGCACAGAGCTCACATTGCTCTATAAAGAAATTGTTTTCTTGTGATCTCTGCTCCCACTCTTGAAGGAGAAACAGAGAACTAGGGGAATTATCCTTGTGAAACTAGGAAATAGAAGACAGAAATGCAGACTAGTTTGATTCGTAAATAAATCCAACTGTACGAACCATGTAATACCGTATTCAGCTGAAGCCCCTCAGCCTATGAGAGATTAACAACCAGGACAGAATATTCATGCATACAAAGCTGAGACAGGATCCTCCACATCTCCTCAATTCACAGTATCCCTTGTGGTACATGTTGGGTCACATTTGTAGATTATGAGGAAATAAATACATAAAATTAAACTGTAACCTTAAGAAAAGAAGTCTGGATAATTGAAAAATTTTGAAACATGGCCAAAGGAGAACGTTCCCTCTAGTGAGCAAAACACATTCTCTCTTGTGCTTTGGGTGTGGTTTTTATGTGTGGGACCACATAAGTGTAAGGGCATCCTGCCTTATGATTGGAGTTAAATCTATGTATTTGTCAAAAGTAAATTCCAATCCTGAGAAATGCCTCTGTTACCCGGAGTCTTTAGGTTTGGCATTCTGCCTCTCTGGTTTTTACTTGATTTTGGTATATATCTGATATTAGCTAGGACCTGGAGGCTAGCACAATTTCCCTGTTTAGGTTAGTTTGAAAAACAAGGAAAGTGTCTTCTTGTTATTGAAGATACACGCCTACGGGCTAATTCTTCTAAGCACATAGTCATTAAGAGCAGGCCAGAAAGAAGAAAATCTTAGCTCCAAGCTTCCTATGTGGATTCAACTTCCTCTCCATTCCAGCAACACTGCAGTTGGATAATTCTCTTCGGAGATGTTTCTTTCCACTCAAATTTATTTTTGAGGATAGGGTACAATACTGCTGTTTCCTCAGTGGATACAACTCCAAGTCAAAGAGCCAGGCTTTGGTCTGCCCACCATTGAGACACTGGGCCCTTGTAGTTGCCCATGTATAAGACTTTGCAAGATGGAGATGGGAGATGGGGGGTATCACCCCATACTCTAAGGTCCTGGATCTGAATGCAGTAGCTCCTAGCCCTACAAATTAGACCCAAAGTCAGAATCAGCAACTCTCTTCACTAACCCCTTGCTGGAAAAACTGTGATATGCAAGCAATCCCACTTCAAGAAGGCCCATTCATTCCTCTCAGTTCTTTCAGGTCCACCCAGACTCTGAGCCGAATGGAATGTCTAAACGCACCTGCGGAAGGGAAAGGGTTAATCCCAGCTGCCTTGTCTACTCCTCACCCCAGCTTTGGGGAGCGTCAAAGCATCTATGTGGGGAGCAACTGAAAACCACAAACACCCAAACCAAGTGCCTGGCAACTTAAATAGGAGAGCGAGTCTGAAGTTTAGAGAGCCCGTCGTGGTATCTGAACAGACCCACTAAAGATAGACATGGTCATATCCCAGGATTCCCCTTGTGTGGCAGTGTTAAGTCTCAAAATGCATTTTATGACCTCAACGTCCTTTATTCCGAAAGAGGTCTAAACGTCCTGTAAGAGTGGTAAATGCACAGTGGTCATCGGGAGCGGGGTGGGGGCACTTTGCCTGGCCGCTGCTTCCAATTAACCTTTGTGGTGGGGCTAGGATGCAAAGCCACCTTCGCCCAGTTGATGCAACCTCAAACCCAGCGGAAGCCAACAGGCTGCAGGACCAACCTGCCGCTCGGCCCCAGTTCTCTCTGCAAGCCCTCCAGCCTCTAGCCCCAACTGCCCCGCACTGCCCCCCGCAGCCCCTTCCTCACTGCCCACCCGGGCCGGTTCCTGCCCTCCCCGAAACCCAGCCCCCCAGAAACCCACAGGCGCTCTCAGAGCCCACCAGCAAATTCCCAACAGTCTCCCAGCCTTTCCAGGAAAGAGGGGGGGAAAAAGACCATGACATCACGGGCAGGTTTATTTGGGTTTGTTTGTTTGCTTGTTGGCTCGATTAAATACTCGTGGAAGGTGAACGTACCCCACACAGGAGAAGTTTGATGTTGACAAACTTCTGGTGGCAGCGAGACTGTGTCAGCACAACTTCCGGGATAATGAGAGCTGCTTTGCAGGGAGCGCGGCAGCGGCGGCGGGAGGCTGCCACAGGACGGAACAGCAAATGCTATTCAGCCCGAGCAGTTTCAAGCCGCCCGAGCTGGGGAATTACTGTAGTCGAGCTTCGGCTCTTACCACCGGCGCTGGATCTGGGCGCGCGTTAGGGGGGGAAGCTGCAGGCACAGGGCGCCGAGAGGGGAGCTTTCAAGTTACTTTGCTCCTTCCCTGCACCCGGCAGAGGCTTGCAGGCTGCGTGGTAACTGCAAACATCTTGTTCCCTGCTTCTTTGGGCGAATGCCCTGGAACCAACCAACTTTTCTCTTCCCCAAAACTCCCTCTTTGTTTCAAATAGGACTCTCCAAAATTTATTCTTGGGAAGACTGACAGCCGGGGTCAAGAAACAGCTGTTGAAGTTAATGTTTCTTCCTCCCACTTCGTCTGATGGTTGTGCCCTGCCAAGACAAAGTGAGAGGCACTGCCTGGTGGCTTCTTTAAACAGACATGCATTTAGCCACCCAAAAAAAATTTTTAAAAAGAGGTGGGGAGGGGGACGGGGTCAGTATATTTTCCTGTCTCACAGACAATCTGATCAGAAATGCAACAGCATGTGTCTTTCAACTTGTGTTGATTACTTGCTGAAAAGATGCAGCAGCTTTTAGTTTTGAACACTTTGAGCGTTAGGGGTGGGGATGGAGGTAGGGGTGATTGACGCTTTACATTTTAGTAAAGGGGTATTTTTCCCCTCGGGCCAGACCCACTTGACCCTCTAAGAGAGACAGAATGACCTGGGAGAAGGAGAAAAGAGTTGCACTCTTTGGCAAGATGAAGTCACACTGCAAAATTCAAATTGTTGTGCACAACCAGAGCTGGCATAGAACTTGAGCAACCATTTTTATTTGGAGATGACCATGACCTAACGTAGGGTGCTGCTCTGTCTTAATAGCTTGTGGTTCTTCTTTCAGACCAGGCCTGTTTCCTCTTCCTTTCTCCAACACAAGTTGGTCCTTACCCAGAAGGTATCCTAGAGCAGAGGGCTCTCTTCTGGGTGAAAAGTGCCTCCCTTGACATTCAGAGAGCTGAAGGGTTGTGAAAAGACTACTTACGACTGCCCTCCTGGGTTGTCTGCCCTGACTGACCAGTGGTGTAGATGGGTGAATGAGAACTCAGCTCTACCCACACCGGAGAACTAACCACTCTGCCACCTGGCTCGTTCTCAGTTGGGAATGCTGGACTTGTTGGGTCAGATCCCGAGAAGACATAAAAGGCTCCCTCTCCATCACCAGGTTATTCCGTCACTACATGGCAATGCAGCACCATCTCAAACTGCTATTGCATCAGCCCCGGGGATATTTTAGGAAGCTCTCAAGCTGGGGCCAGCAATGCAGGCATCAGGACCTTGCTGCCAAAACCAGAGCTGCTGGACAGGTGGCCGCAGTGTCCTATCTGTTCTCTGTCAACCATGTGCTCGCCAAGGCAGGCCTGTCTGCTTGAGGGCTTCCTACCCTCTCTCTGCCTGGCTCCCAGATGCCACCCACTGTTGGGATTCAGACTCTGGAGGAGATAACCTATCAGCCACTACCTTTGCTTTTCCTCCAGCCCCTTTGCTATGTTCCAGCCCTTCTTCTGATGTTCCCTCCATTTCTGCCTATCAGGGGCACTCCCCGAGATCTTTAGTAGTATTTTTTCCATACTATCTGTAAATGAACTGGCTATACTCTGAGTCACAGCACCACACACATAGCCTGCAGCTTGGGTGCTTGCACATCACAGTCTGCTTTGACATGGGTGAATGTGAGCTTTTCTCATCTCCTCCCCCCCACCCCCCAACTGTTTATTTCCCAGTTCCTCTAGTACCAGGATAGTGGTCAAGAATCAGCAGACCCTCAGTTAATACCCTGTTCTCCTGATCTCTGCTAAGGCAGTCCAGGAGACAATTGCTTAAATTCCTTTTAATTCCTTCCACTTTTTTTTTGTTGTTGTTGTTCTTCCTCAGAGAGACCAAGGCTCAGCATTTAGCAGACCCCCTCTCATTCTGGAGTTGTAATTCTCTATTACTGGCTCCTGTAGTTTTATTATGGCCTCTCTTTTTCTAAGATGACAGACACAAACCTTTAGTGTGGAGGTTTGAAGCACTACTCTTAAAAGACTTCTTTGTGTAGAAACGTAACCTTAGGGCAAAGTAGGCCCAGCTCCAAGAAAGGCACTTTATCCTGCCACTGGGAGCACAGAACCTGAGTCTAACCTCGGGATGGCTCTAGGGGTTGGAACCATGAGCCTCTCTATGATACTGCCTGTGTGCCTTCTGTCTGAAGATGACCCTGGTTGTTGTATTTTGGTAGGTCGGGGGACAGTAGAGAGGAACAATGAAGGTGGAGTCCTTCTCTGGGCTGTCCAAGGAACTCTACCTGCAATCAGAAGAAAGAAATGTGCTTTAGTGAGTGACTCCCCAAATGCAACAGTTCCCGAAGTTCTGATACTTCTGTATCCAAGTCAGGGCATCCCAAGGTGGGGTAATGTTTGCACTGTTTGCCTCTCCTTAGCATCCCAAGTGGGATGGCCCAGAACCACTTTGAGGATCTTGACTGATTTTGATGGTTTGAGGTTAGAACAATTATTCCAAAGGTGAAGATGAAAAGACACAGACTCCTAATTTACCACAGAGGGTATTGGATTTAAATCAGATAGTGTCATTAAGAGATTCACTGGCTGAGTCTTTTTCCAAACAGATCGACTGTGAATGAAGTATGGTGAGGTCAAGAATATAGCAACTTAAGTCTGGAGTTGTTTTTCTCCCTGTATTTTTTAAATGTTCACTTACACTTTCAAAAAGAATGGTAAGCACGGTGTGGCTTATCAGATGGACATTTTAGCATTAATGGTTTCATAGAGACTGTAAAACTGGAAAGAAGGTATTCTTTCTGTAAGAACTTGGGCTGTGCCTGGGTTAAGAGAAAGTGAAATATAACTAGTTAGAGATGATGAATTTGGAATCAGAAGTGGTAAGAAAGACCTGAGTACAGTTTCCATGGAATCTGCATTAGATGTGGGTACTCACCTTCATAGCCCCATGAGCTGGAGTTATCAGAAGTCTGTGCCGGCTTCTAGTCTTGAGAATATTTTCTCAAAGAAGGAAGATCATGGACAATGAGGAGAGTAGAAAGAGGACAGTTCCTCAGACGGCATTTGAGATTGCAGAAGGTGGGCAGGAAGGAAGATGGGCCTGGAATTACCTGCCCTCCTTTCTTCCAGGTCTAGGCAGGAGCTTGACTTGAGTTAAAAGGCTCCCTGTTACATCTCTGTAGGTCTCTCCTCTGGTTACCCCATCCACACTCCAGTTCTGGTTTTGGGCAGAGCTGTAATTGTCCTTTGTATGGGATCACATGAAATCCTGTGCTGGTTTGCTAATGTGGGAAAATGTCTACTACAGAGGCGAAGACCACCAAACTAGTTTCATTACTACCCAAGGTGCACTTAAATCCAGCCCTTTAGTGGTGGGCGACTGGCCCAGCTCACTCTTCCATAGTGCCCATTAAAATGTTATTTACATTTTACAATATGGTCTCAAGGCATGAGTTGGGATTTTTTTTCCCCTCTTGGCAAATAGAAAGGAATACTTCTGTGACATCGGGGCTGCAAAGTTTTAACTTTTGCCATTGTCCTGCTAGTGATTTGCTAATCAAGGTCTTATCGTATTTTGGAGGGAGCTTGCTCTGATTCCAGCTCAGAGGAGTTGTAGGGAAGGCAGAGCAAACAAGAATTCTGTGCTCACAGATGTATGCTTACCAGCCAAAATTATTGGTTTTTACTTTTCTCTTAGAAATGAATTTAATGTTTATCAAAAGAACAAGAGTAAACAATGCTGAAGAAAACACAACTTCTACTCAGAGACTGGATGAGCGCTGGCGGTGGAGCCTCCCGTGATTCTCTCACTCCCACCATTATAGGGCCACATGTCCCACTCATCCTGGGGCAAACCATGTCCTCTAGATTCTTATCCCACTAGGTCAAATCAAATTAACATTTTAATAATGTGTTTCTGGCATTTTTCATGAGAAGGATAAGTCTTTTAGCATAAAGCAATGAAACTAAATATGTTTTTTTAAAAAAATATGCCTATAAGTGTATCTTTGCTGGCTCTGAAAATTAAGTTTCCTTGAGTTCTGGGACAGTAGAGGGTTTGCAGAATCTATAAACCATAGAATGTTTCACCTGTCTAAGACAAGCATTAAGAATTACTTCGAGGCCAGTTTGAGAAGTTTTCCCTGATATCCTTGGGAAGCCATTTCTCAAAATGGCAGTAGGCCAAACATCTAAGACCTCTGGAGATGCTTGACATCTTGCCATGTGTCATCACAATCAAGTCCTGGATGCAGTATTCTCGTCTGAGTTTGCCTGACTGCCGGTAAGGTGCATGTGTGGAATACTAAATAATATAACTTGGTGTTCCATTAGTCTCTAACGTCCTAACGACATTCTCAGGAAGACAATATGGGGGAAATGCATCAAAGACGGCATCACCTTTCCCTTGTCAACTGCCTGGTGACACCTGGTGGAAGGGCGACCTCCCTCCCATGGCTTGTAATTTCTGAGATGATCTGCCTTGCTCTATGAAGCTCTCAGTTGAAAACAATGAGCCCTTTCTCATCAGCACAATGGTGGACCACAAGGTCAACTACAGAGAATTTCTTAAAAGAAAAATTTAAGAGAAAGCAACCAACCCACTGACCCAAGAGAGCTTTTATTAAAAAAATAATAATTTCAGACTCTGGCAGTTACACAAGACAGTCAGCTTACCAAGGTGCTGGCTCCTCTAAAAGATCTTGGTGATTTAATACAGTTCTTTATGTCTTCCTAACTAACATGTAAAAGGCACCTTGCTGTTTCTGGTCAAAGAAGATATTCTACACTGCAGATAAAAGTGTGTATATGCAGAACCTTCAAATTCACAAATATATTCAGAGGCCATCAACTTCATACATCTAATTGTAACTTAAATATAATTACAATTACACAGTTATCTAAATATGATCATGCATATTAATAAATGCCACCATTTTTGGGTACTAGGGCTAGTATAGTAGTGAACTCTTTTGTTTGTTTTAGCTTTAAGACCATTTTTCCCAAAGAAACAAACATAAAATATCTGTTCAGAGGATTTACTGAATATGTGACAGATAGAGACAGTATCAGAGTTTTCTTAAGAAGTAAACATCAGGTGGATGGCCAGGCTCACTTATTAATCAAACACTTTGTTCTTAGACAATCATGCTTAGGGTCTTAATGTTGGCTCTAACCTGTAAGTTATCATTTCCCACAAACCCTTGGGTTGTCTGTAAAACATTATGGTGTCCAAAGCTATGTCCTTACATTCTCAGATATCAAAAGAGACAAAGAAGTAAAAGAATTTATACTTAGTATACACAATTATTTTCACACATGTTTAGGACATTTTCTTTTAATGTTTTTCAAAACAGTAACTACAAGAAACATTCTTTAAAGAAGAGTATTTTTTGTTATTTCATGTACTACTACAAAAGACCCAGAATGGCCATTGTAAGGAAAAACAAGAAACTGGAGTGTCCAGGTTCTAAATGGGACATTTATTTCATATTTACTCTTCCCTAAGCTCAGGAATCATGAGGAAAGGTGGAAAGATCACAAGAGCAGCAGACAGTAGGAGCTGTCTGCTATGAAGATTATTTACTGGCTGTGACAGGACAGTGAACCATGAGCTCACCATAGCTGTGATGCCACAATAAAAGTAAACCACCCAAATTCCAGGCATGGAAGGGTCTAGGGGTTTGAATGAAAATGGCCCCCTTAGGCCTACAAGGAGTGGCACTATTAGGAGGCGTGGTCTTATTGGAGTAGGTGTGGTGTTGATCAAGGAAGTGTGTCAGTGAGGGCGGGCTTTGAGGTTTTAGAAGCCCAAGCCAGACTCAGTGTTGCTCTCTCTTCTTGCTGTCTGCTGATCCACATGTAGCACTCATAGCTCCTTCTCCAGCATTAATGAGCTAAACCTCTGAAGTGTAAGCCAGCTCCAATTAAATGTTTTCCTTTATAAGAGTTGCCATAGTCCTCGGGTGTCTTCGCAGCCAAAGAACCCTGACTAAGACAATGGGGGATGGACTCATGAAGTTCTAGCCCTAACTGAGGAGCTACTGGTGACGGATAAAGGAGGGAAGCCTTCGGTGATGAGGCTCCAGAGAGGCTGCCCATGCTCCAGTAGGACTTACTTGTAAATGAGCTTCATAAAGAGCACATGAAGTTGAAAGAGAAACATGATAGGAAAAAACAGGGGAGGGATGGAAGAGGGGTGGAGGGAGGGGAAAAAGGAGGGGAAGGGGTAGGGGATGATCAGAACACTTTCTATGCCTGAATGAAGTTCCCAAGCAACAAAAAATATTGAGCACCTCCAAGAAGCAGTTTATTTTCACCTTTGAAAAGTGAAGTGACAGATAACTTATTTTGTTTTTCATGACCGTGGTGGAGAACTCAAACCACTTTTAAGCTAAAGTACATTGCCCATGAACTAACACACCTAACAAACTTTGACTGATAAAGAATTTTTAAATGACCACTTTGTAACATTTCTCTTTTGGAATAGATCACAGATTTAAATTATGTTGTAAAGTAGGTAAGCAGTGCTTTCCTTGTGTCACTAAAAATTTAAAGAACAACTTGGCACAAGGGAGTGCCACAGGTTTGGCACTCAGCATGGCCACAGTTGGTGTGTCGATCAGTGCACATAAACACTTTGTCCTGCCTATGAACATGTCATACCTGCCTATGAGCATGTCATATGCCGTGAGCCCACCATTGAAGCTTCTACAGTGCTAACTTCTCAAAAGCCACTTGTTAGAGCGAAGTGCAGAACCCCACATCTCTGATTATTTGCTGGATAATGGTGAATGTGTTACCCAGTTAATACTCTTCAACTCTGCCCTACAGGGATCATTTCCAGGAGTGGCAGGAAGACCAGAGTGCACAGCAGCCTTGGCAGCCTCTCATCCCGGAAGCCTATGGAGAGTTCATGGGTGGTGCTGCTGTTTGCCAGCGGGTATTACCTTTCTCCAAATTCCATTCCCACAGCCAGTTTCCTCTTTTCTCCTGGGATAAACTGCCTTGCAGATAGACCCTGTGAAGATCACCTTGACAAATGAACAGACCATAACAAATTAAGAAAGCGCATGTGCTCTGGAGGCAGAGATCCTGGGTTCAAATCCTGATTCCATCCTTCGAAATAGAGCAACACTGATTTACTCTCAGGTTCCTCATTCCCAAGATAGGGCAGAGATAAAAAATACAAGCACGCATTCACGTTCACCATCTCAGATCAAACCGTCCTGCAACTCTTGTAGCATCTAGATGGAACTCTAAATGGCCTTTGGACCAGTCCTGGATTTCTCTTCCTGTGGACAATAAAGGATTTAATTTTACTCTGTGCGGAGGCTCATCTCATGCTTGGAGCAGCAAAGTCCGAGAGGGAGCCAAGACGCCGAAGTCACCAGGTTGGTTGCCCCACGTTCAGAGGTGCATCTGGTGCTAGATCCTGAAGTGCAGATCTTACCTCAGCTGGGTTCTAAGATCTCTGAAGAAGGGCTGCTGGTCTGGCTCTGCTTCTCTGCTTGTAGAAATGCTGTCAACCCAAGAATAGGATCAGTGGATCCAGAGAGGCTGAGGAGTGGCTGGGACAGGAAGACACTTAGAGTGGCTGTGAGCACACTAGACTCTTCAGAGATTGCTTCAGTGAGACATCTTGTTTAATGGGAGGAACAAAGGCTAACCTCTGGGAGAAGGGTAGGAGCTTTCAGGGTGACCTACATCATTGGCTAGGGCTAGGGCACTGGAGATGCCTCATTGGTATAAGGAGGAATTCTAGGTGACCTTATAGGAGGAGAGGAAATTTAATCTGGCTTCCGGGATACATAACCTTCTAGAGGCAGCAAAAGTGAGGGCACAGCACCTGGATAAGCAGGCCCAGGGCGGGGGGAGCATGCTACTCCTGCTGATCTCAGGATGAGATTTCTGGGCTTTGGACATTCTTTGACCCTTCTCTTGCCCCCCTGCCCACTCCCCCTCGGCACACCGGTGCCTCCACCCATGGCTCTTACAGGCCCTGAGTCTTACAGTCCCTGAGCTCCTCTGAGCAGTACTCTGTAACATACATAGTACCCTGAAAATGACAGTGCTTGACATTCACCAAATGTCCCTGGCTTGACTATTTTGAAAAGGAGCTTTGCAGACTTTAGAAGGAAACAAGTTGCATTCTGGGAAAGGGAGGGAGCCCTTGTTTGAACACTGACCTGACCTGCTCGCAGCCCATTTTTCTCTTCTCAGTATTTACCTTTTTTCTTCCTTCTTTCTCTTTATCTAGCCCTCCCTCAGATAAACTTTTGGAACAAATACTCTTAACTGGCTTTTTATCACATTTTAAAATTTTAAAGCTCATTAAAAACGAAGCTACTTTGACGGCTCTTTTCGCTGCCACACCCTTCAGAGTGACTACTGCTCCTGTACCGTGTCTTTCAGGGTAAGCTTATTTGTTACATTTTAAATGTTTTACTGCTGTCCATAAAAACACGGTTATACTATTCATTTGGAGTTGGCTTTTTTCCATAACAATACACTGTGAATAGCTTTCATGTTCATACACACTGCATTCCTTGTTACTGATGCCTGGTGTAGAAGTTCCTTGTTATCCAACTATCCATTATCATTACCCGAATCCCAGTAGTTGCTAAGTTTTGTAGGGAAGCAGAAATTAGCCCTAACAGGAAAATATCCAGTAATGAACTGACCACTTACTAAATCAGTCTCCACGTAAACAGGCCCCCTGACTTAACTCCAGCATCTATCTCCACTCCACCAGCCGATTTTGCTGATTGCAGATGTTATAAACTCCCCACAACACAATGTAAATAAAATGCATTTCAGTCGCAATGCAAAGTTGCTAATCTTGCAGAAGATGCAGGATGTTATGAAGCCATTGGAAGTGATTCCGGACAAGCGTTTCATAAGCAAATGAGCGTCTGGCAGGGCTGGGCCCTCTCACAATGAGAAAAACAACACGCTGCTAGCTAAGTACACGCTTCAAAAGGAGACCTGCTTGGATCTCAAAGGACTAGAAAAGGCTCTTAGGAAAATGTAGGAACCTCTAGATCTTCTTGCAAAGGACTCTACTCTCCTGCTATGAAAATACAAAGCTAAGGGTGTCAAATTTTGTTGCAAAATACTTTTGTTAGAAAAATTGTTCCTCTGCTAGATCAACAGTTGATTCATTCTTTGTTTCTTGTAAAAGACTATAGCACTGTTTAGGTATAGGATATGTTCAATTTTGTGATCTACGTTCTTCAAAGATGTCTAAAGATAAACAAGATAATATTTACTTTTTATTTTTCACAAAATCAGGCAACCCTTTTTGTCCCCGACCTTATTTTGAGATGCTAGTCCCTGCTTATTAAATTTGCAGCTTTCAACAGTTGTATTATGGCAAGCAGGAGCAACAGACGCTGCAAACAGGACTCCTAGTAGACTAATCAGATTCTGTCTTTCTCTCCAGGAGCCATTTGGAAGCAGCAATGGCCACTCAGCAGGAGAAAAGCCTCAGGGTAGTTGAGCAACTCGGGATGGACAGACCTGCTGGAAGAGGCAGCCAGTGAGCATCCTCTCGTTCTAATCTGGCACACAGATATTTGGACCCAATACCACTGGAACAAAAATGTAAAAAGATGTAAGCTCATTTGTGTCCGAGATGGTAAAGTGAGTTACACTAGTGAAATGTAGTCTCCGGATTGATCTTTAACAATTACCTTCTGTTTGCTACTTGGGTTGTTTCCAATGATTAACTGTGATCCTACATGTGGCCATGAACAGCCACACACCTATACTTTACTGTAGTTCTAAAAATGTATCTATAATAGAAATTATTAGATATAAAACCCCTAAATCAGGAACATGCCACATTAAACATGTAATAGAAATAGAAATGGATTTACTAAATTTTTTTCTTGTTTTTTGTTTTTGTTTGAGACAGTTTTTCCATGGAGTCTTGGCTGCCCTGGAACTTGCTCTGTAGACCCGGCTGGCCTCTGCCTCCCAAGTACTGAGATTAAATGTGTGTGTCAGCAGGCCAAGCTACTGTTTAATGCTATCTGCAGAATTGGAGAACGTGGTTTTTTTTTTCTGCACACCCCTCCCTGTGAGAGTATTACTAGTTTTTGGTAAACATGCTAGCAGAAAACATATGGCTATGTACATTGTTTTGTTTGTTTACTTGTTGTGTGTGTGTGTATCTGTGCGTCTATGTGTGTTTCATATCAATGTTAAACTCTTGATCTATAAAATAAACTTTGCCCACTGCTTGTTGAGAATCTTCAGACTCTGGAGAGTCTGTGTATTGGATTCGGGGAGAGACGATTTCGTATTAGAAACAAGGAGTTGAAAATTGAGTTCCCATTTCCCACTTATATCCCTCTTTAAAAAGAGACGTGGTGGTTGCTTACACAAGGTAAAGTCTTCATAGTCAGTAGTGGAAGAGATGTGATTAGCTTTGCAAGCCTCAGCAGGGATTGTGAGAGCCACTGAAAACTTTACAATATATGCTGGTAAGACTGGATTCTATCTCTGGATACCTTGGTGTCATCTAAGCCTACATTTTTCCCATTGGAATTCTGGTCACAGAAATCATTGGTTTTCTGACTAAAATATTTTCTTATATGTCAAAAACCTGAAAAAGAAAAATGGGGAAAAAATCTAGTATATGTTAGTCGCAAACCATCAAATGGTACTCTCTAGCAATATGCATTTTCTGTTATACAAAGCCACAGGCCTCAAAAAAATTAAATGTAGGCTTAATACAGTACTTTTCCTCTGGGGCTTGAACCCAACTGTGCTGGAAAGGGACTCTTGAACAAAGGTCTGTGCACCCATGTCCACAGCAACGTTATTTATAACAGCCAAAAGGGAAGGAACTTATATCTTCCCTAAAAACAAAAAGTCTACGTACACACAAAAAGTGGATGTGACCAAGAATCTGATGAATGAACAGATAAACAAAATTGCAATATATGCATCCAGTGAAATAGGATTCTGTCATTAAGAAAGATAATCCTGGCGCAGAACAGACAAGCCTTAAAAACCTTACACTAAGAGAAATGAACCACTTCCAGAGGAAAAACCATTGTGTGTGTCTACATATATGAAGCACCTAGAATAATGGACTTCAGAAAGACAATCTATGTCATGGGAGTGGCTCTAGGCTGGGCAGAGCTAGCATCTAACAGAGTTTTACCTAGGGGAAAGGAAACGTTCTAAAGTTGAATGGTGGAAATATTACACAAAAATGTGAGTGAATACACGCACTACCACAGACTGGCATACTTCAGAATGATAGCAATGGCGAGTTTTAGTCATTTATTGTAATACTTTCTTTCTTATTTTATTTTGTCACCCTGCAATGTCACACCAGGATGTATGCTAATACTGGGAGTGTGCTAAACTTTTAGACCCTCCCTCGTCCCAGTAAATTCAGTGAAAGCATAAGTGAACACTGAACGCAGATGAAGCCGATGCTGCAGTGTTTAGTGGTGAAGTGTGCTGCAAAGTGTATCAGGAATGAGGATGAGTTGATGGACTGACTGTGGCATGATGGGTGTTTCTACAGAGAAGGAGGCCAGTGTTCTCCATGGAGCATTGGCCCCTGTGCTTGCTGTGGTACCCTTTAGATTTACTTGTCTGTTGCAAGTTTCCTCCTGATCCCTCCCGGTGTGCTGGGGATAAGATTCAGGGCCTTGTATTTGTTAGGTAAGTTCTGTGCTGCTGAGAAACCTTGCCAGCCCTGGAATAGTTCTTAGGCAAGAGTGACCTGGGGAGAAATGACTTATACTAAAGACACTGGCAAATGAAAGATTCTTTTCATAACAAGTTCAAATTTTGCTCTTTTTAATTATGGGAAATAATCTTGTCATGGAGAGATCTTCCAGCTGAGTTAAGGAAATAGGACCTATTTTTGTTTGTTTTTAATAACTTTCAGATAAGGACATTTATTAGACAAGAATTGGACAGATATTGATTCACAACTGACTTCATGATATTAAAAATGAAGTCAATATCACTAAAGTTGATAAGCATCTCTCTGTATACATCGAAGGCAGGGGTCATGGTTCAGCTTTTTCTTCCAGGACCCAGCCATGTGTGAAAGGAAAGAACCTCAGACTCCTCAGCCCGACGGCAAAGATGGTGCCGAGAGATTGCTGTAACAGCAAGCATCTTAGGGCGCTGGAGAAACCACGGTCTCCTGATGAATATGAGCTCACTGCAGAGAGAAGGTAGATCTAAATGGCACCTTTGTTTCTTTGCAGAAGCACTTCAGAGAGCTCCCCCTTCCTTTTCTTTGGTCCATTAAAATGTAAACAGAGAAAGGCAGCCTCTGTTTGGGGGACCTCTACAATGTAGTCATCCATAGGCAGATCAAATTCTGTAACCCCCCACCCTAACCACATTCCTATAGCCTTGGAGAAAACATCCCAAGTTTTATAGGTACAAATTCAATGCTTAGAGGGCAAGCAGTGACAAGCGCAGTCTGATGATGGGCCTTGTGGCTTCCTAGCCCTGGCTACAGGGGGAGTCTCAGTCCTACCCAGGTGGCCCACATAAGTCAGATTTATTGTCTTGTCTTATTCTCTTACTTGCTTGTCACAAAATAATTATACACAATGTGATGTTTCTATGCATGCATACATTGTATTAAGGAGAAATCATTCATTGCTTTAAATGTTTATCAGTTCTTGGTGATGAGAACATTAGATATCATTTTATATGTATATGATAGATATAGTTAGGTACAGGTATAGGTATATATCATATATGTATGTCAGCTTTTTAAGGGCATAATACAACTTGTATGTTTATGTAAACATTTTTAATGTGGAATAAGTTCCACCACTTTTGAAAACTGTTTCATGAGACAAACAAAACACCTTTCTTGGCACATTGAAGTCTTTGGGGGCCCTGTGTGACCTCTCACATATGTAATTAGGACAAAACTGTAAACTCTTGTAGTGACAACATCCAATAGGATTCAACTTTGATTTTGTGTTCACATTCATGGTCCTGTTTCTCCTTTGTAGCAGAGGGAAATGACTTTGCTCACACTCCTATCACTTTTTCTTATTTATTTTTCAATTTTGAGACATGGGCTCACCGTATAACCCTGGATGGCCTGGAACTCACTCTGTGTATCAAGCTGGCCTCTAAGTCACAGAGATGTGCCGGCCACTGCCTCCTGAGTCCTGGGATTAAAGGTCTGCCCCAGCAAGCCCTCTTCCTTTAAATAGGAAACAAATATCTGGCCATTGAAACTATTGCAAAATTCATACAGTTCACATCTTGAAAGTTTGCTTCGGACTGGGGGTAAGGCTCAGTGGTCAGTGCATGTTTAACATGAATATTGCCATGGGCTTCTTCCTCAGCACCCACAGAAGTCCATGTTGTGTCATGAGTATTTTGTACTCTTTTGAAAGGTTAATTGGCAGAATTATATTATCCATGGAGCCCGCTTTTATTTGTACTTAATGATCCCAGAATGTGTGTGTTTGGAACCAAGGACAGACTTTCCTACAGGACAATAGCTAGCATTTACGGGTGCCACCTCTCCTTCGCTTCCACTCCAGGCAGACTTCCATTTAGCATCTTTAGTTCTTGAATGCTGCTCTGTACGGATGAGAGAACAGGCTCAGAACCAGAACACATCTTGCCAAAGTAGTGGATGTTAGAGCCAAGAATCAAACACGTGTGGGGGGCAGGCTCCAAGGCATACTGCTCTTTAATTCTTCAACACTGTGGAGTTTATAATTCAATGTCTACATGCTGCTAAGGCCCCCAGGATGGGCTACAAACACGACTGTGTCCGTACTAAACGGCAGGACTATATTCCTAGTAGTGATCGTCTAACAAGCCCTGCCCTGTATGGTTATATATCTTAAAAACAAAACAACAACAAAAAAACCTTCCTGAATTTCCTGTAGGAAAAATAAGCTTAATTCCCCACGTGATGTACAGACACATTTTTAGTAAGACATACCCAACACATCCAAGCAGCACGGTAGACATGGAAGCAGGGGGCAAATGCTTCCAGCTTCTTCCCCTTTTCTTAGTTCTGTTCATCTTTCTGTCCTTGGTTCCACACTGTTTGGCTTGTTTCTCTTAGAGGTTTGTTTTTAAAAAACAAAAACACATCTATACACATTATATAAAATGCCCTTAGCTATGTCCCATTGTAAATGAGTTCCCAATTCCACCCGGAGATGTCAACAGGCTTTGGCTGCACTCTTACAACATCCCAGAAGTTGTGGACCTATTTGAAACCTACCACAGGGCTATTATTATGTAGAAAGAAAACTGAAGCTGGGGCAAAGTTCATGACCGGGGTGGGATGGTCTGAGCGATGGGGAAGCAGAGGAAGGCAGGAGATCATGAGAGTGCGCTCAAGTGAGAGACAGAGTAATGTGGCTGGAGAAACTTAAAATGTCCTGGTGGGGGGTGGGGTGGGAACTGACGATCCACTACAGTTGGATTCCTAGGACTGAGCCCAGGTATCAGTATTGTTTAATAGCTCTCTGAGTGATTCTAGTGTGAGCTATAGAACCAGGACATGCTGGAGTCCAGCTGGATCTGGGCTCAGGTCCCAGCCCTGCCAGGTAAGTAGCTACATGCTCTTTGGAAAGTTACTCAATGTTCCTATGCCTCATCTGTAAAATGGGGATGTAACTCTTAGCTCTTTGTAGGATTGCTGTGAGGCTGACCCACATTAATGGGATTATCCTGGGCACAGTGAGCGCAGTTTAAGTGTTGTTTCCCTCCTCCTTTGTTTTCTGCCCCTTGGAGTCTAGTAAAGAGTATGGTTTCTCAGCTCCTGGCTCTTAGCTTTTGATGAGAAGGGGCAGGATTCTTCTGCAAAGGGCTCAGTCTCTGTGAGCTTTGCCTGCCCTCCAAAAGCCTCCGGATGAACCTGGACACAGCGCTTTTGGTGCAGATGCAGAAGGATCTGCATCTGGGCAGATGGGAGAGCAAACAGCCTTCTCTCTAGGTGGTTAGCAGGAGAGGGAGGCTGCATCCAAGTCTGGAAGATACTTTTAAGAGGCTCTCCTGTCCCTACTTTCTCTAAGGTGCCCTCTTACCATGCACATGGTCTCTGCATTATCTGGGGCCTTCTATATCCAGTCATTTCCCTTTTGTGCTCTCTCCTTTAGACAATAAATCTTTTCAGAGGCAGGGCTATACTTCCTTGGAGAGGTATCAGTGAGACGAGGAGAAGTTGAATGAGTGCTCTTCTTTGTGCTTTTCTGACCAAGGTTAGCACCATCACAGAGGTTGATGTGGTAGGGACAGAGGCTGGTCCTATAGGCATTGAGCTTCCCGAGCATAAAAGTACTATTTTTATAGGAAAGATTTCAATTTTTTCAAGCCTACAAGGGCAGGTGGATGGGAAACTTTTAATTAAACTCTTCAATTACAAAACAGTCATTGCAAGACTTTATACAAGTTGTATGCTATAAAGTTAATAATTTGAATAGTCTTATATCAATATTATTCCTGGGTTTTGCTTGTTTTTCTGTTTTGTTCTTTTTTTTTTTTTTTTTTTTTTGGTTTTTCGAGACAGGGTTTCTCTGTGTAGTCCTGGCTGTCCTGGAACTCACTCTGTAGACCAGGCTGGCCTCGAACTCAGAAATCCGCCTGCCTCTGCCTCCCAAGTGCTGGGATTAAAGGCGTGCGCCACCACCGCCCGGCTGTTTTGTTCTTGTCATTTCACTTTGTTTGCCTTTTGCATGTCCATTTGTTTTAGATGACCCCCCTCTCTTGAAGTTTAGAATGAGATCCTAAAAACTAAAGATCGTTGGATCTAACACTCATAACATAAGACCTTTTGTTAGCCAATGAAGCTAACAAAAAGTAACACGATAGCAACCGCTAAGTCTGTAACAATGAGGGGCATCACTTTAGGAGCATTAGTCTTAGTCCTAAATATAGAGAGATGATCATCCTGACCAGGACACAGCAGCATGGGTTGATATAATCTCAAGACTTGAGGTGCTGAGACAGGAAGGTTCTGAATTTGAGGCTGGCCTGGGCTATATAACCAACCCGTCAAAAAACAAAACATGGGAGAAAGAGAGGAAAGGACAGAAGAAAAGAAAAATGGGGGAGGGGAGAAATGGAAGAAAGACAAAGGAGAGAGAGGGAAGGAGGGAGAGAGGGAGGGAGGGAGTGAGAGAGGGAGGGGGTGCTGCATTCCAGACGTGTCAGAAGTGAGAAACACACAGATGCTGGAAGTCCTCTAGGTTTGCTTTTTTCTGGCTGAGTTCATTCATCACTGCTAAAACAGGGACTCCAGGATTTTAAGTCTTACAAGCTTGAATAAAAGTAGCCCTAAAAATAAAAATAAAAAATTCTAGAGAAATATGGCCATGGGGTGAGGTTATAATAACTGTTACTTACATAAATAGATCATTTTATTGGGCTGGTTAATGATTCCCATGTGTCGTTCAGAAATGCTCTGTCATCTTCAATGACGGCCACCTCAGCAATTAAAGAAGAGAAAGTGACGAACTCAAGGCTTCTTCATCAATGAGCTCAGCCAATAAGCCAATAGAGGGCTCGGCGGCCATTACTGACCCTCCCCGGAAAGCTTCCAGCGTGAAGACTGAAGAAGCATGGCGCAGACACACAGCAGTATAATTCAAGTGACTAAAATAAACTCAGAGAGCTCGCCTCATCTCTAAACACTGCATACATTTAGGTGCTATTTTGACAAGAGAGCATGGTGGCTTTTTAAGAATTTAATTTTTCAAACTCTGGTACAATACTGTTCTTCCAACAGCATCACCCCGTGTCTGTGTTGGCTTCCCGTGAGATCATTATTAAGAGAATTGAATTATTGTTCTGTTCAAATGACCTGTGCATTCAACAGTGTGTGCTGGGCTCCAGAAAGAAGTGTTTTATGTATTATTGGGAGATGGCCATCTGTGGCACAAAGCAGGCCTCCCAACATGCAGAAATGCTACGAGATAGTTTATGTTCGGTTTTATCTATGATCTGAATTCCATTTATAAGCTTTTTTCAGCCACTTGTCAACACTGTTCACTATAGCAACACTGAAAATGGCCAGGAACGAACAGATTTATCAAAGCTCTGTGAGGTTGGACTGTATGTTTCAATTATTGTATATTGGATTTTTATCATACATTTTAAATTTTGTCCATAAAAATAGTAACAATGTCATAAAAATGGAAGTAGTTTTCTTTGATCAACTTCCAATTATTATAAGTCACAAAATGAACAAGCTAGATTTCGTGACTTTTATTAGATAATGGGTCTCACATTATATATGTATATTTTAAATATAACATTATCTGTCGATGCCAAGAAATGTGGATTAATTTTTTTCAAGTCTGAAAAACATTCCTCTTCTCTTTCCTGCATATGTAATGGAACAGCATGGCAGTGTGTAAAATTAAATTTTAAAATTGTAGAATATATTTAAACCATAGCCTCCCAACCTTTCTCTATCTTTTTAAAAGTAAACTTTTGATAATGCTAGGTGCATGTTGAACCAAATACATGTTTTTATATAAAGCAAATATACCCAGTTATCTCTATCAGAGAATTAAAAGGCTTTCAGAGATCCTTTGCTTGGTAGTTTTATTGTTTTGCTGATGCCTCGGTTAACATTAAGTATCTCTTCTGTAATGAAATATTAAATTTTCAAGTGGAATACACTGTTTACAAGTAAGATTTCTTCCAACCTCCTTCCCTCTGTCCTTTCTATTGTACAAAATCAAGTCTATGCTGAACACATGGCTTTAGAACTCAAATTAATGTAGATTTTGATTTCATTTGTGGGAGGGACACTTGTTAGAAAAGATTGACTTTTATCAACAGACAGATGGGGAGGTTAGTGACCTTCACAGAAGTGTCCCTGCACTCATCTTGTTCAAAGAAGGGGGGTGGGATAGTAGTGGCATTCCTTAGCAATGACTGGGCTGCAAACCTTTTGTCTGAGGCTCCTCTAAGTGCTCCGAGGGCACTGTGTCACTTGCTTGTTATAGCAGCCCTGTGAAGGCAGGCAACTTCATCTTTGAATGGAGAAGCAGAACCTCCAGAACCAGAGGTCTGCCCAAAGTCACTTGCTAAGACTTTCTTTAGATCCATGAGAACTCCTGATATTGGAAAACGTGGAACAGGTAGAAATCCTTCTAGAGAGTTTGGGCAGGAAGTCAGGCCACACACGGAAGCCCCAGCCATACACGGCTGTGGCAAGCACTGCTTCTGAGCTAAAAACCACCCAACTAGGTGGTACTACTTTTCCTAAAACTGGCTGTGATCCAGAACAACTCAAGTCTCTGTATCTTCTCCTACCCAGTGCATTCTGGTGTATTTAACTTCTTTGGGTAGAAATAGTTTCATGCCGCTGTTTGATAATTCACCCAATGACATGGTTCCTGTTGTTTTGAGACTCATATCTGCAATATAAACAATGGAGTGTCTCCATCCTGACTTCCGGGTTTTTGCTGTTGTGTTTTTGGGGGATCCCCAATAGAACTGAACTTAGGGTCTCACCCAAAGAGGTTATCTGGCAACCCACAGTGGTCAGAAACAGAGGGCTCTGTACAGTGTGGACCACACTACACTTAGAAATCTGGGGTTCGGACAAGAGCATTTGGGAAGCGTTCATAGGGCAGAAGTGGGTGGAGAAGAGGAGTTCCACTCCAGGATGCAGGGTTCATGATGGTATAGAGCCCCTGAGAAGGAGGCCTGAGGATCTCCTGGCCAGCTTAGGGCTCATTTTGTTTTGTTTTGCTTAGCTTTCATCATACGCGTCTCTGTACTTTTTCTTAGAGTAACTTTAGTGTGACCCGGACCTTGTGCTGCATTAAGAGCCTGACAGTGCTTACAGGGTCATTCAATAAACACAGCTTCCCATGGTTTCTCTCTCCCTGTTGCCTCCACTATCCTTGGTGTATTTGATCATATTGGGGATAGTGCTTAGGAATCTTTCCTTTACTAGTGACAGAAATTCAACTAAAAACTTAAGGAAAAAAGGAGGGTGGGTGGGGCTGCACACCGTGGTGAGAGAGGAGATACAATAGAAAGACACTGACAGAGGCCACAGAGCTGAAGAGATCCTCACATAACCAGAATAGTTCCAAGTCTTTTTCACGAGGAAGATGTGGCTGGCAGCAGCTCCTAAACATTCTGATCACTCTGTAGTCAGAAGCAAGGGAGAACTACCGTCTAAGAAAAGTTAGAAATGTCCTGAAGTAGAACTCTGATTGGCTAGGCTTTGGTCATGTGCCAATGGGGTATTTGTCAAGGGAATAAGGTCACTTCCTTACCCCTGTGCCCCAGGAGCACATGCTAAGATCCTAACCTCATCTTGGATGGGGAAAGTGGTACCCTAAAGTAAAGCAATATTTCAAGCAGACAATAAAATAAAAGCTACACACGTGACAGAAGGTAAAGTTGTACAACTCTGTCATTTACAAAGAAGTAAATCAGCAAATGGGGCTCTGGGTGTCTCATTTTCCAGGGTCCTAGGAGGTGTGGCTCTCTTCCACAATGCCTGCTTCCTCTCAGATCCTTGGATGGTCACAGGACATTAGAATTAGAATCCTTTGCCTCAGGCCTGTTAGTCACTTCCGTCTGCAAGCCAACACGATCACTGCCCCAGCAGCTTAAAATAGCTCAAAGACTAGAAAGCTACATCAGAGCCTTTCTTGCCTTTATAATGAGAACTCTTACTTTGTGATCCCTAGACCAGCAGTATGACCGACACTTGCAGATTTGTTAGACGTGTAAGTTATTAGCCCTTATCCCAAACGTGCTAAAACGGGAAGGTAGGGGTGGAGCCTATCAAAACTGTCAAGGGAAGCTAAGGAAGACAGGAGGGAGGAAAAGAAGCAATGGGGCAGGGGTCCATGGGAGGAGGGGGGGGAGGCAGGGAGGGAGGGAGAGAGAGGGAGAGGGAGAGAGAGAGAGAGAGAGAGAGAGAGAGAGAGAGAGAGAGCATGTCTGATGTACACTAGATCCTTTAAGCCTCTTTCTCACACTTTTTCAACAGTCTCTGTTTAGATGGCTTCTCTGAAGCATATTTAAATGAAGAGTGTTGGCCAGACACCACTACCTGTCTTTCAGCTGGCCTCTTGCAGGTTGCTATCCTTCCACTGTTACCTGGACCACTCACACAGACATTGGGTAGAACTGGAAGGGCAAAAGGGGAGCGGGTAAGCCTATGCTGTAGGTTTCTCTCATTAGATTAACTCATAGCACTCTGTTACTATAACAAGTGTAGCAGCCAGTTAGATGATCCCATAGGTTTCCTCCATTAAACATAATTTCTGGCCGTGTCTTTGAGAGTGTTTACACGACATCAGCAGGTTGACTCAGAAGACTAGGTTGTCCTCAGTATGAATGGATACCAGCTGATCTATTGAGGACCTGAATGGGTTCAAAGGTAGAAGAAAAGGGATTCCCACAGTTTGCCTTCTGCTTGCTTATGTGTCTCAGCATGGGTCTTCTCCTGGACTAGAATTGAGCTGGCTTCATACATGCAGATCTGGGTCTCCAGTTTGCAGCAGCAGATGATGAAACTTCTCGACCTCCATATTTGTGGAAAACAATTCTTCATAAGTCTCCTTATCCAAAGTTACCTGATCTATGCCTTTTGATCCACCTAGCATTTGCCTGTATCTCGTATTGATTCTGTTTACCTGGAGTGGAGCTGCCTAATTTGACGAGAATGTGTACTTTCACATATAGGCATAAAAACACACGCTGAAATATATGTGTCACCTTGATATAGAATCACCTAGAAGACACATCCCTGAGCACCCTTGTGAGGCTGTTTCCAGGGAGGTTTCACTTCAGAGGGAGGATCCCACTTGAATTTGGGTGTCACTTTCCCATGGACTTGACTCCAGGATTGAATTAAAAGGGTACAGAGAGAAAGCAAGTTGAGTGCCAGTGTGTAGCTCTGTTCTTAACTGCTGGCACAGTCTGAGCATCTGTGTCCCACTGCAGTGCCCTGGCTTCCTTAACAATGGTCTGTGTCATCAAACAGACTCAAAATCAGCCTCCCCGCCCCCTTTTTTCTTTCTTGAGAAACAAGAAAAGCAGTAGCTCATCCACGGACACCTCTTTGTGTAAGCTCACTCCCTTCCTGTGGCCCCAGGGACCTCAGCAGTGACTCTTGGAGGAAACTTGTCTTCCCTACATACCCAATGGGACTTGAAGAAACCTCAGGAGGTTAGAGAGGAAAATTGCACCTCAAGTGCTTTCTTGCTTTGTTTTCCTTTCTGCAGAGTTAGAAATCTGAGATCATGTTTTTTCCACACAGAGTATGTTACAGAAGTATCTCATACACAAAGCCGTGCGTGCACTAGGTATGAATGAACACCTAGTGCCCGGTCACCTAGGCTCCAAACACTCCTGGCTGGTTCTGACCCACTCTTCACAAATACTTATTTTCTCTACAAATCTGAAAGCCCTTAAGATTAAGGTGAGCCTCTTACCAAAACCAAGTATGTTTAGTTTTCAAAAGCGTTATAGCATGAACTCATCCAATATATGTAATATAGATGTATGTTTCAGTACTGTAAAATTATTCAAAAGCCCCAGATCATACAGTTTTATCCCATTCATCTTGTCTGTGTGTGTTTCTATGTGTGCATGTGTGTGAGTGTGTATGAGCCATGGCATATATGTGGAGGTCAGGGGTCAGTTTGTGTGGGTAGGCTGTCGGACTTAGTGGCAAGTGCCTTAACCTGCTGTGTTATCTCTACGGCATTATCTATTATTATTTATTATTATTATTATCTTCATAGCCATCACCATTATTGTTATTATTATTGTTATTACATCTGAAAACAAGTTAGTTTTAATTTTTATTCTTAGACTCTTCTGGAGGCAAAGCCCCTTGTCTGGTCATCTAAGCTTCACCTTCAAACTGGAACTGCTCCTGTCAGGGAGTTCTCATGGCAAAGCAAAAGGATTTGCGAGCAGAGATCCACAACACAGGTGCCACCTCAGCCTTACTGGTGCTACTGCTAAGTGCTAATTTAATTTAATTGCACTATAATTTAATATCTCTCGTTTTTCTCTGCGAGTACATTGAGGACAGGGCTGGAGTGGCAGCTAGGTCTCTGGCAGATTGGTCACTAGTAGATACGGCTTGTGTTTCTAAGCACTGCTAGGAGGGGTTCGTTGTGGTGGCGTGTTTTTTTTTTTTTTAATCTTAACCTCTGAAACATTTAGCTCATGTTAAATTTTTACATAAAATATCAGCATTCATTTTCAAGTCACCAATCTGCATTTTTAAAAACAGAATAGGCCATTCCAGAGAACAGTTCAGTACTTATTTGCAAGACCACTGATTCAAGCTTTCTTCTTTATAATAGGAATTAAAAAATAGCAGCTTCCCCTTTCTTGGTTGTATCCCCAGTCCCCAGCCCAGGCCCTAAAAACTGCCTAGAAATCTGTTGTCTTGGCTTCTTCAGTAATTCAGGGAGTAAAAGACAGATAGGACTTATGCCAGATTTCACTTTGTAGTGAATTATTTAAAATTGTTTAAAAGGATAAATATGCTGGAAATTAAATGTGACAGACTGTTAAAAATCGCCCAAGGCAATTTTTAGAACTCTTAAGATTTCCATTCTACTACCTTGGGTGAGGGAAAATGGCGAGGCTGATGACAAAGGAAATGGAGAAGAAGTTTAACTTGTGATGGGGGCTGAGTCTGAGGACTGTGAGAGGGCTCTGTGGCTGAGCCACCCACACACCATCGTCAGCATGCAGGCACCCTGTCTTCCAGACTGCAGGGTGCTCCAGCTCACAGCTGTGTCCCTCCCCAGAAGCAGCTCTTAGCCAAAACGAACTGCCTTTCTCAGAGTTAAAGTTGCCTCAGAGGTAACCCACATCCAACTACTGATTTTCGAAGGGTATGCGTCCTACTTGGCCCTCCTTACATCATTTTGGGAACCGCTTTGAGAGGCTGTGCACTTTCAGACACCCAGTAGGTCTGACTGGCTGAGGCAGCAGAGTTTAGCACTTCCTCCTACCAAATGCTGCCATCCCCACAAACTAATAAGAACTGTTTCTGAAAGCTCACCTCAATAAACTTCCTGCAGTTAAATCGTGAACATCTCAGTCTGCTCCTGGGGTTGGGGCTGACATCAAGCGTAGGCTGCCCAGGAACCAAGCAGACAGGACAGAATGAAGGCGGCAAACAAGTACAAGGGTTTTATTTATATGTTTTTAATTGAATGTTTTTAATACAACGTATTCTGCTCTTACTGTGGTAGGACTAAAAGCGCTACGTCAGTCCATTGTGAGCGTACAGTAGATTGTTGACTGTGGGTGCAGTGTCTGCGGCGCACGCCTAGAACACATTCACCTCCAACACACTCGCATAACCCAGTTGACCTTTAGGTCTGTTGCTTGACAGCATTTCTCCTCCCCAAGCCCAGGCAATGAGCATCCGAACCTCCATTTTAAGGGGGTGGTTATTTTAAGTACTTCATATGGCCTGACTCATGTGGCACATGCCTTTCTGTGTCCTGTTCCTTTCAGCATAATGTCCTTACGTTTATTAGTATTGTCATGTTTGGCAGAATTTCCTTCTTTTAAGAAGGCTGTATAGGCCAGGCCTGGAAGCAAAGGTCCAAAATCCTAGCTGCTCTGAAGGCTGGAACAGGAGGGCTGCAAGGTCGAGGCCACACAGAGCAATTTCGTGAGACACTGCATCAAAACAATAAGAAAAAATAAATAAATAGATAAATAAGTAAATAAATGTAAAAATAACTGGCTGGAGAGCTCAGTGTTACATGACTTGTGTAAAGTGCAAGAAGCGGAGGTGATCCTCAGAACAGAAACAAAGTAAATCAACCAAAATGGAGAGGCAGTAGTGTTCTGTTGTCTGTGCACTCACAAGTGGCAACAGATATATCTTCTTTGTCCATTCATCTGTTGACTGTATTTCTATTTAGAACCCTGCCCCACCCACTCCGAGACGGTGCTCCCATAAACACGAGTGTCCTGATGACCTCTGAAGTATTATTTCCAGCGTCGTGGGTAAATACTCAGACAGTCCCCATGCTCGCTTCCATGACAGTCGCAGTGTCTGCCTTCCCACTGACAGTATGTGAGCCCTCCCATTCCAAGGAGCTGCTTCTTCACTGTGAGGCCATCTTAACACAAAGCAAAATGTGTGCCACTTCTGATTCTTAGTCTGTGTCTCTGTTAAGGCTGCTTTGTTAAAGTATACAACACCAGTGCAGACTAGTCACACGTCCATAACAGTAGTTTCTGAGTGAAATTTCCTGTGACTAGTCCAATTTGTTGATAGTATAACCTGTTAGTACTATTCAGATGGCTTTCAGTTTTGATGATAATGAGCTCATTTTCAAAAACTTCACAGATAATAAGATCATGTGATTTCAAGAGCTTAAAAGTGAGTTATTGACCCAGTGTGCACCTCATCTGATCGTTACCCATAAGCAACTGGAGATACATACAATTAGCTCCTCATGAAATCTATTAAAACTGTACTTTTTGTTTTTTTAATTGCCTAACGGGATAGGTCACAGTCCTCCGTGTAATGATTATACGCACTGTGATCAAGACACACAGCTCAGTTTTCATAGATAACGCTGCAGGAACTGTGTGGGTTTCATTTAGACGCAAGAGGCTGATTGTAGAGTCTCTCATCTCCACACTTCTTCCTCATTAACACTTGTCCCAGGGCAACTTGAGCTGCCCCAGCATTCTACTGTTACCTCTGCCAGGGAACAGCCAGCATAGCTGCCCGGCTGCCAGGGAACAGCTAGCATAGCTGCCCGGCCGGAATAGCAGGGTTTGCAACACCAATGCCCAAAGTGCACAGCTGATAGAATGGTTTCCGTGGATCGTTTTATTTTCAAGAACCCAGTCATTCCAGGCTGCTTGCTTCCCATTGATGTCCTGCAGGCATAGGTCTGTGGACACCCCCGCCCCTCAAATAGCTAATTACTCCAGGTTTTACAAATGAGGGAGAAACACACGTTCCCTAGACCTCCTTGTTAGTTCAAGTCTGGGGCCTCCAAATTCTGTGGTGTTTCCTGTATAATACGGCACCTCTCAGCCATGACGAACCACGTGTACTAGAATGTTGCAGAGAAAACGCGCTGCCCGGAAAATGAATCCAAGCAGCCTCTCTCTGCCTTTCTGTAATTTGATATTAAAATAATGATTTAACATTTTAATGTGGCATAGTTGACAATGCAGGTTTGTGCAATGAAAAGATAATTGCTATAACGTTTTAAAATATTTCATTATGGCACTTTTTAATAATAAAAAAAAAGTAAAACGCTTCTGCATTTTAGGCTCTGCCTAAACTTTAATAATTATTTTTATTCAAATGACAGGATGTAGAGCTCTTGAATGTCGCATGTATACCCATGAATGATTTGGGGAAACTATGAAATTATATTAAATTTGAAGAATACAGCTTAGTGTATGAGGGAGGGGAAAAACCCTAATGATTTCACAGGAGAAATATTTATTGGAATATCATATTACCTTTGTTTGTAGCATAATGGTCTCAGAGGGAAGAAGTGAGATTGTTTTGATGATGAATTACTTACGTACTTTTTTAGGGGCCTGGGCCTGAGGGATCTTGTTGAAAAGGTTTTTGCGATCCCCGCAGCTATGAGGAACTTTGGCCTCTACTAGACAGGGTCTCCGGAGTGAATCAGATGTCCTCAGAGAATCAAAATAGATGCCGCCCAGGGGAAAAGCAAATGTTTCAAGTCTGTATCAACTCACCAGAAGAAGGGCACCGACAGCACACACACCTCTACTGTCAAACATGCAGCATCTCCTTTAAGAACAGACCCAAAGCATTCTTTGTTTCCTCTCTCAGATGCTCAGGCACTGCTATTGTGTGGGGGGGGCTGGAATCCCCACTCTGCTGGTTTCTGGTGGCTTAGCCTCAACCCTCCTGAGTTAGTACCCTCATCTGCAAATGGAAACTGATTCACTAGTTGCTGTAACCTGCACTGGCACACAGCTAGACTCACAGATGGATGGATGGATGGATGGATGGATGGATGGATGGATGGATGGACGGACGGGTGGATGACATCATCATTACTATTTTAATGACCTTCTACTAGCTGAGCTTTATCACTGTGCCCACTTAGTGATATAATGGCATGGCTTGTGCAGCTTACACTCCAGTTCACCTGGGGATGTAGGAAGAGGGTCTATGTGAAACCTGAGATGTACTCTGTGTCCTGTAAGCTACTGTGTGTCCTGGAGATGAAGATGAAGAGGAATCAGTGTGTGTCGTCCCCAGGACAGCAGAGAATAGTCCAGGATCTTCTGTCTCATTACATTTCTAGCACAGACCTTGAGGAAGCCATAGGTTCTGGACAGGCACAATGCCTGTCAGTTGCCCAAGAAGAAAGTGCTGGTTTTCCAATTGCATTTGCAGGAATCTGCCTGGCTTCTTGCCTCCGTGGCTCTCCTCTAACCCTTTTCCTATCTGTAAGTTTAGGCTCATTCAAGTCTAGAACCAGTCTAGTTCTTACTCAGAAAGAACCAAGAAGAAATCAACCATGCTGGTGATTTTGCATCATTCCAACCCCAAGGTACTGATTATTTATGCCAGTTCTGATGTTGATAAAAATTAATACGAATAACTAGCATTTTTATAAACTTTGTGTAACCAAAGTATTTTGTATATTCTCACTCCTCTCTCATTAAAAACTTGTTATGTAACATTGTCATTATTCTCACTTATAAACGGGGAAACTGACCAGAAGAAAGCTGAGCAGCCCAGCTTAATTCTTATGGGTAGCATGCGGCAGGACAGAGTCTGAGCCCTAGTGGTTAGCTGCACACTCTTCCTCATTCTTCTAGGAAACATCTCAGACTCCAGCCTATTCTTCTCCTCTAAGATGGAGTCCCCAGCTTTTATGCCTCTCTGATTACTTCTGGCAATGACCTGCCTGTAGCCCTAGGAACTTGCCACAGATGTGCAAGGCTGGATCCCTGGCCAGGAAAGTTAGGTTCTCAGCCCAATCGTTTCTCAATTTCAAGTTTCCCTGCCTAGGACTCATCCTTGGGTTGTTCTTAACACCAGTCTCAGGAGGTTTCAGGTGCTAGGTTTCTGGCTCAGTTCCCACCATTGCCCATGAGGACTTAGCTCTTCAAGACTACTTTTTCATTGGATGTCCCAGATCTGGAATCCAGGTCCTTTGGGCATGACTCTGATAAAACCAAATTCTCTTCCTAACAGTTTCATGCTGAGACTTCTCTCTACAAAAATTGTCCTGATGTGGGAGGGTGTGGCCTTGAGCTGCCAGGCATTTGCTCAATACTTGCTTGACTCCACTGTTTTCATGACTGCGATGTTTCTGTTTCCTTCCACACCCGAGCCTGGGCGAAGGCCATGTTTAAGAAGCTTCCATCTGGGCTTTCTAGAAACACACAGAGTAGGGAGAGAGCCCTCCAGAAAGATGCTCCTGAGGATTAGTAGGTGATAGAATCTGTTCAGCGTGTATAGACCGGCTTCTGGGACTGCAGAAGAATGAAGGTGGCTGAGGTCCCATATATCACCAGACGACATTCCACCTGCCTTTAAGGTTGTGCCATATCGCTGAAATCAGGCTCCCTGCACAAAGCCAATAACTAGACATTTTCCAATTTAATGTGTAAGCTACTGAAATGTCAACAATTCCATGCTTTTATTAGATGGGTAAATTAAAATTAGCTGCATATTAAAGTATACCTCAAACGGAGAGAATTTGGCATTCCTTGATCATGAAGACCATATTTGATGAATAGGTTTAAACACACACACACACACACACACGCACACGCACACACACATGCACACCACTATCTAAAAAAGTAGAATGCTAGATATTTTGAGAGACAATAGATTTTCAACTATCACACTTGTCTCATGGTCAAGGTCATCCCTGACAGGAGACAAAGACTCAGACCACTGCAGCCACCTACACACAGAGAGACTGTAAGCAATGCCCTTATACACGTCTTAAAAAAAAAAAAGAAAAAGTGTAAATCTAGTTGGTTTGGTAGGAAGAGTACAGGAAGGCATGAGAATGGGGCTGGCAGTAGAGTGGTTAGAACAGAAGCCACCAGGGAAAACATTTTTAGACTATGCTCAGCAGAAAAGATGAGATTTTCTATGAAACCAAGAATAAATGTGTGATCAACAACAATAAAAGATCTAGAATAACTGATTCCTGGGTTGTCCTGTCTGCCTGTGTCTATCTGTGCACTGTATTTGTGGTATTTTAAAGATATATGAAAATATCCTGACCATGTAAAGGAGTCTCGTAAATTCAACAAGACGGGACGTTCCTTCAATAGAGGCATCCATAGACAATTAACTGAAGAGAAGATATACACAGCCCATCAACATAGGAAAAGATGTTTGCCCTCAAATTGGCTTGCATTTTCTAAATACTGTTGGGACAGTCTCTTTCTCAGATTTCATTGACAAACGTTGACATGTTGACACTCAATAGTGGTGATGTTTTGGGGTGTAGAATGACATAGCCTTTCTTAGAGCTGGGGAACTGATGTCATGGGTCAGGATTGCAAGTGTCCTTTTTGCTTGGCAACTTTGCATATAGGAATTTTTCCTAGAAAAAAGCTAAGGCTCATGACGATACCATCTCCCTCAGATAGTATCTTTGAACAGCTTCTGGACTGGAGAGATGGTTCAGCAGTTAAGAGCACTTTCTGCTCTTGCAGAGGCCCTAGGCTTGTTTCCAAGCACCTACACCATGGCTCATGATTGTAACTCCAATGTCAAGGGCTCTAACACCCTCTTCTGACCTCGCTGGCTGGCATGTATACATTCCATTATACATAAATGTGAAAGCAAACACTCAAACATTTAGAAAGCAGTATGCAGTTCATGTAATTTGAAGTAAATCCATGGTTCGAGGTAATTGTGAACTAACTCAGATCACTGTCCACTTAGCGTTAGGGTAGACTCAGTTCTGTATATAATCATGAACCACTTAAGGACAGGACAGGTTTTGAAAGAGGCATCAGTGTCAGACTATCTTGTTACTGTGTGAACACCATAGTATATTTATAAAAAACCTGGTTTGTGTAGTCCATTATACCACTAGGCTGAGTGAGATGTGTAGTCATACACGCAGTCCTTTTTAGGTTAAGCTTACCAACTTATCTTTTTTGTTTTTGTTTTTTGTATGACATAAATAGTTGCTTGACTCTATGAATGGATCCCAATCTGAATCACAGCCGGCAGATTCTCTAGTTGCTTGTGCTCACATGAAAGCTCCAATACTAGAGATATCAAGAGTGGATGACTCTTTAGAAAGTGTTATTGACTATTGACTATTGAAACATTCAGGCCCACTCACAGGTTAGCCCAGTTACATCTTATGATAAAGTTCCAAAAATGACCCTGACAGTGGAACCTAAATGTAAATCTCACACGTACCTCTCTCCTCCTAGGCTCAGATCCTTTAAACAATGACCAATGCCTTCAACAGGATGTGACCATCAGGCAGATGGTGAACCCTGGTTTTTCCCTTTAGTCCTGGAGTGACCCAGTAAGGACCAGGCCTTCGGGAATTTTTTTTTTTTCAAATGCTGAAACTCCATGATCCAAAGCAACTTCCCTGACCTTAAGACTGAAAAGTCTCATCTGCCACAGGGTTTAATATGAATAGGGATAGGGATGAAGTTGTCTCTGTGTCTAGAGTATAATTAGCATTGAGATCAAGGCCATATTGTTTTAGCGTTGACCTGTCTTTGACTGTCCTATAAACTGTTTAAACAATCCCTTTACAGCTTCCTACTGGGGCTCCATAAGGATTGCGTCCACACTTGAATGTTGTAAATGAGACATACATCATTTCGTAAGGAAAAGTGCTGTCCTTGAGTTTCTAAGCTCAAAAGTTTAATCTTCAGTCCCTAGTGTCTGAACTCATAGTTGATTAATTTACATCAAATTTTTACTCTTTCAACAGTTTTCTCCTTTTCATTCCAAATCCACATCTCAAGGACAATATGCAGACATTAGTTTTTTGAGGTAGAATGGGAGAAATTGTGTTAAATTCCTTCTGAGAATTAATGTGGAGCTAAATGTAATATTTATCAGCTTCTTGGTGCCTTTGCTTGGATTTGTTCATAATATTTTTATTCTAATCTTTGATCTCTACTTTTTGAGAAAATATTTTAATTTGGAATTTTGAAAGATTTCATAATAATGTTTAAATTAAAAGGTGAAAGTATTTGGGATTTAGAGTAAGTTTGCTTAAATTGGATGACAATTGTTGAACCAGCTAGATTTTACCTAGCACTATCATGTCTTTTGCAATGAGTAATTCACAATGCTAAAGAAACAATATAGTTACATTTTTAGTAGCAAATCTTTGATTTGCCCTATACTTGAGAACATGTGTAAAGTTTTGATGAATATAAAATAATTGAGGAAAACTATTTGACACCCTAGACCCACGTACTGATTGGTAGCTTTGGCAGTGAGTGCAGTTTGTTGATGATGGCTTGTTTTCCACCCCTAAGTATGGTTGGGACATTCAGGAAGAGTGAAGTGAAAGAATGAACACAAACTTAATTTGTAAGCTGGAGAAATAGCTTCATTTTATAATCTTTACAGTCTTCATAATCTCCATCATCATCATCATCACCATTATACCTTGACCCATGTCAGGTCCTGGCTCAACCGTTGCAAAGTTTTGGTTTTCCTTCCTTGCTGTGCCTGTTGCTTCAAAACCCTTCCTGAGTAATCTCTGCCTCACATCGCTCAAGTCTTCTTTTTTTTTGTCTTTTTGTTTTTTGTTTTTTGTGTTTTTGTTTTTCGAGACAGAGTTTCTCTGAGTAGCCCTGGCTGTCCTGGAACTCACTCTGTAGACCAGGCTGGCCTTGAACTCAGAAATCCGCCTGCCTCTGCCTCCCAAGTGCTGGGATTAAAGGCGTGCGCCACCACTGCCCGGCTGTTGCTCAAGTCTTATTCTCCATCTCCTTCAAACCCCTCCTCTGTCATCCAGATTAATCAATCTCACATTTTCCCAAAAGATTCATTTCCTCCTCTATGGACTTTCCCTTGGCTATCACAACAATCTCAGAAATGCCCAGTGTTGGCGATGACTAGTGACAGAAACTAATCTTTCTCCCTGCTGCCTGTTGCCTCTGCCTTTCATGTGCTCTGCTCTTCTCTGTGTCAATGCCTGCTATTTGAATTGAGAGTTTCCTCAGAGGGCAGGCTTTCCTGCTAATTGGTTATCAGTAGCTTCTTCCCTATTTATGGGAGAGGAGCAGTAGGCATTAGCATGCCAGATCCCTGCTCTGGGAAGACAATGAAGCCTGACCTGCTTAGACTGCCTGCTAGGGTTGTTGGCTGAGCTAGAAGGGTATGGTGCTACACCATCTCTCCTGCAGAATGGCCTTTTGCCCACAGTAATACATTTAGAACAGGTATGTGTCATCACAGGACAGTGCTTCTCTTTGGGGGCTTTCCACATTTCTCCCTGGCTCTCCCAAGTCCTGACGCATTACCAAGAACCCTAATTTCAGGGAAGTAGCTGACTCTGTCTTTTGACATGAATAATTCCAATCTATAGGTGTTTAAAGTAAAGTTATTTATGCATCGACACATATGCATCTCAATTCAGAGAATTCCTTTCAAGTCTCTTTGATACACTCTTCTCCAAATCATAGCAGCTGTAGATTACACAGTCACTGTGTGCCAGCCTCTATGCCAAGTAGGTTACATATGCATCTTTCCCAAAATCCTGCAATTTATACAATCCTTGTTTTATGGTTGAGAAAAGTTGTTGTGGCAGAAGTTAAGAAATTATCCCCAGAAAGCAAAATGTAGTGACAAATCCTGGATTCAAACCCAAGCCTGTCTTTGTTCCACACCACTAGAGATCTTTTCTCAATCCACATGTGGTATCCCACACAATAACAAAACATCTCCTTCCTCCGTAAGTAATTTTCCTACCCTCGGAGTTCTAGTCATGACAAATGAAGACTGTTATGCAACCAAATTGTTTTATGCCAAGGTATCTAAGGCTTTTTCCCAGGAAATAATTTATGAGGAATATCTTGAAGAGGTGTCTATCTCTTCTTTCTCACTCATTCCAAGCCATCAAAAGCTCCTGTACCCCTAAACACACACACACATACACACACACACACACACACTCACACCACACACGTACTCATTCTCTCTCTCCTCTCTCCCCTCTCTCTTTTTCTTTCTCTTTTTCTCTCCTCCCCCTCTGAAAAATAAGATGTTAAAAATTTGAAGGCTGCTTTGTGCTGACCCTAAGTTTACCCAATTGAGCTAAGTGGTTCAAAAGTATTGACAGACTAAGACCTGGGCCTTGGCTTCTGCATAGGATTCAAGGTTCATTTTAATATAGTCTATTTAAAAAGCTTCTGGCTTTTCCAATTAGCTAGAGAACACAGGATGCTTTGTGTTCAATACTTTAAGTTTAGCCACTAGAAAAAAAGTTCATTTTTTTTGAGAAGATAACTGCAAAGAATCCTGACAGAGGAGACACTACATCGATATATTCCTCCCACCCCACCCCTGCCCCATCAACTTCTCGGCAACCCCATCTAAGGTCTGCTATTGAAAATTTTGAATCATATACATCATTAAGCATGTGTATCAATAGAGCTGTTTTTGAAAATGATTTATTTTAAATTATATGGGAAATGCATAATTACATGCTTAGTACGGATAAATTAATACAGAAATGCTGCATGGTTTATTTCCCCCAAATAAACCAGCAATCCTTGTTTGATATCCACATGTCTGTACTTCTTTGTCCCATGTATATACAGATTATTTTAATTTTTATGTGACTGAGTTTATACTAAATATAGGGGACATTTACCTGTTCATTAGGGTATCTTGAAGCTGCCCCTGTCAACACACAACAGAAACACACCTTGTTCTTTAAGTAGCAACATGATGGATGTCCAGTTGCATAGATATATGGTCCTTTGTATAGCCGTTTCTCAACTAACATGTTTGGGGTGTTTCCAGCTCTTTCTCTGTCACTGGCATTACTTAATGAAACAGCACACTGTGTAGGATGGATTCCTAGAAGTCGAATTGCTAGTCAAATACATCATATACATCTTTTTTTTTGCAATATGTTTTTGGTCTGAGTGTGTGTGTGTATATATATATATATATATATATATATATATATATATATACTTTATTTTTTCAAATTGTAATTTGTACTCATTCACATAGGGGTTATAAACACAAAAAGGCAGGATGTGGGGAGGGGGATGACACTGGAGCGTGGGTGTTCATGGGGAATAATACACATATCTTTCAGAACAGGGTATCGGCTAGGTGAGGGTTCAGGGGATAGGTCACTATGATTCTATGATAGGCCTATGATTCACTTGTCCTTATCTAAGTTGTTATCATCTGCCAAGGCTACATATTTACAAGGTCTAAGACTACTCAGGCTGGTAAATTGTCACAAAAGCTGCCTGTTTACAATAGCTTACAGCCATCTGTTTCAGTGTTTATCCACAGAGACCCAAGACTTGGTGTTAGTATACATGTATGACAGGCCTATTGCTGATTTTATGCCTATGGCTGATTTTTGGCCTTCAGTGTATAAGCAGGGATGCCCCTGACATCTCCTCCCTTCTCTAAGTATAGACGGACTGTGGCGAATCTAATCTTGCAAAGGAGGGATAGAGGCCTGACCTCCAGTAATTGAAGGGGACCTTGTAATGGCTCTGGTCCCCCTGTTGTTGTCCAGTGAGGCACAACATATGCTTCTTTAAATGATTATTTTCTAAAAGCTTGCCTTATTAAGAAAGTCCTGCAGGAATTATTGGTTGAATTAAGACATATGACCAGAAGGACATAATCTCCCCAATCTTAGAATACTGACATCAAATAATGACTTTAGAAACTGATAAAAATATTTTGAAACTTAACTGTACATACTTCCAAAAGCTACCTATAGAGGAGGATCTTCTGTACAGTGTTAGAGTTGAAAGGCATCTTAGGTATGCAGAGAAATGCAATAACAATGATGAAAATAAAGCAAGCATGCATTGAGTGCTTGTTTTGCTCATTTCCGTTAATACCACAAGCAACTCTGACGCTGTGCTTTAGAAAGCTTGAATCCTTGGGCAAGTTCTTCAGTCACTGTAAGCCTCAGTTTTTCCCTTACTCTTTGAAAGGGCAAGCCACACACTTTTGTTCCTGAAAGCTGATTGTACCCTTGTCTTCCCTACACGTTTATCTGTTGGTAATGAATACAGCCATGGTGCAAGTATTCATATCATGGAAGTTGCTAAATGCTACATATCAGAGATTTCCCAGGCCAGTAAGCCAACCCTAATCCCAAGCACTAATCCTCCTCATGTGGTCATCCCCAGCCCCTCCTCTTCCACTGTCTATGGATTCTCTATTATTCCCACACACACACATACACATACACCAATCTTCATATTCAATCTTGGTTCCTTCCCTCCTGGTAGAACCTTCTCTCTTTCCCTGTCTCCCAGGCACAGCTCTTTCCTTCACTAGAATTCTCACCCTAAGTGAGGTACTCTGAGAGATGGAAGCAGAAGCTGGGGGTGCAGTGCTTTGCTGAGAATGTTTCCAAGGATGCAGTAAGTGCTGCAAATTTGGTAGAAGGGTTAGGTGGAAAGTGAGTACCCGTATTTATATCCCATGCTGATCATGGGAAAGAAAGAATCAGAGTGTGTATAGCTTTGCACGGGTTGAACTAGTGGGTATTATTTCAAGGCTCTGGGTCCTACTGTCCAATATAGGCTACATCTTTTGAACCTTAACAACTTATTACCTGGTTAAACGCAGTCACATTCTCAGTGTTGTAATCCGTGATGGGACACATACAGGAGATGGTCCAACATGGCACTGACTTACAACACTATTGCAGCCAGTTGTGTACGTTTACTCTCTAACGTCTCTCAATGACAAAATTGTAATCAATGTATTTCTCAGATCATACTTTGGCCATTAGGCAACACATGACTGTTTACCACCAAAGAACCGCTTGCCACCAAAGCTCAGACAAGTAACTGAACACTGTGTGAAAGACATTGTGTGTGCTCCACGGTGATCATTCCTTCCTTTAAACGAGGAAGCTGCAGCCTTTTAGTGACCTGCAAAGGTTACACAGGTGACTGCTGACAGAGAAGAGGATTTAGGGTCCACAGCTCAGAAAGAGGCATTCATGTGAAAATAGTACATGTGTGGCTCCAAGAAGCTTCCTTTGTCAACATTATATATGTTATCCTAGTCACTCTGAGGCTCTTTCTTTAAAAAATATTTATTTACTTTACATATACGAGTACACTGTAGCTGCCTTCAGACATACCAGAAGAGGGTATTGGGAAGAGGGCATCAGATCCCATTACAGATCATTGTGAGCCACCATGTGATTGCTGGGAATTGAACTCAGGACCTCTAGAAGAGCAGTCAGTGCTCTTAAGGACTGAGCCATCTCTCCAGCCCATGCATTTTCTCTTTCTCTGCAGTGCTGTAGCCTAACCCCAGGGCCTTCGTGTAGATAGGCAAACACCCCACCACTGAGCCACACTCCCAGCTCTTCATGTACCATAATCAGAAAAATCAAGAAACATTCAGTGCAGGAGGAGGTCAAACTCTGTCATCATTAAAAAAATTTGTAAAAACATACATCCTCACCAGTTCACCAGTTATTTTAGAAAACAATTATTTTACATATAAATGTTATTTACACCAGCATTTATTAGCATTATTGTGTTGACAGAAATGCCCAAATATTTTGAAAACAATGCCTCATTCCTCACTTCTCTAGAGCATGGAGTCTAGAGGGAGAGTCCACACAGACAAAAGCTCTGTTGCATGCAGATTTGTTGAAGACCTAAAACCAAAACACTGGAGTGCAGCTCTATGCTCAACAAAAAAGGAACCATAATCACAAACAGCTTTAAAATTTGTAATAATTTATGTTTTGAATATGGGAATTTTACAAGAGCAACCAAATTGAAAGCATGGTTAAGGTGTGTAAATTGTTCCTTCGTAAGAGGTTCTCAATCATCATGGCTAATTTTATGGGTCAAATTGACTGGGCCATAGCATCCAGCTATTTTTTCCAACACCATGCAGGTTGTTACCAGGTAGATTCTTTTTAATCAAGTGTGCATTTAAAACAGTGGCCTTGAGTGAAACAGATGACTGGATACCTCAGTTAGGCCTCATTCAGTCATACTTCTCCAGCTCAAGAAGGAGATCTGTCCAAGGACAGACCACGGCAGTGACAGTTCTCTCTGGGTCTCCAGCTTGCTATCTCACCTCCTGATTTTAGACTTGCTGGCCTCCAAAGCTATGTGAGTCAATTCCTTAACACACACACCTGACATGTACCCACTCTGTCGAATCTGCTTTTCTGGAGAAATCAGCTATAGCAAGGCCGTGAGGGGCAAGTTAGGGGGAAGTTGGCGGTGGGTTGGGGGGGATGTGGACACAGTGACAAGACAAAGAAAACTGGCAGTTAAGGGCTTTTGGTACTTGTTGGGTTGCCAGCAGTCTTCAGCTCAGGGCTCATTTCTTGTGGGAAAACCAGACCATGGACCTCCTTCTTTTTCACCCTGCTCTCATCCACACTAAGGAGACCAAATTAACTTCCCTCAGATTTCTTGTTTATACTGGAAATTTCTGTGTGGAAGATGTTATTTTACCTACAAAATACAAACACATATATGTGTATATATGTGTATATATGTGTATGTATGTGTGTACATGTATGTGTGTATATGTGACATATAGACTATAGGTAATATATGTCAGTGCATTATATACAATTAATCTAGATGCCATAAGTATGTTGGGAGAGCAAAAAAGAAGATGAAGTTTATTAAATGCTTGGAACTAAGGAGAGGGTAGGCAGATGGGGCCTAAGACACATACATTGCTGCTCTTCATTTGCATATGGTCAGTTAGCCCTGCACACTAATGCCCATGAAGTTGTAATTAGCTGCAGTACTTGTTTTCCTCTCTAAATTCATTGTGAATATGTTGTGAACTCATTTCCTGGGGGATTCATCAGTTGCGGTATCTTAGACCTTTGGCCATGGGCCATAGAACGCACTTGACTGAGTATGATATAAATACCCTTCCACTCCATTGAGACATTGATTTGTTTTCATTTCGCTGTCTCTGTGTTCTGTACACATCCATCTCCCTGCTAAGTTCCCAGAGAGCAAAGGCTGGCTTGGAGAAATTCTTCTTGAATAGTGGACGAGTTGAGAGGGGAAGGCTGCATGTTCGTTCTGCACCTGAAATGTCTCAGGCATGTGACTATTAAGTTTGTCTGATCTTTGCCACATGTAACAGATAAGACAAGCTGGGCCTTGGATAGATGGTCTTTGTAGTGTGGGACATTATTTCAGGAAGCATTTCCTGATGTCTTTCCTCCTCTTGGTGAACTCAGAGTTGACTATTGGTTGGTTTGTCTCCTTGAAGCTATAACAGCATTATGGCACACATTGAGACCAGCCAAGGACAGGACAAGAGACATCACTAAAGGAAGAAGAAGGGGGCAATAGGGGAGGAAAGCAGCAGACATAAAAATTCCCAAAATAGACAACTTGGATCTAAAAGATGCTGAGCAATGTTGAATGTAAAAGTTTAGTCTTTTTTCCACTTTGAGTACAACTGGAAGACGGACCTACATTTTCAGTATTTTTCAAATTTGTGAGATTAGTGTTCACAATAAGAAAGATATTGACCATGTGCCCCATGAATGCATGGTGTACACACACACACACACACACACACACACACACACACATATTCCTTTGTAGACATTATAGTACGGCTGAAATGAAAGCAGGCCTGGACCAGCACCACCCAGGGCAACTACTTTATTTTCTATTCTGTTCTATTACATTTTAAACATGTTTATGGATCCTATAAATCAAATTCATGGCTATTAGTGATCACCACATGGGGAAAACCATGGAGATGTCGAGGAGTTATTCTGTGACTCAGCTACTTGCTCAAGGTCATGGTGGACCTAGAATTTATCCCACAGTAGTTATACAGTAAAAAGGACTGCATATGTACAGGTGCCTTTGGGCTACATTCACTGAGCCCAAGGAGGAGAGGTGGTAAACATGATCCCTTCTGTGCTGATTGATCCCCTGGCCTCCATGTAGTCCAGACTCTGTGGGCTGAGCCCCTTCCCATTCTGAATCTTACTTCCTCCTACTATTCATTTCTTGCAGTTTTAAATGGAAGCGAAATTCTGCTTTCCATGAAACTTAGTGAGTCTTTCTTCTAAGAAGTGTTGCTCTCCACAGAACCTGATCTTCCCAGGGCCATTTGAGCAGATCAGAAGGTTTTCCCTCCAACATAGACGCCATTCTCTAAGTGTGTCTAGGCTCTGGTAGTCCCACTAGAGCAGATGGACCACACAGAGTTGGAAATTTCTTTCCTATCTCAAGTTTTGTTCTGTCCTGCTTCTTCACTTGGATTCATTTCATCCCTCCAGCTAAAACAGAGAAAGGATGAAAATTGTCTACTTGGGATGCACCAGCCCTCGGCAACCCAGTCTCATCCTGTTATTTCCTGTCTGTGAACTCTAGTGGCCCCTGTCTGGTCTTGAATAAAAGAGTTCTTTCCTTTGTCAAAGACTTTGCAGAAACAATCTCCCTTCCTGGAAAATATCTCTCTGTCTCTATGTCTCTGTCTCTCTGTTTCTGTCTCTGTCTGTGTGTATGTGTGTGTGTGTGTGTGTGTGTGTGTGTGTGTGTGTGTGTGCCTGTTCGTGTGCGTGTGTGTGTGTGTGAGGAGAATATTTCTATATTCTAGTATATTTCTAGCTAGCTGCTCAGACATTCTTACTAGCCTCTCAGAACTTCTTGGTTCTTCACTGCTGGGCTGGTTGTTCCTAAGTGTCATTTCAACTCAGGTGCAGCAAAGCCAAGGGTTGACCCAGTCCTTTTATTTTATGACAGGACTCCATAAAGAAACTCTCATTTTTCAGGTCATGTTGTGTCTGGCATTGCTAACAATGGCGTGAACTTTACCTGCTAAAAAGACACTAATTGTAGCTGGGTGGGACAGCAAAGCCTGGAATCACAACACTTGGAAGGTGGAGGCAAAAGGAGCAGTTCAAAGTCAGTCCATACTACACACGATCCTGCCTTGGAGAACAAAAACAAAACAAAATAGAAAGTGGACTGTTACAAAGTGCTGAGGAAGATGACACTGGTGTTTAAATGGTTGGTTGTGTTAAGCTCTCACTCTGAGTTAAGTAGGACCTGGGGTTCACACCTATTTGAAGGGCCAGAGAGGAGTTTGAAGTCTTGGCTGTGCATAATACTAGTCTTCTGATTCCATATCTCATCTGGGTTGCCCCCTTCGTGTTTTGTGCCTATGGGGTTTACTGTTAATGTTTTCCTTGGAGGAATGACATGACAAGAAGAAACTAGAGAAATAATTTCTTCTTTTTTCTTCTCTAGAACTTTACCATTGCTAGTGTTCTAAATGCTTTGTGCTCCAGTTTCTTCATCTATAAAATGGGGAATTAGCAAAATTAATGAACCTTTGTCTTTTATAAGATGTCTTATAGAATAGGTACTGGGCAAGTAAGACACTATGGAATGATAGCATTTTGCTAGTGTTTATAAACATAATTTGAATTTTCCATTAATTAGAATTAATTCTGCTTATTAAAAAAAAGACCTTTCCAATTAAATCACTGGTGTGCAACTTTGAGTGGCTGCTCCCTTATTTTGTTTTGCTTTTAATAAAATGGGTTCCTATACTATTTTGGGTAAATTCCTAATTTGCATATTCCTTCAGCCAGTTTTGAAGAAGTAGACTTAGCTTTTATTTGGGCTCTCTAATTATTTTTATTTGTGCTAGAAAATTTTCTTTGATATTATGCCTCATCTCATTATTGAAAATCGCTTCACAGTTGAAGGTTAATAACAATATTTATTCTAGGTGATGTTACAATGTGCTTTTAAAATACAAACAAATAACCTTTCATTAAACCACTATTTCAGTGAGTCACATTTTATTTTTATTCTGGATGCGTGATGCCATTCCCTTCCCTTATGAATGAAAATTATCCTAAATGCCACTTGCCCAAAGTGGTAACAAATTACAAAGCTATGTACATTTTAGTTTTCTCATGAACAAATAGCCACCTGGCTCTAATGTGGAGCTGTGTATTAATGCTATTTCTTCATTTGTGAGACTTTTATCTGTGCTAGACCCTATTTTCTACTTGAAAAGTATATTTGTGATATGCCTTGAGGTGTTCTGAATCTGCATGTCAAGTCTTTTCTGAAGAATATCATTGGAACACGTGTTTGTCCCCTTCTAAGTGATCTCAATAACATAATCAGTCATAGAAGACTGGCCAGGGTTCCCAGTCCTTGCTCACATGAAGACACCAGGATGTTTAGAATCCAAATATGTTGGCTCTGAACTCTAGAATTCAGAAATGTCTAAAATCACCCAATTTTAGTTCGATTTCTTTGGACTCGAAATCCCCTTAGACAAGTGGTGGGAGAGTCTGCTTATCTGTCTCCCAACCTAAAGGAATCGCATCAAATCATTGAAAGAGAGGTTCCAGTCCTTTGTGAGG
>NW_021621185.1:14078345-14124202 GCF_004785775.1 Grammomys surdaster
AATCTTTGTTTTGTAAGGAATAAATCATTACAGGCCACTTTCAGCATGAAGTGCTTGCATGGCTCACAGGAGAATTGCCGACAAGCGGGAAGCACTAGGCCCTCATCCTCCTCTGCTGGCTTCTGGTTCTTATTTGCCTAGGTACTCCCTGTTCATCCTAGGGTTGAGAGTTACAGGCAGCTGCTGCACAACTGAGCCCACATAGCAGAATAGAGAATCATTGGATAAGGCTTTGTGTCCTGTCCAGCAGGACAGGGAGTTTGGGGGCAGGCAATACTGGACTCTAGGAAGGTTATATCTCCCCAAAGAACTCAGCCAATGAGAACTAAAGGGGGCTGAGAAACTGGATGAAGAATATAAGATACACTATTTTATGTCAAATTAGCACACTAGTCACTTTTGCCTTTTGTCTGAGCTGACCCCCATCTTCTTTAGAACCAAAAATAAATTCCTCTAGTTTTTGATGCTCTGAATCTCCAGTGCTCTTATTATGAAATGAGGATCATTGTTTCTCACAAGTTTATTGCACACAATCCATTGGCAATTATTAATATATTCTCAAAGTTGTGAAATAGTCACTAGACCGGATAATTCTTTTAATCCAATCCAATCATTTAATAATTAGCAATCTCAACCAATTATCTCTCTTTCTGGATCCAGTGAATCTTACTTTTCCAAATACATGCATACAACGACAGAACAACATTTTTACTTAGTATCAACTTACCTGTATATAAGTTGCTGGTGCAAAAAATCCTAAATTTTGACTGGGATGGTTTGCTTTCCAGGCTACTTAGTTTTCACATTAAAGTAGGATTGTTAATGTGAATCAAATTCCTTTTGACTTGGATGTTTTCTCTACCACATTCAAGAACAAAAGTGGCGGTGAAGTCCAGACTCCTCGGACACACGTTCACTCTTCCTTCTCATCTCATTGGTGAGAATATGTAGCACATAATTTAAAAAACCTCCTTCAGGGCGTCATCATCAAACTCCTCAACCCCGTCTCCTATTAATATTCTAATCAAGCAGCAGCAGAAACATCAATATTCATACTGTTCTCCTTTCCAAGAGCTCAGGTTTGGCAAGAACTAGGTTTCTTGGCAGGAGTTAAGGGAGGCTGAGGATAGAACCCATACGAAGTAGCCTTTCTTCGCCATATTTATGTCTTCAAATTTAAAATATTTTAAATTTCTGTAAGGCCACTATGATGCTCTTTTTAAGTATCTGGCTTTCCATTCCACTGAATCCAATTAAACAAACAATTAATATCTAGATCTCATCAGACACTATCCTTCAACTCCTGTTGGTCCTGAATTGATGCGTGCTGAGCAGTAGAACAAGATGGGGTAGACTGTCCCCAAAGCCCCTTCAGTGCCTCAGTTCTAGTTCCTTAAATGAAGGCTTTCTTCTGTAGCAAACACCAAGTAAATAGATAAATAAATAAATAACTGTCCCTAAAGTAGAAGACCAATGTGCAGCATTGTTTACGTATAAAGAAAACATTACAGACCGTTGGTGTCCATGTAGAATCATTTTCCACTTGTAATACAGGATTTATATCTGTGTAATAAATAACTGGATGTATGAAAACATGAGAGGCCAGAGCCAGTTAATGCTGGTATAGACAGAATCACACAGGCAGAACCAGCCTTTCTATTGTTGGATGATCTTAAGGGAGTGGGTTTTGGGGAAAAGCACTGGGGAAGAAAACGAGTCTAGAATATTTCACATCAGGGTACAATTTTCCTTCTGCCATTCAAATGCTGATAAAGGACACATGGAAAGCATGGAAGCCATGCTAACAGCTACTCAGCAATGTTAGCAATGCCATTATTATAGGCAAGAGGGTCTACCTTAAGTTTCTCATTAAATTCTATCACAAATCATTCAGTTACTCTGGTGTTTACTATGCATCCACGGTATTTGAAGCTGCTAGGGACCATTTGGTTAAATGTCTCATGGTCTGGGGAAAGGTGCCTTGCACTCTTGTGTGATGATGAATATAGTTACAGGCTCAAATTCCCTTGCAAAAGAACTGAAGGAGTGTTGAAATCGTTATATATTGCTAGACCTCCAGTGTATCAAATATGCCTGAAATACATAAGTTATTGGCTAACGTTGGGATTTTTTTCTTTAGTTGAGGTTTTCATCATGGTGGTATTTATCGTAAGGGGATCTGAACTGTAATATAACACAGTTACAGTCATAAATATAATTATGAGTATGTGAGTGCTGAGGGAATACAGCAGGGGAGATTAATTAGAGACAGGTAGTTCCAGGACTTCCTTCTCCAAGGGCTTTGGGCTGATGCAGGGGGCGGTCTTGCTTCTCACCAGATTTCTCTTTGCCTCTAGGGATTCTCCTGTACTGAGAGCTACAGACAGAAGCGGAGGTCTTTCAGCTGCACCCAAGTCACAAGCACCTTTGAATAACCTTATTAGGAGGCTCACCTTACTCCTTTAAAACTGCTACTGTTACTAGAAAATATTGTCTTCCATTAGCAACGTACCTTCTGGGACATTTGATGATGTCTCAGGACTTGGAAATTGTCTTTTAAAATGAACCAGCATGCAGATCACTAAGGCTCAAACCCTCAAAACTCTATTAATGAAAAGTGTGTTTAATAATGGACCTAATGAGTTATGAAGCATTCATGGGCTCTGATGTGGCTGTTGCTGGGACACTGTAGCCACTCTCCTCTGTCCAGTCACATTAGCAGGCATAAGATTTGTGTTATAGTACATTATTTGAATAGATCTAAACAGTATGGTCACTGCTGACATTAAAAATAATTTGGAATCTTACTCCGAGAGATAAAGGCAGAGTCCATGATTATTGCTGTGTACCTTGAAGGGATGCTTAGCACAGCTAGCAGCAGCTACAACTTCCTGGATGACTGGACCTCAACCCCTTGATCTGAAGGTTACTTTAATGCATGGAGAAATATTTCATTGCCACCAATACGGTGCAGAGACAAACTAGCCGGAGCACAAGTCAAGTCAGAAATGGGAATTTTGTGCTTTTAGCTCCCAAAGTAAGATGATCAAGTATATTCTGCTGACCATTAACTGTTGCAGTTTTAGCATGGTGGTGGTTCACTGCAATGACAGGTGAGTCACTTAAACCCTTGGCTCCCTGGTTTCCCAACTTGGTTTTGTCTAACTTGCATGTCAAAGCCTCACAGAAGTATGTTTTGAATAACCTGTTTCCAGGCACCTCAGTAAGTCCTCCTGTCTATGTGAGTAAAGGTCAGGACCACATCAGTACCAACCCACAATTAGTGACTACTGGGTGTTGGCAATCATCAGTCTAGCAAAGGTGGAATTTCAATCATCCACATGGTTAAAGTGCCAGCAAGCAAAATGTACTTTTTTGTGTGTTTTTACACAACTGGAAAGGTGAAAGCAAACTGAAGCAAACAGTTTGGAAACCCTTGGGCAGGACGTAGCACACCCCCCCCCCCCAGATTAGGAAGAGGAAGAAAGGGCGATGTGGGATCCAGGGCTTCACACCCGTGAGTGATTGTCATCACAGAATTCAAATGTTCACTTCTGAAATCTTCACTCCAGACTGAGATGTCCTCATTTCAGCTTCAGAAAAGTGTTAGCAGCAGAAGGAGGAGAAATAAAGAAGAAGAAAGAAAACTGAATAGAAGGAAGGAATGGACTGGGGTTGTCTGCATTCGGATAAATGATCAACAGTCAGTTATCTGAAGGCATCAAGAACAACATTTCAACAGTGTTTCCCAGCCCCAGACCTCAGCAGAAACTCCCTACAGCAGGCTCTGCAAGCAGCCACTCTGCACAGACAGCACAGGAAGCTGCTTGCAGTGACTGTCACCTTCAGGATGACAGCCAGGCTACAGAGCACATCACCCTGAGGGTCGTCCGTGTGATTACACGAAACCAAGTGAACTTGGTCATTTCTTGGTGTTTTAATAATGCTAATGCAAAATATGAGTAAAATTACAGGTGCCAGTCCCTGCTGCAGCCTGCTGATAAACAGCTCCCCATTTCGTAGTGGCTGGTCACATCTGGAGCCTTTAGGGATGCGAAAGTACTGGAAGGATTATTGCAAAAACTTAAAGACACTTTTGCTGCCATTACTTTGTTTTTAACCTAAATTAGTGGGGTTTGGGGAGGAGGGAGGTGCTTTTTTTAGAGAGCTGCAATGCTTATATCATACACCTATTTAAACACTAATCAAATAGCAAGATTGGAAAGGGGATTAAGTATGGACTAGTTGCTCGGAAACTTTTCCAAATTGACCTTAAATAATCAGAGAACAGTGCAGAACTATGGAATTGTGGATTATGGTTCTTAATAATGAATGCTATCAAATTCCTCAGTTAAAATAACCTGCCCAAACTTGATTGATCATTGTTGATAACCTCCTGTATAATGTCGAATTTGCAAACAATGTGCACAGTATCAGAGTCTTAACATAAGTGAAAGAACACAGTTCTTATTCACTATGGCGTTATGGATGTCAATAACCACAGACATGAACATAATGTGGTGGGGGATAGTTGACATTTTGACTGACTTTGAATCATGCTCTTCTTTTAGTATGAATATTTCTTTATGCCTTATGTTTGCTTTAAGGTTATTTGGGTTGGAACCAGAGCTAGGAATAGATGGTGCCGATTCTGGGTCATACTCATCACGATTTGTGTATGTTCCTTCTCATGTCTTTTGAGGAATGAGTATGTACATGGATAGTTAGTACTGTGAAGTCCCTTTTATGTTTCTCTCTCCCACTTCCCTTCTGATTGAGAAAACACAATTCAAATCCTCTGGCAGAAATTTGACATAGCCATTGAAGTCTGGCTTCCAAGGGATCCCTTCAATGAATACACAAGGTTTTCCATGGCATTATATAGATTGACAGGAAAGCAAATGTTTACAACAATATGGTTGGACTCATGCTTGTGTATTTCTTACAGGACTTATTTGTAAAAAAAATAAAATAAATTAAATTAAAAAAATACTCCGTTTGGACCAGCAAATTGGCTTAACTGGTAAAGGCATATGCTGCCAAGCCTGATGACCTGGGTCCAATCCCCAGAAGCCACATGTTGGAAGGAGAGACCCAACACTCTCAAGCTAGTTTGTGATTTCAACACACACACACACACACACACACACACACACACACACACTAAATAAATGTAAAACTATGTCTCATAAAAAGAATATTTAAGCCAGATGGTTATGTAGGGAACGTAATAGACTTTATTACTAGACATTGAAGCATCGTAGTATGCTATCAGTATGTGAAGCATTCTCAATTTCTTTCTTCATACACATGATCAGAGATGCATGACAAGCTGACTCCATTTGGTAAAGAAGATGACCTCGTTGACTGTGCACTGCTAGTGCATGCAAACACAAGAACACACAGTCTCTCAGGTGTGTCTGCATCAGATATTACTTCATTGAGAAATTAATCTCTTGGACCAAATATCCCAACAGAAATGAAAAGAGGCCCATGTGCTCTCTCCAGTTCTGGTCTGTTATGGTCTGACTGTTCGAGTCCCTCTGAAACTCATATGGTGAAATCCTGTTCCTCAACATATTATGAGGTGGAGCCTTTGAAAGATGATTATGTCATCCTAAGAATGGAACTTTTCTGAGTGAAAGTAGTGCCTTTACGCGGGGGTGGGGGAGAGAAACAGAGACAGACAGAGACACAGAGAGAGAGAGAGACAGACAGAGACACACAGAGAGAGAGAGAGACAGACAGAGACACACAGATACAGAGAGGAACACAGAGACAGACAGAGACACATACAGAGAAAAAGACAGACGGGGGGGGGGGGGCAGACAAAGAGAGCCCTAGAGAGCTTGTTTGCCCTTTCACCTCAAGAGAACACAGTGAGAAAATTCCATCCATGAGGAAGGGGACTCTTACCAGACACCAAGCCTTCCAGAACACTTTCAGTCTTAGAACTCCAAGTAATAAATTCCTGTTGTTTATAAGCCACTTCCTTATCAGAGCACAGATGTGCTAGAGGCCATCCTCTCTGTCTGAAGTCTCATGTTAAACCTCATATATGTTCTTCTTTGGGACAGCAATGAAGAATTCCTAACTGACTAAATCAAGAGGCAGAAGCAGGCAGATTTCTGAGTTTGAGGCCAGTCTGGTCTACAGAGTGAGTTCCAGGACAGCCTGGGCTATACAGAGAAACCTTGTCTCAAAAAACCAAACCAAACAAACAAACAAAAAGCAAAACAAAAAAAAAAGACCTTTTTAATTTTTTTTTCTGTTTTCTTTCAAATTCCACATATTGAAGGGATATTCTGAACTGACCTCAAGATTATAATACTTACATGTGAGAGAGAAGGATGATGCTTGTGTTTACTGAGTGCTTGTCATTCTGGCTGGAATGATCTTTCATATTCCTTACAATGAACTGAAAAAAGAAACACAACTCTCCCTAATGTGTTGATGAGAATGGAGACTTCCTGAGAGTTCAAACATCAAAAGCTGAAATTTCAAGCTGGATCTAGCTCTAAAACACATGTTTTACCCACTGCACTGTGTTGCTTTTTTTTTTTTTTTTGATTTTGGAACTTTATATAAGAAGGACAAGAGGGAGAGAATTCCTTCAGATAAAAATATCTAATATTACTTGAAATATACTCAAAATATTTTGTTAGGAAATCTATGTGATGCAAAATGGCTCTCTTATTTAAAAAAATTCTTTCATATCCCAACTTGCATTTTATATTTTGAACAGCTTATCTAGAAAGTTCCATCTAGGTAGCTGCAAAGGACAGGTGTAAATTGCTCCTTTTGATACAATAAAATCTATAGTACTCCTGGTGATGACCTTTTCAATTTGTGGTATTATTATTTTAGCCGAAACTTCCCTGGTTGCCAGGAAAAGCAAGCCACCCAAAAGAAGCTTATTGTGAAGTCAAAACGGACCATCTTCTGGTCATCCTAGGGAAACAATAAATAAATGTATAGCCCATGCCATGGACTTAGGGCTGGATCATTAACTGAAGAATTTCCTGTTTCTCCAACCGCAGAGGTTTGCTTTGCTCTTTTCCGTTTGTGTCCACCTTCTTCGTTGGCTTCATCAGTAGGATCATAGTTGAGAGTAGCCCCCAGTTCTCAGTTTCTCATAACCACCAGATTGCCATCTAAAAACACTCTTGAGCCTCTTTCATTTTGAGAGAAAAATGTGATTTCTCAATGCTTTTGGGTGTCTCTGGTCTGTGGAACCACTAATGTCCCTGCAGAGGGTGGTACAAACGTTCCTACCTCTCTAGGCTGCAGCTCTAGGCAGTTCTTGGAGGAAAGGGTCCTAAGTAGAGCAGACACTTAGAGACATCTCTACCCTTAAATAAAACGTGTGTGGATGTGCTCTTGTTGCCACATATTCTTCTTTGATCTAGAATCATTTACCCTCATTTTGCTCTTAAAACAATGACCAATTGGGTGACTTTCTGGATGTCATTTAACAAAATACGCTACAGACAAAGCCTAGGCTTTCTGCTATATTAGGCTCCATTTTCTCCCACAGAAATGCACAAAACGTTTGAAAGGGAGCTGTCTTGTTTTGCTTTCAGTCTACAGTTTAATTCACACTTAGCACTCACAAATGCATTTTCTAATTTGGAGCCACAGTGGGTATTGGCTTCTCTTCACAGAACTACGTTTTCCTGCTTTACCTAAGATTGGCATGATTGTAATGCATTTTCCTATTCTGGTACTGTATGAACTTCCAGGAATGATGCACACCATGAAAAGTGTAAGTTGGGTAGACTGGGGCTATAAAATGATTGTAGTTCTAGTTTGGACATTCCTTAAAGGAACAGTGGATAGAAGAACCATCTTTCCAATTCGTGGAGATAGTCAGGTGTTGTGGTGCATACCTGTAAGCTCAGCACTCAGGGGAATCAGGTGGATCGTTGTAAGTGTGAGTTAGCCTGATCTACTCAGCAGTTCCCAGGCCAGCCAAGGTTACATAGAGAGACTGTGTCTCGAGTAAATAATTAAATGAAATGTATAGAACACTTATATCACTTTGTCAATGATTCCTAAACTTCAAACTAAAAGTCAGAGAGGAAAAAAAGGAAGGAAAGAATGAAGGGAAGGAGAGGAGAGAGAGAGAGAGAGAGAGAGAGAGAGAGAGAGAGAGAGAGAGAGATCTTCTCTGCCTAGAGATAATGTAATTTCTCTGTAGTAAATTCTGTTTCCCAATGTTTAAAGAAGTAGTAGTGTTTGATAGGATATGTTCCTGTCCTTAAGAAAATGGTCTGATTTTGCCTAATGGGCAAATTAAAATGCATCCAAATATAAAGCATTCTTTATTTCATTCATAATGAACATATCTGCTGGCAGTGATCACTATAGAAAGAAATAGATGACAATTTTTCACTGAGGAACACTATAAATAAATTCCCACAGTGCTTCAGATGCCTGGAAAAGTCTCTGGAAATGGACCTTAAATGGTTACACAGTTAACATTCAGATATGAAGGAATTTGGGGAAATACCAACTGTTTAAATATTAAACATCAAATTTTCTTTCTTTCAAAGGACTAATAACTTAGCAATAAAAATTGTCTTTGAATCTTGCCATCACAAGGTCTCAGACGGGCAGTGGATTTTAAATAAAAATTTGCAGACAGATCTTATTTAAGCCAAATTAATGGCTGAGCCAAGAGGAATGAATTAGTCCACTGCCCCAAACTCACCTTGACCAGACAACACCACGCCTCCCTGGCAGCCTAAGTTTCTCCTCTGTGGAGCTGACTGCAAAGCAGGCCGCCCAGGATCGATGCTGTCAGGGAAATGCCTCTCCACAGAGGCGAGGCACTAATCAACTTCTCCTGCAGCTGCTGACCTGACCCTCAACAGTTAAAGAAGAAGCATGCAGCCATGAAAGCGTATCACACGGTGGATATGGAGTCATCCGAGAAAGGGTAACAATGAAGGAGGAGTCCTTGGGCATGAAAACAGTGGGCCACCCAAATAAGAAAAGGAAACATTTTATTAACATGTAAGTAGAGTCACTTATGAGCAGGAGGGAAAGAAGACGGTGACTTGCCAGGGCACTTTCTGAGTAGAGAAGTAGAGGCTAGATTTCAGCTCCCAAATGGCAACAGTCTTATCATCCTAGAGAAGGAAGACAGAACCCAGCCAAGAATCACAGATGGAGCTGGAAAGATGGCTCAGCCAGTAAAGCTCCTGTTGTTGTGTAACTGTTGAGAACCAAAGTCAGGCTCCTCAGAATCCATGAGAAAGCTAGACAGGTATGGCAGCGCATCTGTAACAGGGACATTCCAGAGGCGGGAGCAGAGGCTTCCTACCCTGCACCCACCCCAGAAAGCTAGCTACCCAGACTAGTCAAAAAGGCAAGTCTGAACACAATGAGACACCCTGCCTCAATCTATAAGACAGAGAACTACAGAAAGATATTCATCCATATGCACTCACACACACATGAACATGTATAAATACACAAACATCACCACACACACACACACACACGCATGCAAAAAAAAATTTAGATTAAAAAGTAGCAGATGGAGCCATAACCCAGGAGTAAAAATTCAAAAAAGGAAGGAAAGCTTCTATTTTTTCCTATGCTGTGTCTCCTGCTGAACATATTAATACTAATTGTCAAGAAAATGCTCATAGAGAAAGTATCACAACATTGTAGAACACTGAAACTCACAGTAACAGAGCTTTCTGGTCAACCCATGTTGTAGACAAGGAAAAGGGACATCAGAGAGATGCCAGAGCTCCTGAGATCACATGCGAATTATAGGTAGAAAATTAGAAAGAACAAAAGACAGTTTCCCCAAGATGTTTTCCCAATGCCTTTTGATTCCCTGTCCATTTTCACTCTGGAATTCTTTGGCTCTAGCTGAAATGCTTCATTCCTGTAAGTAGGCTGAATCTGGGACAGTCAACTGTAAAACTGGTTGTAGAAAATATAAATTGCACCAGTAAACCTCTGAAGAGCACTTTAGTTTTGCATGTGATATAGTCACACCCCTTTGGGATGTCAGAGATCCTTCTCTAGATGTGTCTCTTACTTGGTTAAGTGTTATTGCCGGCACCGATGGATGTTTACCTGGTACATTTTAACAGTGAGTGAGGGCTTCAAAGGGTCTGAATGTCTTGCAGACAGCACCATTGCCCTGTCTTCCCTCATCTACTTGATTAAAACAATCATGACTATACAAGTGAAGAACCGGGGAGATTGGTTTGCCCGAAGTAGAGTTGGTACTGAAAATCTGCTCTATCCTTAGATGAAATCATCTCATGTTTTCATATTAAAAAGAAGCAGACCATGTACAAGCAGTTACCTCTTGTTTCAAACACATGTGAAAAATATGACTTCATTAGCTAGCTAATGAAAGAACTATCATGAGGTTGCAAGAGAGCTGAAGGTGGTATCATATTAGACATGTCACGCAAAGGATGCTCAAATGAACTTTAAGATCAGTACAAAAACATGGGGCTATTCAGAAGCAAATAAGCAATTGCATTCCAACAGACCTAATTTGGATTTTTATTGTTAAGACCTGCATTATGAGTGGAGTACATGGCTCCGTGATAGAGTACCTGCCTAGCACTCTTGAGGCCTTGGGTTCAAAGAGAGCTAGCTTGGTGATGTCACATATGTTTATAACAACACTCAGTAGGCTGATACAGGAGGATCTTAAATTCAAGGTCAGTCTTCTATAGGGAAACACTGTCTGTAAACGAGAAAGGAAAAAGAAAGATTTACAGTATTATTAGGTTTCTATACGTTACATAGAATTATAAAGACCTCAAAGACAGCGAAAATGAACTTTATCTAAGCAGATGCTAGGACATGCTAGGTGACTGATCCACCTTTGCTTGCCTATATCCCAGGTGGGACAAGCTGCCTTGCCTCAAGTTGTTAGACCTTGTGGGACAAAGAATCAAAAAGAAAAGTTATAATGACTCTTGTATTTTTCTTAAAGGTGACCAGCAATTTGGATTCAATCATGTACTGGTCTAAGAAATCAATCCAATATTGGAAATACCAGTCTTCATTTGGAAGGATGGATCTGGTCATTTTCAGAGACATCTATGGAAGTTAGATACAGTTCTCTGTGATGTTATAATAGCAAGAGATAAAGTTGGGACAGGATCTGGATTTCAAACAAGTGTTAGTGCATGTGTTAAGGCTCTTTTAATTGTCAAGTTAAAATTACTTTTGTTTTTTCTACAGTTTTTATTGTAAGTTGCATTGATTATATACTTTCTAATTGTGTTAGTGTTGAAACCTGGTATGTCTGTTATAGGGGTCTATCAACCAGCTTTTGTCTTATTGCCCCGAGTATTAGAAAACCTTGATTTTCTGAAACAAAACTTCCAAGTGCTCAAAGAAGTAAGTTAGGCTTGAAGCAAGAGAGTAGTGGGCTTGATTAGTGCTGGTATAACAGTTTTAATTACATTAATTGCTAGTACCACTGCTTATGGAATTGCTTTGATACAAGAAGTTAAGGCAGCTACTTTTGTTAATCATTTAGCAAAAAATGTTGCTAATGTGTTGAGTATACAAGAAGATTTATATAGGTGTTTGGAACAACAGATTGATGTTCTATATCCTATTCAAATTATTGGAAAGAGGTTCAGGGTTTAAGAGTTAGGAGCCATCTTGAGTGTCGGGCCAAATACCATTGGAGTTGTGTTACTTCTAAAATTTACAATGATAGTCATTATAATTGGAAAAAAGTTTAAAGACACTTGAAGTGTATTTGTCATAATTCTAACACCTCTCTAGATGTTTTAACTTTGCATAGTGAGACTATGAATTTAAAGAATGCTGCTCTGCTGAGCTTTGATGCTGCAGATAACACTGATAAAATTTATTCATGGCTTGAGGTCAGTATTTTCATTTTGGTCAAACCTCAAGAATGGCATATATAGCTTGATCATGCTAGTCCTTTTTCTCTTGGGAATACTTTTATTTCTGCCCATCGTGTTAAAGCTTGTCTCTAACATCAATATGTTTTCAGCCAAAGTATATGACTTGAAACTGAAAATGGACCCCCAGACAGAGGTATTAATTTAACAAGCTGGTAAACCAAGGATGGGTAAGATTCTGCACAGAGCTTTACCAACCTAAGAAAGAAGTGCATTGCTTTTGATAATGGACATTCCATGATGGGTAAGGAAGGCATTCTTGTTAGAACCACCTAAGACAGGCTAAGTCTTATCTATGCAATCGAAAAAGGGGAGATGTGGAGAGCTTTTGAGGATGCCTGGCAGGAATCCGACATTGGCCAAGGACAAGGAAATGTGCTGCTTAGAAGGAATCTGACATTGGCCGAGGACCAGGAAATGGACTGCAGGCAGGAATCTGACATTAGGCTAGAACAAAGAAATAATTTCAGGCAGGAATCTAAATCTTAAGCTAGAACAAAGAAGTAAGCTTCAGGCACGAAAATGACTTTGGGCTAAGACAGGGAAGTAGTTTCAAATATTTTAGTCATTCTGATAAGCCCTTAGAAATAGTGATCATGGGACTCTGTTTATTGTCCTGCTTGTTCTTTGACTATCTGGGTTTATTGTCTTGCTTGTTTCTTGACTATTTGCATCTATTATATTGCTAGCTCCTCAACCTAGCACTGACCTTAATACTTGCATGTAATTTAAATGGCATAAAAGCAAAAAAGGAGGAGGAGGGATGGGATAGGGAGTTAATGGGGGGAGGGATTTGGAAAGGGGATAGCATCTGAAATGTAAATAAACAAAATAATGAATAAAAATATTAAAAAATAAAATACTCTGAATAGTATTTGAAAACAACAACAACAAAAAAGAAGGACATGTTAGATATCTATGTTTTTTGTTGTTGCTTTTTTGTTTTGTTTTGTTTTGTTTTGTTTTTACTGAAGATCCTTCAGTCTTTCGGTCTGTTAAACTTCTTTCACAGTTTCTCCTATCATTCATTTCTACACACTAAGAACAGGACAGAGAGAAATGTTAACCTATCCTGGACTCCACAAGGTACAAATTGAACAGAAATCAAGGTCTGTCAAGTTCCAGGGACATTTTTCTCAGTGTGCCAAGCGGCATTTCTTACAAAGGGGTAGTCTGAGCCTTAGTCACAATTTCTTCTCTTTTTAAAAAATTTTTGTTGGTTCTTTGTGAATTTCACATCATGTTCCCCATCCCTACTCACCTCCATATCTACCCTCTGCTTTTGCAACCTCTGCCACAAAAGAAAAGAAAATGAAGCAAAACAGACAGACAGACAGACAGAACATCTCACAGTGGGGGCTGTGGGGTGTGTCATAGGGTATCACATAGTCCTTTTGTCCAAATAACTTGATTTGCAAATGTTCAGTACAATGAGTCTGGTTCAAGGCCTCTGGCTTCTGCTACTCTGTCAAGACTAGATCCTCATTGAGACTCCTAGGATATCCTAGTGTCGCTCTGTGTCATGGAGATCCTGCAGCTTTGGTTCCTCAGGACTGGCCCACACAATGCTTCCGAAGCTCATAGATGGGGTAGATATTGGGGTGGGCCAACCCAAAGCCCTGGATCTGGTTCTGGGTGGTAGCTGAGTTGGTCAGCCTGCCAGCTCTCTCACACTCTAGAGACCAGGGTCAGCTCTCTAGCTTTGCCTACTTTCGGGGCAGGGCCAACTCTCCCTCACCTTAGGAGATACATGACAAATGAAGAAATTTTGAATGGCCACAGCACAGGGCTGCTTCTGACTTCTAATAGGCAGAAGCTCCACTGGGTACTAAAAGCAGAAGGATATACACAACACACACTCTACAACAGCAGTAGCAGTAGCAGTAGCAACAACAACAACCTCACCTCTTCTTTAAAATATATCTGCTGTTGAAAGATACTTTCTTCAGACATACTCAGGTTAGAAACAACTAAACATATTTGTCCAGACCATTATGAAAGACAGAATCTCCTCTTCAGAGGCCCATCTTTTTAAAAATATTTCGCTCCTGTGTAAATCATCCAAACATCGACAGGGCCAAGAAGTGCAGCAACTGGTAAGAGGTGATGAGACCTTGTGGTCATCATCAAAGCAAAAGCACTGTCAGGACGTAATTACATTTCTGTTTTCCTTGCCTCTCCCTTTGCATCCCTGGCTTCTAGACTTATCTTTTAAAAATCCTGTTTAAAAACACATTTCTCCCTCTAGTTACATCCCAAACAAGTTTTTTTTCCATCCTTTGCTCTCTACTCTTGTTCTGGACTCCTTAAGCCCAAAGCATGTTAACAATGACAGAATCCTTTCTGAGCACACAGCAAGAATGCTGGAAGAGACTTCACATAACGACTTGCAGCCAACCTCCCTGAATGGAAGGTCCCTAACTCAAAAAATCCTGTATGACTCGGAAGACTTTTCAGTGAGCCAGGTTCTAGAAAGAGAGAGACGTTATTCCCGAGAATGTCTGATTTACAAAGAGCGTACACTGGCTGGGCCACTCCCACACATATGTAGCAGATGTGCAGCTCAGACTCTGGGTGAGTCCCCCAACAACTGGATCAGGGGCTGTCCCTAAACTGTTGCCTATCTGTGGAATCTGTTCCCTTAACTGGACTGCCTTGTCTAGCCTCAGTGGGAAAGGTTATACCTAGCCCTGCAGAGTCTTGATGTTTGTGTGGGGAGGGGGGCAGGGGGAACAGGGGGGCCTCCACCTGCTCAGAGAAGAAGGGGAGAGCGACTGTGGGAGGAGGGACCAGGAAGCAGGGGGAGGAAGAGGGGGGACCCAGATGTAAAGTGAATAAATAAAAAAGAAAGAAAAAGGAAAAAAAGAAAGAAAAAGAATGTCTGGTTCATAGTTGCAAAAATATAGACACAGTTTTCATCTCTCATTGCTTTGAACCTCCATTTCTAAGCCACCTAGGATGGCTCCACAGTCCTGTGCTCCAGGGTTTGAGACCAGAATTCTGGGGGAGCTGAGGACCAGTGGGGAATTGCTTTTGTAGTCCAAAACAGGGGAGCTGGCAGGGTGACCTTCTGGGCTGTGTTGATCCTTTGGTCTGATACTTGTTTTTAGTTTCACTTTCTTGTAATTATGTTCATTCCATATCTGACCTGAATAACACCACTTTTCTTTCTTTTCTTTTTTTTTTTTTTTTTTGGTTTGTTAGTTAATTTTAATGATAACAGCATATTGTCATTAGAGTGGTTTCTCAGGTCACAGTGCATTACGGAGAACAGATTGTTAATTAAATGGTAATGTTTTCTGAATTTGGTTGGGATTCCTAGAGTTAATAGCTATTAGTTACCTTGATTTAGTAAAAAGAAAAAAAAGATAGAAAAATCAGTATTGTAAGAAGCACTGCGTATTTTGCAAGCTGCCCTGCAAGAAACAGATCACACCCTACTCCTCAAAAGCAGCAGCTTTGCTGACAAGGCACCGACATAGTTAAGAAAAACCATGAATCACAAGGGGCCAGGAAAATGGTCCTGGCCGGCTCACATTCAGAGGCAGCATAATTTATAAAGCGCTAGGACAGTGGGCGGTGGGCTGTCAGAAATGCTAAGTTCTCTGTGGAATTATTACATTCTCTTTGAAAGATTCCATGCCATTGAGAAGAGCTAATCTGAGGAAGCTTGGAGGTTCTGTGCAATTGGGAAAAGTGCAAAGATACTTGGAAATGAAGCCAAATTCCTTAGCACTTTTCCCACTGGAAATCAGGCCCAAGGTCTTTTGAAAACAGGCTTTCTTTTCAAGCATGGAGAGGAAATACTGCATGGATGCCTATGGCACTCTGAAACTTCCAGATTCACCAATACCGGCAAGGTCAGCGCTATGCAGAAACAGCATCGACTCTGCCTCTCAGATCTATGTTTGCTCCCATACTCTTTTCAATTATTTAAGATCAGATATTGTCTACAGGTTCAGGGAAACGAGACAACAGAAAAATTAGCGATATGTGTTAGTGACTTCAGCAAATGTATTGTCAGTTGTTGTGCTTGCCATTGCTTTTGATGACTATTAAATTTTCATCATTTAGTCCTTAAGGACTGTGTTAAGTACTTAGTGCTAAGGATTGTGATAAGCACTTAGTGCTAAGGACTGTGTTAAGTACTAAGTGCTAGGACCGTGATAAGTGCTTTGCGTGTGTTATTTTATTTAGTCCTCTCATAAATAGAAATACCACCCTCAACTTGGAGACTATGAGAGTCCTAGCAGTGTGCCCAATGTCACACGGTTTGTGAGTGGTGAAGCCTGTGTTCTACTTCCCATAGCTTTTTATAAATGTATCAGGTTTTAATCTAATAAAAAAGATTAAAATGACTAAATCTACTTGACATTTTGGAATGGAATATGATTCACCTTGAAGAAGAACATTCTGGATTTTGGCATAGCAAACTGGCTATGGTTTTTTTTTTTTTCAAGTTCTTTGTATATGATTCCTGTCTGATCTGTCACGGTACTGGACATGCACTCGCTAAATACAGATGACATCACTCTGCAGCTAACACCTCGATGGAGTGCTCCCTCAAATAAAAAGTTTGTCCGGCTTTCAGTAGAGATGTCTGTTGTGTATAGCCCTGGTCTTGTAGTTTGATGCTAATTCTGCTTTCCTGGGAGGGGCAGCAGAGGAGGAGTGAATCAGTTTACAGGTGACTTCTTGTGAACCTTCTGCCCACCTTAATTTGTAAAACAAAGGCTAGAGATGGTGATTGGACAGTAGAAGGGGAGGTAGAGCAAAAAAGTTTGGGGGAGAAGGAAAGAGGAGAAGGAGAGAGAAGAGAGATGGCAGCCAATGTACACATGTCTAGCAGTTTCAGGTAGTTATTCATATTAAGGTTACATAACTTGGGTTAACAATTCTAATTGTGTGGGCATCTTGTGTATTGAGTATCTGCAGATATATAAATCCATTGGATAATATTTAAGCATTAAGAGTCTTATTTCTACCGGGTACTGGAATTGTTTTATCTACCACATGAGGGTGTCAGATATTCTCTGGGTTTTGGGGGCTAGAGGCCACGGAGCTGACCGTCCGAGGCAACAGCCATGCCAACATCTCATGGGTCCCGGTCCGGCGCTCCTGGCCATCCTGTGCGGCCCTTAGTGCAGGAACTTAGAACGGGAACATGGCGGCCAGGCCCGGAGCTAGCAGGACCGCGCCTTCCACTTCTCAAATATCTCCTGCAGCGGATATCTGCACACACTAGTCCCAAACCACTGCCAGCTCACGGTCTCTTTACGTGTTCACATTCTCAGCTCATCCGCAGCAGCTGGAATCAGAGATGCTTTTTCTAATGGATCATATTTTGTCAGTCCAGTACCATCTACTTCCTTGAAAGTCCATTGTAGCCACTGAACAGGTGGTCTTGTTTCTGAAGCATTTGTAAGAAGCTTTATAATGGTTTCTATGGCAATCAGGGATGAAAACGTTACTTCAAGCCATTTAAAATGATAATTGACCAAAACAAGTACATGTATTTTTTTGTTTGTTTGTTGCCTGACTATTGAAAAGGTCTATGGTAACTTGGTTAGCGGTTTGCAGAAGCTTTTTTCCTCCCCACATCTGGCTATCAGGCAGCAACCTGGTAGCAAACATTGATTTCATGATGAATGGCCTTAGAGCAATTTCAGCAAAGGTTCTAGCTGAACCTTTTGTGGCAAGCATTGCCATTTCGTGGGTGCAGAGTGATAGGACTTCCAAATGAAGCGTCAAGCCAGTAGGCAGGCTTAGTCCAGCAGGCAGGCCTGTTTTCCAGGCTAGTAGTTAAGCCCTTTCTCTTCGGAATCAAATATCAGAAGTAAGCTTTTCCCATTTGTGTATGATACCAGAATAAATAGAGGTTCCTCACAAGGGAAGCACTTTGGTTTAGCCCTGTTTAACAGATGGTTGTGAAGACGCAGTGTGGCGCTGTGGAGAGGAAGCAGGCTTCAGGCTCCCCAGAGCTGGATTTGGGGCTGGAAAACCATGAAAACATTACGAACATTGAATCGGTTAAGCTTTAATTCTTTCTCTTGACCTGGAAATTTAAAACAACAATGCTTTGTAGTCAGGGTGTTTTAATCTAATACCTCCATGGCCCTGTGAGCAGATACCTGATTTAAAAAAAAATAACGAAAGAAGGAAGAGGATTAGCTCATGGCTTGAAGTGAACAACAGTCACCCTGTTGGGAAAGGAATGCTTGCAGGGTGGCTCCCGTGTGCCCTAGCTGGCAAGGAAGAGAGAGAAACTAGGATGGAAGAAGGTCTGGGTATAACCTCCAAGGCTACGCCACAAGGACCCTCCTCCTCCTCCTCCATCGAGGCCAAAGGGTCCACACTCTCCCAAAACGATGCCACCAGTGGGTGACCAAGTATTTAAATACACAAACCTTTGGGGACATTTCTCACTCACACTGTGACAGAACCTTTCTTGCAGAAATCTCAGAAGTGAATCATCCTCCCCTGAGTTTGAGAGGGCACAATAAAGGAGTCCGATCTGACAAAGCTATTTCCAGAAGTTTGACCGGCCACAAGCTTGCCTATTCTTCTTCCCCCATCTCCACCCTCACCAGTTTTCCCTTCTCCTTAGCAAGAACTATTGACGCTTGTCTCACTCTGTGCCACAGGTGTCTAGGAATCTGGAAAGATCTGAATCTTCTCAGAGAGCAGAGAAGCAAAGCTATAGAACAATTGTCAGAATTCTGTTTGGACAGAAGGAAGGGAGTGCTGACTGTGAACATGCACACTAAGTAGTTTGCTTGGTCACAAACACGCCACTGAACCGAGTGCCCGGAACCTAGCAGAGGCTCAGTACAGAGATGGTAATCTCATCAGATGCCCATCTGGTGAGCACGTATGTCAGAACCGCGATGAAGAGGATAAGACCCCTTCTCTCAGGAGCCCTCCGGGTTAAGTTATGACAAATAACTTATGAACTTTTCATGAAATTCAGTCTGTGTTAAGTACCTACATCATCGTTAAAATAATAAACACAAACTGTTAGTTTTCTCAAATATCTTATAGTAGAATATTCACATTATGTGAATGATAAATTATATTTTATTATATATTATTTATAATTGTATATTCTATATAGTATATATAATCATAAATATATAGATATATATTACATAGGACTAAGTTCAAAACAAGCAGGGAACATCTCATTACTGGGAAGGGGTCAATTTTTGGAATGTAAATACATAAAATTATTTAATACAAAAGACAACAAAATAAAATCACCAAAATTCAATTATTCAAGATACTTAGCGATTAGAATGATATATAGTAACAAATGCTATTTGTGGATCCCATGACGGAGGTGCAGTTAACATCCATACATTTTGTCGCCTGTCATCTCACATGCTTGGGTCACAGTGATACAGAAATTCATTTGCCTATCCCTCGCTCCTTCCCCTGTTGTAACTCCCTTCTATTTCAGCCTCAAATAGGTTATACTGAGTCTGAAATGAGCTACTTATTAAGTGTAGGGTGTAACAAGTTACTTAACTTCTCTGAGTTTCAGTTTCAAATCTATTAAATGAGATTACATTTAATCCGCTCTACCTTTGGTCTATGGCCTTGCTCCCCTGAGTGTGCACAGGCTTGTCTAATGGTATCCTCCTTACCAAGTTCTTGTAGGGATTAAATAAAACAATCCATCTTCAACACCTGACAGAACCCAGCACAAGTAGAAGTACTCAGCAAATGGTTATTATTATTACTGCTGTTATTATAGTTGTTTATTATTTCGCCCATGTCAATTCATTATCGAAGCTGGATTTTATGAGCTACAGACAGGAAACAGTTTTATTCATTTTGAAATTCCACTGCCTTCAAGAATATTTTTTTTTCTGACTTTGCTTTGTTCCTGTGTATATCTTCTTGCTGTGTTTGAATATTAAACAAGAGCCTTATTTTCAGAATTTTCAATGTCTAGATTAATTTAAATTAAGACTTCCATTTATCCTAGGGTAACGCTCTTCCCTTGTCTCTTGGTGGGCATGGCCAGAGAGTCTACAGGATTCAGAAAGGAGCCTCTCAGACCTTGCTCCTTAACCTACTTTCTCCTACCTTCTTAGTCAGCTGCTTCTGGCTTTTTTGGGGGGTGCCGGTCCAGAGGAGAGATGGGACATGGCTGGCCAGGAAGTAGATGCAGCTAGAGAAGAAGCTAGCTGCTGTTTCCTGGGCCTCTCTCATGGTGGTTTCTCTGTCTCTCTTATGAGCTCCATCCTGACAGCTCTCCAGCTGCCAGCCTCTCTTTCACAGAGCAGAGCTGTGGGTTCGAAGATCTTTGTACATCCTTGGGAAGGATATCAGGCACAGCAGGATGCAGTGGCTCTCTGCCTGTAATTCTAGCACTAAAGAAGGCAGAAGCCACAGATCATGAGTTCAAGGTCAGTCTGGCTGCATAGTGAGGTCTAGAACAGCCCTAACTATTAAACAAAGTGAAGTCATATCTTTAAATATCAAACAACATAATCTTCTTCCAAGAAAGCATATTTTCTCTGATTCAAGTTTGACTATGGAACCCAAATACATTCTATGTGGTTTGGCTTTTGAGAGGGAAAGTATCTGCTTTTCCTTTTCATACTCTGAAGTCATTGTTGATGTTCTTTCTGTCCTGGCCAATGCCAGAGCTGGCTTCTTGTCCCCAGAGCCTTTGATGGGAGAGGGGCTAGACCACTAATGCCCTCCTTCTTCACATCTTGCCTTTAGTGATGCTCTAACTTTTTTCCCAGAAAATGAGGGGAGAAAAAGAAAACAAGTCAAACAAACAAACAAACAAAACAAAAAAGCAAGAACCAAAAAACCCTAGCTAGCAGGTAACGCATGAATGTATTTAGCAAGGAACTTTAGAATGTGTAGTTGTTATTGTCCATTGTCCTCAACCCTGGCGCTGCAGAGGAAGCCTGCAGACAGCAGGAAAAGACCTATCCAGCTTCCTGTTACATTTTTATTATGCCTGAATTTTTACAAGTGTTTTAATTGGTTTTCCTGCCTCTTTCCCCACTGTTTCAGTCCTTCTTGTACATACTGTTAGATGAATTTTTCTTAAGACATCAATTCTTGTTATTTTTTTTCATTCAAAATTTCACAGCTTGGCTTCCATCCCAACAACCTCTTTAAACAATAAAGGAGCTTGGGCTACAAAGCAAGACCCTATTTCAAAGGCAGAAGGAGAGGAGAAAGGGGAGGGAAATAGAGGGAAAAGGGGAAGGAGAGGGGGACAGGGGGAGGGGGAGAGGAAGAGGGAGAAGGAGACCTTCAGACTTTGCAATTGTAGTTTCTGTAGCCCTAAAGTTTCTTGTAGTGTTGGACATTTGCAACTATGTTTGTCTAGTAGAGTCTCTCAGCCACACATAGCACTCAATCATACTATAATCAGAGATCCCAAGGCACAGCATGTCTTTAATTCCATGCTCTCTTTAGGAGTGGTCCTTGCTGGACACGCTCACATCCCTCAGAGCTGGTTTATCCAAAAGCCACATTCTGTATCAAGAAATTATAAACTCTAAAATCTAGAAACCTCAGAAGACATTTAATTTGCATTTTCTATTTTATGCATAGAAGACACATAAAGGAGGTGACTGGTCCAAATACACTAGGTTATTTGAGATCAAGCTTGAGTTGTGGATTTCTCTGGACTCCTATGTTCAGGCAAGTTGCTGTCCCAGATGTAAACCACATTCGAGTTAGGCCTGTACTATGGAAAGTTATCTATCCCTACAGTAGAAAGGGAATACATGTTCTAAATCTGGGATTGAAGCCAGATGTGGTAACACATGCCTGTAATTCTAACTCTTAATGCTGAAACAGGAGGATGCCTTGTTTGAGGCCAGCCTGGGCTACATAATCACTATCTCAAAAGTACAAAGAAATTGGTATTAAAGCCTTCCCTGGCAGCATGGAGGAAGAAGATTAACTATTAAAAATAATTCAAGTGGATTCTGAATTTGTCTCAAGATGCTAATGGATCTTTTGAGGCACAGGATATTTCCTAGAGAGAAAAGGTTAAAGACAAAACAAGCTAAATTACATTAAATAATAATGTATCAGGAAATTTCCATTTCAAGTAAGCATCAAGAAAGGAAGGATGTTGACTAGCCTGGGGCTCACGGCCCAGGGAATAAAAATGGAAAAAAAGATTCCAGGAAATGGGACAAGCAGGGAGACTGAAGGAGAACAAGGGCGAAAGCAAAACTCCCCTAGACTAACAACGTTAGAGTCAAAGCTGTTTATAGCTTTTGAGTTTAAGCACTTTCTTAAGCTATACCGTGATCATCAGTCACGATCCACCCACTTTCACTTGAAGTCGCTTATATACACTACACTGGGCACTAAGGGTACTTAAAGACTAACAGACAAAGCAACTGCCCATGCTAGGAGAGAGGGATACTAGAGAGTCAAGGGAGATACTGGCTGGTAAGTTGAAATACTAGGCAGAAGAACGCTCCCCCAAGACAGCATGTTCTAATCGCAGGAACCTGTGAATATGAGATTTACAAAGGAGAATTAAGATAACTAGTCAACAATAGGGAGAGTTTCCTTGGTTATCCCTGTGAATGTTCTTACATGGTTACTTAAATGTGAAGAGGGAGCCAAAAAGAGAGACCAGGAAGACTGGAGTGTGAGAATGACCCCCCACTTACCATTGCTGCTTTGAAGCTGGACTATGGAGACCATGAGCTCAGGAATGGAGGAGGCCTCTAGAAGCAGCCTATCTGGAGAAGTTAAAGGACATTCTCCCTCCAGCCTCTGATGAAGGCAGTCAGACCTGTTGCCCTGACTTTAACCTCTGCTGTCAATGCTGGGCTTGCAACTCCAGAACTGCAGGATGACATATTTGTGTTGTTTCAGGAACTAAATCTGGGGCTAAAGAGACCAATAGAAAGCTAATAGGTCTAATTTAGACCTGATAAGAATCTTAATGCTAATACTTAGCCCCAAAGTATTTAAGTCCCCTGGTTTTCTGGATTCAGTCATGTGACAAGTGTAGACACAGTTGTTATTCCTGCCTCTACAAGTTGTGCGTGAGCTTACTTCTCCAGTATTATCTACCATTCTCCAACGTTATCTCCCACATACCCCTTCACGAATGCTCTCTCTTGCCCAGCTGGAGTGTTGGTGTCCCAAGGCTGCTTCCCGTACCTTTCCCTTGTCGCTTGGAAAGCTGTGTAGCTCCTTTGACTTGTGTGGCTCGTGACAACCAGCTTGCCAGTAATTAGTTTGGTCCTCAAGGTCTACCTCCAGCCTTACCATTGAAATCTGAGGTCCTCCCAAACATTCGCTCAGAGCCTTCCCAGTTCTTAGCTCTCTTACAACCACTTGTGATAAGTTGCTTACAACTTGGTCATTTGAATGTATTTCTCAATTCACTGTATTGACTAGAAGCTCATTTGGGACATAATGTACATTGCTTGTCTTTATATCCATTGAGAACCAAACAATACTTTTTTATATCACAGATGCCTAGTATCTTATTATTGAATAAGGTCATAAAGTATTTGTCTATACAACTTACTTAAAGTGGAACAAATTATAGTATATACCATCAATACTTAACTATCTGTCTTGTACACTTTCTAAATGCCATGATTCATAGTTCACAAAGATTAAGCAACCATCCATCCTCAAATAGCACTTTCATATTTTAGGGTATCATTCAATCTTCAATGAAGAGATCACAAGTTTTGACGTAACCTTGACCGTTCCCTGTCTACATCTGCTGTTGTCCCACAGTTATCAATGGTACCCCTTTCACTTCATGAGTGTCATCATGTGGGTGTCAAATTAGGGGATTGTCAAACTTTCTGAGGTCACAGTTTACAAAGGCAGCCACTGACTTCTGTTTTTCCCTGAGAACGACAACTGGAACCTAGTCACTCTCACCAGTTCTCTTAGCTCCAAGTGCTCGGCGTGCCCTCTATTCTGTCCTTTATGCAGCAGTCACTGGAATTTAGATCCACCCCTCCTTGTCTCTGTCTCCTTCCATCTCTGCTTCCTATCCTTGTCTAGATGAGAGTATGCCGCATGAGCTCTAAGGAGGAAGGAACATGAGGCAGGCAGGGAAGACGTCAGGTTGCTTCTCTTTGACCACTCTTGCCATCTGTGTACCGTAGCTCCATCAGCCTGCCCTTGTGTCTCTTAGCAGACACCTCACTGTCCATCGTGCTGTTCCTTTTAGCCCCTGATTCCGTAGGTATGATCCCTAGCATGCATCACTTCCAGGATACCTCAAACCTTCACCTGAGAGAGTCTCCCAATCTCTCACCTCATGAATCAATATATTTTTCCTACTGCAGGTCTGGAAAATGTGTTCTGGGGAGCTGTAGTTGGGGATGTTAAGATCTTTTACTCAATGAAATATTGTAAAAGTCAAAGAAGATTCACAGATTCTTAATGGAACAATTTCAAGCACTTTCTTCTCCTGTGGAATTTCTTAAAGACTTTAATATGCAAATGTTCATCAGGAATCTCCAAGAGGCATATATGATATGCTGTATTTCATGCATGTATTTGACCTTGGAACTTTTTCCGTTGAAAGTTTCTTGAGGTTATATTTGTCCCGTGCACATATTTACAAGTGGCAGGTTAGGTGTCAGTTCTTATGAATTGACACAGGGATTAGCATAGGTCCAACCATTGAGGGAGGGGGCAGTGCCGCTGAGGGCAGCAGTTCTGCACAGCAGACTATGGAATGGAGAACTATGTAGAGGACCAATCCAACTACGGACTGTAAGCATGTAAAAATGGAGAGATACATGACCAAGGAAAAGCCTTGTAAAAGCTGGTACTGAGCAGTGTGTGCTGTTGCAGTTAGAGAGGAGAAAGCCCGACCGTACTGCTATAGGTAGGGTGAGCCCGAGTAACAGTGATACACTGTATATTTAAGTCATAAGACAGATGTGATAGCACACACCATATCCAGTACTTGGGAGGCTGAGGAAGGATTATAGTTGGAGGCTGTTCTGGACTATATAGCAGAAATCCTATTGTAAAAAAAAATACTAGAAGAAAAGATTTTAAATTTTTTATTATAAAAAATAGTGACTATTTGAGGATATACATGTTTAGTGCAATTTATAAATTACACAATGCATAAATAATATACATTAGTCTCTTAATGTGTCAATTTTTGTGTTTATTTTGAGATAGGCTTTATTACATAGCCTAGGCTGGTTTTGAACTCAGAACCTTCCTGTCTCAGCTCCTGAGTGCAGAGATTATGAAAATGTGCCACTGTAGCTCATATACAATACATAATTCTTACGTTTTATGTTTTTATGTTTAAATTAAAAATAAATTTGGCTTTTTAAGAGGAAAAAGGGCTAGTCTCTATCTAATCTCAGCTTTGTGACTATTAGCTAGGAATTCTTGCACAACGTTCGTGTATGTCTTCTGTTTCTTCATGTATAGACATAGCATGCTCAATGCTAGTGTTAAGTAAAAATAAGTAATTCCTGCTCAAAATGCATCCCATGAATTTTAAGAGGATAAAATTAAACAATTAAAAGAGAGAACTTCAGGAACAGTTAAACTTTTTTAAGTTAAGTACATATGAAAGTACCATGTTATTTCTTAATTTCAGTTTTTCAATTTTTATTACATTTTATTTCTTTTTTTACTTTTCAAGTTATTCATGTATGTTCTAAGGTATTTCTGTGTATATGGGCGCATGTGTGTATATGCGTGTGTGTATGCATTCGTGTGGGTGTGTGTGTATGTGTGTGCATGTGTGTGTGTGTGTGTGTGTTTCTGTGAAAGTCCTAGGATAACTTGTGGGAGTTGGTTCTTTTTCTCACCATGTTGGGTCCAGGTATCAAATTCAAGTCTCACTGACCCATTTCCCACCTCATAGGCTCATGCTTTTGAATACTGGGTCTCTGGTTGGTGAAAGTGTTTTGGAAAGCATCAGGAGGTGTGGCCTTGCAGGAAGAGGTATATAAATGGGTCCAAGATACTGGTGTTTCAAAAAGCCCATGACATTTCCAGTTTGTTTTTTCTGTCTCTTGCTTACGATGTGAACTCTCAGCTTCTGCTCCAGCACCTTGCCTGCCTACCTGCTGCCATGCTCCCCACCAGGATGACAATAGACTCACCCTCTGAAACTGCAAGTCACCAAAAACTCTTATATAATTTGCTTTGGTCATGGTGTCTCATCATAGTAATAGAAAAGTAACTAAGACAAAGGACAAAAATAAAAATCCATAAAACTGCAAAATTTATTTTTTCAAAGTAATTTCATCTAAGTTATTTTCCCCAACATATATAGTAATTCACACATTTCCATGGCAACTTTCCTTTTCTTTTAGACATGTCCAACCCTGTGTTCAGTTGGGGCCCAGGATAGTTACGATGCTTACAGCCCAATATAAAATTGTAAACTTAGAGAGAGAGAGAGAAAGAGAGAGGGAGGGAGGGAGAGAGAGAGAGAGAGAGAGAGAGAGAGAGAGAGAGAGAGAGAGAGAGAGACTTGAAGGCATAGGTGAAAGGAATCGACATTATAGATGCCATCATCAGGCTGCAATACCAGAAGGCTTGATAACCATCTTGGTTAACAGAAAAGAGGTGCATTGGCTAAGAGAAAGCTAGAAGCTCACTATTTACAGACTGGATAATGAGGATATGTCATCGACACATTGCAATGTTAGCTGTTGTCTGAATATCTTTGAAACAATGCAGTTAGGGAATGTCTCCATGGGTTTCTGAAAACTTTGTATCCAAAGTTGTCAATGACCAGTTTCCATTCTACTTGGGTAAAGTGGAGGGTATGCCTCCATTAACAAAGTCTAACATGCCTCCCATTGCCTCTGTGATACCACAGATGTTTCATGGATGTCTTTGTCAGTGTTCTAGTGCTGTGATGAGACACCGTGACCATGGCAACTCTTATCAAAGAAAGCATTTAATTGAGAACTTGCTTACAGTTTCACAAGTTCAGTCCATCATGGTGGGAAGCATGATAGCACACAGGCAGTAATGGTTCTGGAGAAGTAGTTAAGAACTTCGTATTGATCCACTGGCTGAGGAAGAGACTCTGGACTTGACATGGGCCTTTGAAATCTCAAAGCTCACTGTTAGTGACACACTTCCTCCAAGAAGGCCACACCTCCTAATCCTTTCAAACAGTGATGCTCCAAGTGACCAAGCACTCAACTCCATGAGCCTATAGGGGCCATTCTTTTTCAAGCCACCAAAGTGGAGACAGAACAAAGAAAAGAAGTGAGAACCCAGAATCAGCATACTTCTTCACTCTCTATCTCACGTGTGACTGGGTCGCTGGGCAACAGGAAGTAGGTCTCTTTCTTGGCCCATACAACTCCAGAATTAATCCATTAAACCATCTTTTGGGGATATTTTTAAACTCTAGTCAATCTCTTGATTTGGGAACTAATTTAGAGAAGGGGGACTCTAGGTCATCAATTAGCATATCATTTTCCAGAAGACTCTGATATGTTAAACCTAGCAATTAAATTTAATTTCTCACTTTGTTTGCTTTAAAAATGGGCCTTGTAACAAAGACGAGTGCTCCACTGGTTACTTCATGGCTGGAGCTGTGGGCAGCGATGAGCAGGGGACTCAGGCAAGCAGAATGGAGGAGGTGGGGACCCTCTCCTCTACGGTTCCCTGCAGGGGTGGCTTAGGGATGGGCTGTTTCTCTGCAATGACACAAATTGATAACTGACTTAGAGATGTTTTCTTTCTAGTTGATTTTTTTGTTATGTAAATGTGCTTTGGATATCTTTTTCTACTTTTATTATTTGATATAAAGAGAGCAATAACCTTTTATGAATAAACCTGGCTTTACCTGAGACTTTTCCAGTGTTATTTATATATTGCTGCTTTTCTTTGTTATTTTTATTTTTAAACACAAAGGACCTCTGAGTATCTTCCAGGAGCAAATCCACAAACCTGAATATACGAGGAACTCTTTATTTGTCATTTCCCGTATGTCGATTTCTCGTGTATTTTTTCTTACCCGCCATGATTTTTAAAATGACACAGGACCCGCTATGCTTTATTCATCTACTTCAGGTTCCACCTACCAAGTCTAGACACTAGAATGAATTTCTCAGCAGTGAATTAATTAGGCATCCTTTTCTGTACGTGAGGAGAGAGAGTCAACAACAGAGAAAGAAGATTGAGAAGTGTCGAGGGAAACAGGTCATTTCATCTTCCAAAGATAAAATTCTGTGGAAGGAAGCTTCTTGGTGCTCGTTAGGAGCAGAAGCCTCCCCTCCATAGGCGCATGGAAGAATGGCAGCAAGAAGAATTCCAATTGCTTTTTCATGAAATCTGACCCAGAGTTAACAAAGAGAATTGTAAAGCTTTTGCATATGCCGTTTTAGAGGGGCATGCCAATCTCTTTTCTCTTTCTCAAGTGTTGCTTGAATAAAAAGAATTATTGAAACTGAACTAGTTCAGGGTTTTATAAATCAAGATGTCAACGAATACAAGCACTAGTCTAGTTACAACAAGCTACAAACCGAAGTTTCCAAAATAAAATTAGCAGCCCCCGCCCTCCTTTTTTTTTAAGCTCTACAAAGAACACATTGTTTATTCTAGAGTAAAAACGCCATGTAAAGAAGCTCTCTGGCAGGTATTCTATTTTTATTTAGCTGTTTCATAACTCAATTATAATGTTCCTTCCACCTAATAATTAGCTTATACATAGTAATAAGGCCTGAAACCCTGGTCTTTCCCTATCTTGTCTTGGCTAGATTTTCAGATTGCTCTGGAGAACTAAGAGGCTTGAGCCTGTGTAGGTGAGCATGGCTCTTTGCTGAGCTGGCAGCTTGCCCTTGCACAGGAGTTGAGGGTCAGCTTTTGGAGAATGGCCCAGCTAGAAGCCTGAAGAGTGACTTCCTGCTATCTGGAACAATCTGGACACAAGGAAAGATGTCAGCAAGAGGCACTCCAATGACTCCTCTCTACCTCCTCCACAGATACCAGGCTGTCCCCTAATTCCCTGATTCAGGAAATATAATACTTACCACCAGTCACTTTGTGCACAACCACAAGCAAAGCATTTATTTGTCTTTTTTGATTTTATTGTTATAAACCCTTGGACTTTGTCTTTCCTTTTCTCTCTTCCCCTCTCCTCTCTTTTCCTTTCCTTTTCTTTTTTCCTTTCTGCTTACCACCTTTTGAAAACTTTATGTGTGAGGAATTCCCCATCGGATGAATCAGGACTCTTTGAAGTGAAGCATAAACTTCACGTGTGTTCTTCCTCCACCATATCTTCTAGTAAGGTCACCAGTGAGTGACCTACAGTCACCCAAGCTACCTTGCTTTCAGGACAAATTGTTTTGGTAGAAGACAATGAGAGGAAGTGGTGTCTCACTGGACCTATTTTCTGGCAAAGGTAGCATCTGAGGTTTCAGACTGTGTGGGACAATAGTGGTGAGGGTTCCAATGTCCAGCATGGGGTCCAGGATAAGCAGCAGTCTTGGTGTTGGAGGAAGAGGGCCAAGGCGTCTGTCTTCCTCTTGCAACTGTGATATGTACAGTCCAACATTAAGACTTTCCTTACAGTTAAAAACATCATAGCCATTTAATGCAGTTGTTCCTTGAGCATATGCACTCTGAAAATCAGCATTTAACTTGATTTGTTGGGAATTTTTTAGTTCTTGAGCTGTGACTTTTTTAAAAAAACATTATTTTCCATAGACAAGTAATATAGCTTGTGATTGGTGAACTCAAAGACCAAAATGTCTGTGGGAAAATACCTAGCACAGGCACCCTCAAGATATTTGGGGACACATACAGATTTGTATTTAGTTTAGATATTAAAATGGGCCCTTTTCCCCTTCATTCTCTTTCTTCATACTCTGTTCTCATATACATATTGTTACACTACTCTGATTTTTTTTCCAGACCTAGATGGACAGCCTAGACAGAATGGTGTATGATAGGGTATGTAGATACCAATGCAGATCTCTTAGCAGGTCTGGGAGGAGTTACAATGGGATCAGTGATAAACCTTCCAGTGTGAAAAAGGAGGAGGAAGGGGAGGAGGAGGAACAAAAGGAGAAGGAAGAAGAAGAGGAGGAAGAAGAGGAGGGAGAGGAGGAGGGAGAGAAGGAGACAAAGAATATGACCATCCAGACTGGTAAGTAATGTGCCAGAGTAGTAGCTCAGTCCATAAAGTACTGACCACCCAAACACAAGGACTTGAGTTTGAATCCCCAGCACTGAAAAAGACAGGTTTTGTTGGTGTATGAGGGTTTGAATAGATCCCTAAGCTCACTGGCCAGCTAGTCTACCTAAACTGGTAAATCAGATCCAGATTTAGGTGTCTCTGAAAATAAATGGAGAGCTGTAGCTGAAGACACCCAATGTTAACCTCTGACCTGCACATACCAGACTGCACACCTCGCCACACACACACACACACACACACACACACACACACACACAAACCAGTGACTAACAAGTTCTTAAATGTGAATCCTGTTTTATTATTTTCTACCATAACTTAAAATATATCAATCACTTAAAATATGTTAATGGAAAAAATGATTAACCTATGGTAATGAATTGTGTCCACCCTTTGACACTGTTGAAATAACCTCTGGGCCTGGAATTTGAAGATATGGTTGTAGATTAGTAAGCTCTTTCTTTGTAGGACAGACTGCCATTTTCAAAGAGAAATCACTATCAAGTATTTTCTCAGGTGAAGGGCACACTACAAGTCTATTATCATTACATTACAAATTTATGGAGTCTAAATCAATGAGTTTGAACGATACAGATAGTTGGAGGGCTGAGGAATCCGGGAGGTCAGTACGTAGAACCAGTTACAGGAATCCCGTGTCAGGGTCTTCAGTGCCTCTGCTCGGCTCTGTTATGACGCTGTAGGAGACTGAATTCTAAACTGGAATGGGGCATGCTTTCTTTGTCCTAGTAGTTTTAAATGCTATTTCCAATTTCATCATGTTGCATCGTAATTTTGACAAGATAGCATGTTGTTACAAATACAGTTCAGTTATTGGTGATTTGAAAAAAATTAAAAGTTTGGGGAATGGTCTCTCAGTCGAGCCTATGACTGATGAAGAAGCCACTATTTTTTCCTATAATTTAGAAACTCTCTAAATCCCATTGTAACATTCCTTCTAGCTGCAGGACTGCTTTGCATTTAGTGTTGATTCTGCCTTTTCTCTTATATAGAAATGTAAGAGAACAATATCCCCATACCAATGTTAATTTCTTTGTTTTCCTCTTTTAATGTCCACTAGAATCTTATTAGTAGTAAATTCTTTTAAACTTGATTTTGAATTCATTTCTCAACATGATTTTTATGTTTCTACAGTTCTAAAATAGCACTTCTAAGTATAGGAGATAAAGCCATCTGGCTAGACCAATCTAGATTTAGTTCTACCAAGGCCAGGAATACAGCCTGGTTCTATCTTTGAGATCCATAGAAGCAGGGGTGTACGGATGTGGGAGACAGAGACCCCCTTTCAAGGAGCATGCTAAGGTGCCGGGGAGTAGCACCATCTCAGGGGCTGCCTCAGCTGCAAAGCATCATGTCTGCACAAATCACATTTGGCTCTGCACATTTACATCTGATGAGTCTGGGTAAGCAGGCTATTGCTCCAAGGTCAGGACCCTCAGAGGATGCTAGGTGCCACAGAGATGCTTGGCAGATTGGTTTAGTCTCTGCCCGGCCTATCGTGCATTTTCCTCCTCTGTCCATTTCTGCTTCCTTGACCTTCCTGTTCCAAGGAAGACCCCTCAGGGACATCTTGCACCCCAAACTCGACACAATGCATTCAAGAACCTAACACAAATCAGAGGTAAGTAATATAGGAGCTGGAAGCTTTTCCAATCAAGTTCTGAAAGAGTTAAGTCAGAATTTTGGAAGATTCCTGTAGGAGGGGCTAAAGTGGGAGGAGTTAGGAGAGGAAGAGGAAAAAGGAACAGGAGGAGCTAGGGAGAGCAGAGATGTAGGATGATGGAGGGCCGTGCAGGTATGGAGAGCAGTTGGAGTTACAACTCTCTTTGTATGGGCATATTGTTATTGAGCATTACCAAACATATAAAGCCTTTGATTAATCTTTAAGCATTAGAGTCTCATTTTTCTACCGGGCCTGCGTGGATGGTGAGATGGTCTGGGCAATGCCCAGCCTTGCGGAGACAGCATGGGAGATGGGCAGAGCCATCTCCCACGCTGCCGTCTAGTGGGTGGCAGGGCTGGTGTTTTTGGCTAGGCCATTTCTAGCTGCAGCGCACACGTGGCCTCCGGTGGAAAAACATGGCGGCTGAGCTAGGTAGAGCCACCACAACTTAGTCAACCTGACCAGAGGCCAATTTTAAATAATTAACACAACAGACTCTGTCTTGTCTTGGATCTATGTTTTTTTCCAAATAAAATTCTTTTTTGTTTGGTTCCCGTGTTGTTTTTTGATTTGTTCTCATTTCTTTGGCGCTTGTTTCAGGGAAGAGTTGCAGAAAGCTCTTTGCACATTAAAGGATTAAAGAGTAAAATGTTGATTTCCTTGTTTTGGGTTGTTAATAGGATGGATTCTGTAAACTACACTTGGTTCTTTCACATAAAATAATTAACAGCTAAATAATGCATGTACGCAACGTTGCTAAACTCACCGCTTGTGAAAAAATCTACTGGTGATGAATCTGTGAGAATGAGGTTGACTGAATAGAGGCAAGTGGGATGACTCTGTGGGCAAAGGTGCTTGCTGCTAAGTCTGACAGCCTAGGAGCTCTGTCCCAGAGACCCACGGGATGGATGACAACAAAAGCCCAATCCTGAAAACTTATCTTGTGACATTTACATGTGTGCTATGTGGTAAAGCACACACACACACACACACACACCCAATAAACAATGAATAAAAGCATTTAAGTGTAATTAAAGGAAAGAGGTTGGTTACTAATCTTTGCCCATTACAACCCCTCTCCTGTAGAGTAGGAACCTTCATTTTCATTTCTCAATCCTCTTACCAGACTGCTCCCTCAGCAGTGTGTGAACGAATCTCTGACTACCTTTCCTTCTGTCTCCCTTCTATGGCCTCTTCACATAGTTTCAAACTAATTTTTTACCTAGTCAGGACATCCTTGCTTAAAATCTACTGTTGTTGCTCTCAAAACTCTTCGGGGATTGAAAACTCAGTGTTTCCGTTGTCCTTGAGGTTAGTTTTTTCTGATGCTGTTTTTCCTTACTCTCTGGGTTTATCTCTAGGACTAGCCCTCAGTCACCCCACTTCTGGTGCAATTTTGAATGCACAATGCACACGGTCTCTCCTGCTTTTGAAGTCACTTCTCCTTTTCTTGAAACTTTCCCTCACTTTTTGTTTTATTTAATATCAGATCAGCAGTATTGTTCCTTTAAGGCTCCATTCCAGCACTAAGTTCTAAGGAAAAAAAAAAAAACAGGCATTCCTTCATGCTCTAGAGTACATAGTGCCACTAACATATCCCACAGTACCTACGTGATACTACCGAATGTAAACTGTCGTTCTTTATAGACTGGGTTCCTCGAAGACAGAAAACTCACGTGTGTACCTCCCATGTTTATTTTAGTGCCCAGTCACAATGGGCACTCAGCACAGACTTGTACCTTTCTCTAAGTTTCTTCACGGCAGTGACCATCTCCCATCCTTATTTCTTTTGTATCCTTTCTACTGTTTAGCAAAACATCATATAGCGCAATGCTGCACACTACAGGTATTAAATGTGTATTTGTTGAGTGTGCCAATTAGCAGGGTAACTTAAAAAAAATTAAGCTGAAGTGTTTATTGACCAGAAGTCTGGAGATAGGGTTTTATTCCATTCCAGAGCAGTCACCTAAGCCATGAACTACAAGCTAATGTTATTCACAGGAGAGCAACTTTGCCTGGCTGCCTATGCTGTTGTGATATTAGCTATGCAAATAAATATTTTGATAGTTCTTTTGGGAGGAGAGGATTACTTGAGGACTGTCTTGAAGTATATGTCAGCGTATTATGAGGGGGAGGATGGGTTTCCCACACTGATGTCCCCTCCCCGGCCCCGCCTACTGCTGTAGCTGATTCAGAGAGGAAAGTATGTCTAGCCAAAGATAAGAAAGAATTTCTTCCCTGGAATCCAGACCAGACATTTTGGCAAGTCCCTCTTTGCAGATGTGACTAGATGACATCACAATTCCCACTGTCACCCATGAGCCTGTGAAATTCAAAACGATGTCACTACAGTGAACAACTGCTTCCAGGGAAAAAGCTGTTGAATTTGGTGTCGTATTCATCATTGGTTGCATTTAAATAAAAGGGCTAGTGACTGACACAGATTAGACATCTTGAGCACTGCTGCCAAATATCATTCCCTGCTCTTCTGTTTCACTGGGCTGAGAGGTCATGAAAACTCAGATCACTAAGAGGCAAAACCACGCACACACTTTCTCTCTCTTTCCCTCTCTCGTCTGTCACACACACAAACCCCATTACAGGTTGCAAGAGATGAGAATGGAATGCTTCCAATGGAGCTGGAGTTCATAGCAGTGCAGTCCAGACAAGTGGATCAATCTGGTTATGTGTGGTTACAGACCCTATAGGCTGGGATCAGCTCTACAGAGGAAGACATAGCTACAGCTATTTATTAAACAGTCAGAATGTACCAAGCTCTGGGCCAAACCCAGTATAAACAATTCCCATATGGCCCTCAGAACAACCTTAATACATACTTAGTAGGATCGTCTTGGTTTGCAGTTGGTGAAACTGAGGCACAGAGAGGTTTAGAGACTTGCTTAAGAGCATACAGCTGAGACCTGATGGAATAAGGGTATCCAAATCCATGTTGATGTGGTTCAGCAAATGGAGCTATAATTGAATTCCAGAAACATTAGCAAAGAGCCTCCCCCCAAAGCAAAGGGCAAATTGAAGTAGGAATTGTGGTGCTTGGAAATGGGGACCTGTCTTCTCCGCGGTGCGCCCAGCTTTAGGTACGCTGTAATGTCTGGGAATGCATAGGTCATTTGCAAGTACATGGGCTAGGAGAGGAGGTAGAAATGCATCCATAACTGTAAACTGCCAGGCACCGGGAGGTTGGCCTGAGTAAGCTCTGAGGGAAGAGGACACTGGCCTATAAGCAGTACAAAGGAGCGAGCCATGATGAAAACGTATTACTAAAGAAATCTGCTGACCTGTGCCGTTTGTTTCCTTGTTGTCAGCAGCACCGAGTCCCTTGGAACTCCAAGCGAAGTAAATCTGTGACTGGAAAGAGGAGGGAATATTTTTCTCTCATATGTCCTGCTCCCCCAGTTTGGATAAATCAGTTTGGATACTGGAACAATGAATTGGAGTCAGAATCTTTAACATCAAAGCAGGCGCTGAGATTTTCTGTCCATTTTTTTCTTCTTCTGAAGAATGTAAAAAGCTCTGGGTTTTAGGGGTAGGTAGAGGGCTGGAAGGATTGTTGGAAACATGTAAAAGCTACAGTCATCTTTAGAATCATTCATTCAGCCAATGCATACTTATTTATGAGTGCCTTTGTGTACTTGATGCTGTCCAAGATGGCCCATGTGTGCATGACTAGAAAGAGAAGAAAACAGATCAAGGGATGACTGAGGATGTGAGATTAAGCATTTTGTAGGGTGTTGGATTAGGCATCTTTTAGGGACTCTCAGAGAATGTATCTCTGGAATTAACATTGCAGAAGTCTTGAATAATGAGAACAAGCAGAGGGAAAAACATTCCAGGCAGAGGAAACAGCTAGGGCAAAGGCCCTGAGGCTGGAAACTGGGAAAAGAGGAAGCAGGAACTCAGTATTTGCTGTTAGCCTCATTCGGACTTTGAAAAGCACATCTGAAGTCATCCCCGTTCACATATGATGCCAGGAAGACAACCCAACCCTTAACTCTCTGCTCACATATGATCCCAGGAAGACACCCCAACCCTTAACTCTCTGCTCACATATGGTGCCAGGAAGACACCCCAACCCTTAACTCTCTGCTCACATATGGTGCCAGGAAGACACCCCAACCCTTAACTCTCCGCTCACATATGATGCCAGGAAGACACCCCAACCCTTAACTCTCTGATGTTCCTTTTCCTTATTATTAATGTTGTTCTTAGTAGGTAACTTAACATTTCCATCTTAAAAATTAATTTAAAAAATTGCTTGGCTTATAAGCTGCCAGATAGCAAAAATGCAATAACAAAGGTCATCGATAATAAGTAAAAGATATAGCTGACAGGTTTCAGATCACCTTGGCGAGGGCAGTGGTGAGGTTTGGAAATGAAAGGCTGAAAATCATGTACTATTTATTATTTTAATAAATCTGTCTTGATGTCAATGTAATCGAATGTTGCCACAAAATAATGGACTCTGCTGTTACCTCAATGTTGAGGCCAAGCTCTGATGTTTATTTCCAAGACAGGAGACATTGATCCTTTCACTAATAGAGTACTACAAGTTTATTATGCTAAGTAACCAAAGTTGATTTCTTTGTTTGATTTGATGGATGTCGGTGCTATCAGAGTTCAGAATGGTCTGGGTCCAGAAGGCCACTAGGATGAATTTTTTTTTCTTTCCTTAATTAGGCATCCTTGGAATTCATTCTAGGACCAAATCAATAAGAGAAAAACTTTGGGATACTTAGTCTCCCAAATCTTTCCGTGGGCTCCCTGGGGATTAGAATTATTTGGCCCAAGATTGTTCTCCCTTGAGACCAAAATGGGTCTGAGGCCTGACAGTGTGTGAGTTGGATCGGCCCCCACTGAGCTGGAAAGGCAACAGGAAATGTGATGAGAGGAAAAAAGGACAGCTATAACAATAGAAGGAGGAAGTGAAGCCATAAAAACAAGAGAAGGAGGAAAAGTAACCTTGAATTACACAAGGGCAGAGAGGAAAGGAAAACCAGACAGATGCAGACAGCTAAACAACCAAGTCCTACAGGGAAGATTGCAGCCTGCTGACCGGAGGTCCAGGGGACTTGGTCTTTGATTTTATATTTACTAGTCCCCAGAGAAAGGGCATGTATTGACAATGATCTGATGAATAAATGGACAGAGAAATACCCAGCTTTCTCTTCTTAAGTGGAATGTGAATTGAAGACCGCCATTTTCGGGTTTTATGTATTGTGGGCTGTACAGGCCCACAGATGTGAATATAATCAACTGAAAGAGGAACAAACAAGATAAAGAGTGAAGAGGACAATCAACTGGTTCATTTAGGAAAAAGGAAGAAACACATCTTTTTTAAATAGGGAAAAAGGAACAGCTGTCAATCATTCCTCCTCTCAATATCTTATAGCAAGCCATAGTGTACCCTTCGAAGTAGTAAAAATGAGAAGCAGTGAGGAGCCTGCTAAAGGAGAGGCTCTAAGGAAGCAGAGTGACTAAGGATTATTGCCCAATCAGAGGACTTAACTTCAAGACCCCAGTTCACCCCAGCACACAATACTGAAGCATTATAGCTTATGCCTCCTGCTCTGATGTGCTTAACCTAACCTGAATTCAGAGACACTTGCCTCTTCCAGAAGCTTATTATACATAATGGACTAAATGTTACAGACAAGGGTGGTTGTCATGGTCTGTGTGACAGGTTCCTCACAGATCATGATAAGGCAACCTGGGTAGAAATGTCCATCTTGTCATTTATTAGTGTGTGAATGACTATTACAAAAGCAATACCTACCTTCAGGTTGATGCAGCTCACTCAGCAGAGTACTTTCCTAGAATACATGAAGCTCTGCTGCTTGAACTTAGTAATGCATAAACTTGGCAAGAGCGGTGTGGATCCCTGTAATCTTAGCCCTTTGGTGTTGGCATCTCCTTCTGGATCAGAAGTTCAAGGTCATCCTTGGCTACATATTGAGTCTGGGGCCAGTCTAAACTATATGAGACACTGTCTCAAATAAAACAAAACATGAACAAACAAACAAAAACCTACCTTAAAGTTGCTAGGAGAATTAAGTGAACTATTCCGTAGAAGGATGCCTGGCATACTGAAAATGTTTGAGTGAATACATGAATCTGTATGGGATACAGGAATGGAATTTCTTACATGGTTGAACCGTAGGGTACTGTTAGCAATCACACTGCTTTGGCTTACAAAAATAGAGGTTTCCAGTGTACCATATTCCCACTAAAGTTCTTTATTTATTTCACATTTTATCCATTTTTTTAAGAGTTAGAAGGAAAAAAGAAAGAAGAGGAGAAATAACTGAGGGAAGCAGACGGGCGCAGGAAGGGTGGAGGGTGGAGGCTGTGCTCAGTGTCATCTGGGGCTGGATACTGACTAGAAGCTGAGCCGAGATCAGTCAGTCCCTGTCCTTCTCACATCCTGTGGTAAAGCAAGCTCTCTAACATTTACCAAGTTTTCTGAGGTAACACTGTGGCATAAATTTCCTTGTGTTAGAAGTGACAAACGCTTCCTTGAAGAAAAGGCCAACTAAACAACAGAGCTGGCATCTCTCTGAAGGATGTAAGTCTGTGGCCAAACCACCCTGAACACTGCTGATCCAGTTTAAAAGGATTCAGGATACAAGGGGAAGCAAAGGAAGCGGTCAGAGGACATTGAGATCTGGAGTTGATGATTCCAGAGTGGTAGGAAAAAGCTCAGGCCTGGGATCTTCCTTCTCTGTGGACAGAGAAGACCACACTTCTTCCTGGACCAGGTACTTTCCTCATCACAGTGTACTCTGTCTATCATGTTTCTGGAAACAGGATCAGATGGACAAGTCAGGAGAAATAGATACAATGTTGTTGTATTCTCTAATTTCTTGGCACTTCAGGATCAAGCACAAGATCAAAAAGATTATTCCAGAAGCCAGAATCCTTGTCAAAAACTACCCTTCATCCAGAAAGGACAAACAACATGAACTCTAAAACAGTATTCACTAGAGTAAATGCTAAGTTTCTCCTTAAAGAACCAACAATTCTAAGATTTTAGAGGACACCGCAGGAAATGGAGAAAACCCTGAGATGGAAGTGTATCCTTTCTTAACTATCTTAACTTTCTTACCCTAGGCGTTTCTAACCGTAGGCAATGTGACTCTGAGAACCCGGAAGTAGCTTTCAGGGATTTGCCCTGCTAATTGTCTATGCTTCAGCACCAAATGGCACGGGCACCTCTGTCCCTACCTTTAGAATTTATGTTCAAGAAATAAGGTGTGTGGAATCAGAAAATGTGATGGCAATGAAAGATAAACATTTTTTTTGTTTAATAAAGAAACTATATCTATATCATATAAAGGTATAAAAGGATAATTCTGATGAGTGGCAATCAGCACCCCAGAACATGCACAACACCTCAGGGGCTATGACACTTAAGATGCAACCCAATTGGTTTCAGAGATTTTTTTTCCCCCCTCTGAGACAGGATCTCATGAAGCCCAGGTTGGCACTGGGTTGAATATGTTGTTGAAGATTACCTTGAGCTACTGATTTTCCTGCCTCCAATTCCTAAGTGCCAGGATTACAGACATGTGTCGACATACCTGGTCTGTGCAGTGCTGGGAATCAAAGTTAGGACCTCCTGCATGTCAAGTAACCATTCTACCAACTGAGTTACACCCATAGCTCTTCAAACACTTGTTTGAGAACCCCTATACAGTATTAAAGTGCTCTCAATCTCTCTGGCAAGCATAAATGGCTAAAATAAGATTGTTTATGGTAGGCAATGGTAAACAGTTTGTTTGGTGTAGTATCATTGCAGCCCTTTGTTCTTCAACTATAACTAAGTAAGACCTAAGGGTGGGATGATTTGCCACATAGTTCCATTTCCAACAGAAGGGAGTACATTGTCTGGAGAGTGGCACTGTGTACCTCCTGATACTGGGGCTTTTGATAGCTTTGAGTCTGCAAAGATGTACTATTGGCATAACCCTACTAGGTGAAAGATTCTCGTGAAGATTTAGGAATGCACTAAGAAAATACTCTTTGGCACACTTCCTATTATATACTCGCAACATTTAATGACAAACTCCAGCTAGCGAAAACTGTAACACTTGGAAATTGTTTTGCAAAATGTGTTAAACTGTATGAAATTGCCATACATGGTAATACAGGTTTTAATTAAAATTTTTTCCCTTCATCTTCAGGCTATCTGTAATGTTTTATATCAGGATAATTTTATTCCAAGTTACTAGATTTCAGATGGTTGCTGATATTAAGAAAAGACCAGGCAAGGGCTGAGGAGATGGCTCAGTGGTTAAGAATAGGTATTGTTCTTGGAAAGGATCCAAATTCAGTTCCCAGAACCCATGTCAGGCTCAGAACTGCCTATAATTCCAGCTCCAAGGGGGACCCAACACCTCTGGACTATAGGAGCATTTACACTTACATGCAGACTCATATATGTGATTAAAAATAAAACAAATGTTTTTTAAAAAAGAGAAAGACTAGGTTTTTAAAGTGGAACTGTCAGAGCTGGTAGATCTGAACTCTGTCCCTCCAAACCCATTGGTCAGTGTTTATGAATATGTAAGTCGGAATTTTAAAAATCCAGAGTAATAGGTTAAGTAAACAGTCATTGTCTCAGATTAACGAATGTTAAATCACCATCAGTGTGTGAAATGCTAATTGGAGGCCCTTTTCATCTCATTCTTGTCTAAAGAACTGAATTTGCACAGTGTTAAAGCTGCAGATTCTCTCCTGCAACCCCCCAACCCCCCTTCACATCCCACTGCCACGGTCGGTCCCCCCTTCCTCTGAACCCCAGCCGGCTGGTCTGTTGCCTCGGAGTGAACTTTCATAAGATAGTTTGAGTGTCAATCAATCAATCAATCAATCTCAGAGTCTGCTCACATTCTTCTGTGGAATAGTCACTTCTAAGAGAAAGAGGTGTGGCTTTGTGGTCTGGGAATGCTCAGCCAGGAACATGGGGTTCTCTTATTGGAATTAGTTTTTTTTTTTTTTTTTTTTGTATCTCAAATCACACTAACAATTTTTCGTCAGGACCCAGTTTACTTAGTTTAGAAAGCAGGTTATAAAGATCTAGTTTACTAAATATTGAGAACTAATGAACACATTAAGTGTTTTGTGATGGATAAGGACATGAGCACAACTGAGTTATTTTTATACACTGATTTTTCTGAAGAAAAAAAAAAAAAGACCAGTTTTGACCTTTGGAAAAATAGCCTGCCCCCTAGTTTCAACTTCATTATTGCAATATTTTTATTTTTCTAAATGAATATTTTCAAGTTAACATGTTAAGTGTTTTACACAATGTAAATAAATTTGCTCTCAGTTGCATTTAAATGTAAAGAGGTAATCTCTTTGCTCTTTCTCTGTGACTCAAGGAAATCCTTCCTGGGGTTCTGTGGGTTGTGAGGATGGAGGCACTATTAACCTTAATGTCTTAGGGATAATATTAGCACGAGAGTGTTCTAGAGTCAATGTAAAGTAGAAACAGGGATGCCTGTTTTAAAATGGGGAAGGCTTCCTAGAATAAGATACAGCTTCCAGAAAGAGAAAATTGTGCAAACGTGCTCAAACAAAATAGGATGTGTGTAGGGACCAAATGATTACCACTGATGGTCTATGTCTGAAATGAGAAAGCTTCAAAAATCATCTGCAAGTGTAAAGGCTCCATTGTGGGTGGCCGAGTGGGTCAGTAGTCCCTATTCAAATGGAAGTCTCCTAAAAGCAACCAATCACTTATGAGGTTAAAAAAGCGCCTTTCAAAACGTGTCATGATTCTTTACATTATGAAGCTTTTAATTCCCATCTCTCCCTTCTCTTCTCAAAAGCGAGAGCAAGACACCTGATCTTCAACCCTGTGTCTGGGATCTCAAAATTGGCTCTGAATATGTGTTTCAAATCTCATTAATTACAATATTGGTCCCAAGAGGTACAGCTGCAAAGAACACTGTTTGTACTCAAAATAATTTGAACAAGGGCAAAGAAGCATTTTATTTACATGTGTAAACATTAAGAGAGAAGCAGTACGGGCCGGCTCAGGTAGCTGCTGAGAGTTTTAATGATAACTGATTTGGTTACTTATGCTTCAAGGTCACCTCACATAGGCACATATTCATATAAAATTCGCTTCTATTTCGTGGGTGCTATCACTCTTGCGGCGGTAACTCTGGCATTAATTTGGCAAGTTCTGAACTAAGGCCTTTTAACATTTTATTCTTTCCAGATACTAAGACCAAATTGTTCTGAACCCTATATCTTACTGTGTAGATCTGCAATTTGGTGTTTTAAATGTCTGAAAATATGCCATTACCCACAAGACTTTCTAATGTAACAAATTTGGTGAAAAAAACCAATCACATGAACACATTACAGTAATAGACAGCAAATAGTGTCTCCAATTTTCCTTCTTCATTTTCTTTTCTCTTTAGGACATATCAGGGCAAGTTGCAACTCTTTGTGGTCCTGTGTTATCAGAACACAACACCTAAGAGCGTACATCCTCATCCTGTTAACGACTGTTGGCCTGGAGGTAGACAGTCAAGTGTATAATAAAGATAACTGAGTGCCTTACAGGAGGAGGGTCATCTGCAATATACCAGAATAACCTAAACGTCTTGCTTTAGCATGGGATTGACCATCTAAAGCAAGCAGCCCTAGTTATATGTCAGAATCATTTGGAAGCTAGACTGTGAAAGTGCTTGGGTCCCACTCAAGGTTGATTGATATTCTGTAAACAAACTCACAAACACAGACAGGAGAATCACCACTCAACACCAGTTTAAGAATAATGGCTCATTGTTTAGACAGCACAAAGTCCATTTTTGGTTTCAATGGGAATCTTTCCCTTCTTTTCCAGGTGTAGGAAAAGGGTAAGTTCCTTGTCATACAAAGAAACACTTGCAAAGTGAAAGTTACTTGGCCAGACAATATCAATCTCTCAATCTCTCTCTCTCTCTCTCTCTCTCTCTCTCTCTCTCTCTCTCTCTCTCCTGGTGTCCTGTGACCCCCAAATGACCTACTAAGTAGCCGTACACCTAGCCAAGTGGCTTCTTTTATCCCTGACAGCAGGTGTTGACTGTATCTCACTCTATCAGTGGGTGCTTGATTTACATACAGTCTGACTTGACTGTCTAACTGGTATGAAGCAGAAGAGAGAAGGTCAGGAAATATAGGTCCTTGTGAGGTTTAACTACCTTTGGTAGAGAAAAACAAAACGTTTCTGACTCAGTTGTGGGCCTGGAAGTAGTTCAGCAGTTGCCAGAGGTCTCTTCTTGACATTATTCTGAGCACTATCACACATGCAGTGTTCCATGGGTGGCATGGAGCCTTACGATGGTAAACATTTTCTGGGCTAAAGCTAACAGAATATATTTGATAACAACTCCACAGGCTAGCCTTGGAGGTAACGTTTGTGAATGGTAGCAACTTTATACATATTTGAGCATTTTGAACAAGTTTTTTTGGAAGAGAGGATTGCTGGCTGGCCGGGCTCCATTTCTTCCAGTTCTTCACAGACCATGAATGCAATGTTTCAAGCACCAAATCCCCGCAGGTTATTAGAACCAGACGGGAGAAGGAACATGCAAGCTGTATCTCAGCCACCTTTGTGGGTCGTTTAAAACATAAAGGAAAAACTATAGTTTGAAATGGCAAATTATTTCTCTTTGGAATTAATCTAGTTAAGCCAATGTTACCTTGTATATTTTCTTTATACTCACTTCTTTTATTGGCTTAATTATTGCCTCTTCTATAGAAATGTCTATTTTTAAAAACCATGTCTGCCCTCTGTGATTTTTGTCACGTTCATGCCTCTTCCATCGAACTGTGTCTCCTATTCTTTTTTTCTTTTTATAGTTTACTCCACCTTCATTTCCCTCAACAACAGCGGAAGTCCGCCCTCTTCATTCCCCCCACTCTTTGATTGACGTTTAGTTGCCAGCCCGTTTTTTTTTTTTTTGATTCTCTCCCTCTGTCTCACTCAGTGCCCTTCCTTAACCTTCTGCTGTTTTATTTCTGTCACTTGCTATCAGAACCCAAAAACTCCATTTCTTTCCTTTCCATCTATCTCTGCATCTCCATATGCATTTTTATGATCCTACTGTTACATGCTTAAAGCTGTGCGCAATAGAAAGGTATACTTCCTCATTTGAATGTTATTTCCTTTTCTTAGCATAACTGGTCCTCCTCCCCATTCATCCTTTTCTGAGGTCTTCGTGTCCTACCCCAATGGCACCTCTCTTCCCCTGTCACCTCCCATTTGAAGCTCATCTCTTCTCTCAACCCTATTTCTACTGTGTCTGATTTTACAGCCAAGGCTCTTTAACAAAATAAAGGATGGAGTCTATCAGAAACCAGGTTGCGTGTGTCTGGAGAAACTTTTGCGCATTCACTGAAATGAGATTAGGGACTTGGATCCAAAAATATTCTCGGGGAGTTTTCAGCGTGGGCACAGGTTTGCACACCTTGAGCTCTGCGGCCTATTCTGCTGGGCAAATACAGGGATGTCTTTCAGGGCCTTCTCTGAATCTTTCCAGTTCAAGGGTCAAACTGAAATGACATTGCCCATCCAAACTATTAAAGCAGGCCGAGTAGAGAATGCCTGGGCCCCGGATCTGCTGCAGATCTGTGCAGAGCACTGGCAAGGAAGGGACCAAGGCCTTGGGCCACTACCGTCCCAGGAGTCGGTCTCTTGACCTCTCTGAGGGTGTATTCCCCTCTTAGGAGGCCGACACTAGGGAAGGTGCCCCTTTGGGATGCAGGGCTTGACTTCAGAGCCGGCGACAGTACCACGGCGGCGGGCGCCCCGAATGGGAGGCACAGTGCCTCCCGGGGAGGGACGGAGGTTCGCTCAGTCCTTGAGCCAGAAGGTCGAGGGTTCAGAGCGGGCGTCCCCGGCCTGCTGGTCCTCCGGGAACGGGACTGGGGCGACATCCTAGACAGGAGGGATGAGATGAACCGCGGGTACCGGCGCGGGGTGCCCGGCCGGAGAGGAGGTTGGCGGGACCCCAGTGCCGGGGCCGCGGGTCTGTCGGTGGACTCGCCGGGCGCCCCGAAGTCTGGGCCGCCGTGACTCCCGTTCCGCAGTCGCTGCCAGGCACTCCAGGCCGCACTTTCCCCTCCTCCCCGCGCCTTCTCTCCAGTGAGGAGCCGGGCGCGGGCGGCGCGGGGGGCGGGGCGGCGACGGAGGGAACAGCCAGTTGTTTAAAATCCTTCTAGAGCAGTTTCTAATTCCCCCCTAGCGCCCGGGTTCGGAGGGGGAGGGGGGAAGGAGAGCGGGAGGGGGAGCGCGGCGGAGAGGGAAGGAGGGAGGGAGGGAGGGAGCCGGCGAGGGAGGGAAGGAGGGAGGAGACTGCCGCTTAGGCCGAGCCGCCGCCGCGCGCTCCGGCAGGCCGGAGGGAGGGGAGGCCTGTCAGTCTCGCGCGTTGCCAGGGCGAGGAGGGCGGAGCTCTGGCGTGGGGCGGCCAATGGTGGGGGTGGCTGCGTGGGTCGCCATGGGGACGGGGCTGTTCCCGGGGAGGCTGTGATGGGTTGACAGGTGCGTGACAGTGGGAGCTGCTCTCGGCACAAGCATGTACGGCAAAGGCAAGAGTAACAGCAGCGCCGTCCCGTCCGACAGCCAGGCCCGGGAGAAGTGAGTGTCTCCGCGCCGCAGCCACCTCCGCCTTCGCACGCGCGCACACTCGCGCACGCACTCGCACTCTCCGGGAACCGCAGCCACACGGCCGCCCCGCCGGGGGGGTAGCCGGGGGTGGGTTGCAAGGGGAGGCGCGGGGCGGGGGCGCGCGGCCCGGGGGAGCGGCCGTCTCCACGGGGGAGCCCCCCGGGCGGGTGGCCGCGGGCAGCCAGCGGCGGGAGGGACGCGCGTGGCGGGGGGACGGCGGCGGCGGGGATGGAAACTTGTTTGGGTGGTTGAGGGGAACCACCCGCGGCTTCACCTCCTCGCAAAGTAACTTTGGAGCTGTGGTCCAGGACGGCCGGGCCGCGGCGCGCGGCGGGCCTGGGGGGCGCGGGCTGCGGGGCGCTGGGGTCCGGCGGGGCCGCGGCGGGG
>NW_021621185.1:14129202-14167531 GCF_004785775.1 Grammomys surdaster
GGGGCCCGCGAGCGTGGAGAGGGGAGAGGGCGGCGGGCCGGGCGGGCGGAAGCGGGGCCCTGCGGGGCGCGGAGGGCAAGTGCGGGCGTGGGCCGGGCGGGCGCGGAGACGCGGGTCCGCGGGTTCTCCCGGCGCAGGCCGAGCAGGCGGGCGGGCGGGCCCGGGGCGGCGGGGGAAGTTTGGGAGTGGGAGCGCCGAGTTCCCGGAGGGAGAGTGTGTGCTGGCCCGCGCGGGGTCGGCCGCGAGAGCTTGGCGCTCTTGCCTCTCGCCGCACACCAGCTCGGCGGCGGCCCCAGAACTTTTTTGAGACTTGCCGTGTCCCCGGGGGTGGTGGCCGCGGGCGCGGAGGGCAGGTCCCGTGGGCCGTGGCGGCGCCGCGAGGAGGGCTGCCCGCGGTGTGGACCCGGCGCGGGTCGGCGTGGGGGCTGCGGCAGAGATGCTGGGCGCAAGCCACTCGGTTGGGTCGTGGGGGATACAGGTGGTAACTTCTGTGGGAACCCGGAGGAGAGCCGGGGTGCCACGGTCGCGGCACGCTGCGGAGCAGGCTAGTTGGCTGCTATTCTTGTGTACTTGTAACGGCGATTTGGTTGTTACTAAAAGGAGAACGAATAGTGACTGTGACACCGAGGAAGAACCCTCCCCCCTTTTTCCTATGTGCAGATGTTCAGACTGATTCCCCGTAGCTGGGTCTACTCTGAGGGTCAAGCTTAGCCTTGTCATTGAACATACTGTCTTGCTGAGGGGCGTCAGGCTGGGGGAGAGCAAGCCCTTCTCAGAGGTACTCTGCGTCTCTTCCATACAAAAACAGCTTGGTAAATAAAAATCCAATGTGTAGGCTACGGAGTTTCCCCCCTTGCTTTAGGCTGTTAGTCATACCCTTGAAAGTTTGTTGTGCCCCAGGGAGGAGAACATGTTCTAATCTTCGTGTTGGCAGCAATACACACACAATTCCCATAGGATTTAGAGGTGGCAGGCCTTGATGTAGGAAAACAAAACACAACAACAACAACAACAAAATTAACGGAGAGATGCCGTTGGACCCTCTGATATTTTAAAGATCTAACTGTGACAAAGAATATATATATATATATATATATATATATATATATATATGTAAAATACTGTATTTATTGCCTGGTTAAGAAACCGTAGTTACTGGACTTGGAGTTCTAAAATATTACCGTGTGCTTGTTAATCGTTTGGCTGTAATACAAATGAAACAAACATCTGGAAGAGGATGCTTTAATGATTATAAAATACCTGAATTTCACATTTTGAGGAGTGAAAGGAATTGTGATGCACTGAGAACAGAATCTTGCTGGGGGTTGACTGAATTTAGTATTTTGGTTTTAGCTAGACTCCCATGAATAGCTGATACTCAGTCCAGACGATTCTATAGTTTCATGACCTTAAAACAAAAACAAAAATAAAATTGATTTTCAGTGTGGAGACAGCAAGGAGGTTAGATATGTTATGTTTTGGTCCTTTCCAGCTCTAATTCTGATTCCGTCACAAAAACAAGAATGCCACTTTTACTCTCATCTGACCAACTGAACACCAAGTAACATCCACTTTTAGGAGCAAAGTAATGAGGGCCCTGCTAGATGGTGCTGTTTGATTTAAATATATTTTTTCCATTTACTACAATTGGCAGTAGAGTCTTAACTCGATTTGCCTTGCGGACTAGGCAGGTGAAGAAGCCACTTGAATTGACAGTGGCTGTTCTGAGTTCATCGTTTCTGCGTTAATTCCTAGCAGATCTAAGACAAACGTTGAAGAATGCCCTGTTTTTATAGAATCAATGTCATTCGGATGGGAGAGTTGATCTGATCACAATTATGTCTCTTTACTGATACCGGTGTACTGATTGCAGAAGATAGGAAACTTAAAGTTGCCATTAAAGGTATGGCAACAGATTTTTGTTTTTAGTTTTGAAGGAGGTAGATTTTAAGAGTTAGCCGAGGGATAATTCTCTGGTAAGCAACTTAAGATCGTTCCAGTCTTAAAAATCACAGATAGTTTATATTTTAGTAATAAGTATGAGTACATTTTTATAAAACAGTTTTGCAGAATGTGTTGTGAGTAATGGCAAAGATGAAGTAAACATATTAGCTTTATAACCAAGAGTGTATTTTCTCACACAGCTTCCTAATGGAGAGCTGGCAGTCACCTGCACTAAATCTTTGCTTTGCCTTGCAATAAGAACTCACTATATAAATTATTTGAAATTAATCTGTGGCTTGTACAATTTATACAATTTTGTTTTGTAGTTCTGAACATAACATTTGGCTAGGGTCAGGTTAATTGTGTATTTTGTTGTTTTACAAAACAAACAGGTTAAGCTTACTTAGAGGTTTGCAAAAGGTTTAATTAGAGAGAGTGATTGAATAACCCTGGAGGAAGGTGGGTTGTTTGCATAGAAATTTTAATTCTGATCCTGTTAGATTGTGGCCACTGGCTTTAGTACTTTACTTATAGCACAGACCAAAACGGTAATTAAATAATTGTGTAGTTAGTGTTTCTTTTGAGTAGGGAACAATACTTTTTATTTCTTCTCTTAAGCTTTTTTTTTAGAACCCTGTCTTCTAATACTGGAAGTTCCAATTTCTTGGTGATAAATATGTCAGACTCAAAGGAATCTTTCCAATGTGAAAAGTTCTCACTGTAAGGACATACAAAGTTGAGTTCTATGTTCTTTAGCATGGTTTTATAAAAAAAAAAAATCCTGAACAAGGATCTAGAGAAGGAACTGTTGTGTTTGCCCCAGGGTAGTATGTCAACACTGTGTGGAGAGTTCATGTTTATTTCCTCTTTATTCATATTTCTTCTTGTTCTCCCAGTAATTCTGATAGGTGTCTTTTCCTTCTCCATTTACATAACAAGACAGAGTCCCTGTTTGATGAAGTGACTACCCAGGAATAAGATGCTGAAAAGTAGGAGAGCTGTGCCTGAGACAAAGGTGTCTCCAGCTTTGGCACTTGTCATCGAACCTGAGAGATACACTTTCAGTGACCAGGTTACCTTCTCTGTCCAGGATAGGGTGTCACCGATTTAGGGAACAGTATTACATAATGAGACATAACAGCATCAAGATTTTGTCAGCTATGTAATCTTGACCATTGCTGTATCCCTGGGCTGATAGCTTCCCATGTTGACAGATTGCAAGTATGTGTGTGTGAGAAGACACAGAAAATTTAGAGATAAAAGTTAGAATCCTAAATAAGGAACAATCCTTGTCTCTTGAGACTTTCAATTTTGTTTGATCTGTGCAATTTTAAATTAAGTATAATAGTTATGAGCAGTTAATGTATGAAACATGTTTAACTTTAAACCACACTACCAAAGAAATAGTGATAAGCCAATAAATGCTGAATCTTTCTATTATCTATTTTTTGAGGTAGGGTCTCAAGTAGCCAGAGAAGCCTGAAACTCACTATGAGGCAAGGGTGACCCTCAGCTTTCACCCCTCGGCCTCTGATTCCCAAGTCCTGGAAGTACGGCTGTGGGTTACCACGCCCAGTTTGATGTGGTGCTGGGCAGGCCCTCTACCAGCTCAGCTACATCCTCAGCTTTTCATTGGTTAACATTCTGTTATGATACTGAAGAAGAATTTGCTAGGAATTGAAGATGGGCATGAGAGAAACATAGTAAACAGTAACTTATCAAGTAGTTATTAAACATAGAAATTAAACCTTAACATGGGGCACTGAAAAGTAATTTTGATGTTTAAATGTTGATTCTCATAGATGAAAATTCCAAAATGAAATTTACTATGTGCTTTCTAAGTGGCTATAATCTGAAGAATATTTAAATGCTACTGAGAATGAGGTTTTAGGGATCCATATCTGCTGCCCATCACCTTGTTCTCTCTGTCATCATTAAAGCATCCCTACCAAGCAAAATTTATGTCTGTCTTTTTTTTTTTTTCCTGAAAGAAATAAGGCAGGTGAAGTAATACAGAGCTCTTTAGAAACCTGTTTGATGAACAGTTGACACAATTTAAGGTTTCTAGTTTACTGTTTTGGGGAGGGAGGCTCTGGAAGTCTAATTCCTGGCTTTGTGCAGGGAAGCCTATGCTGACATCCCAGCTCACAGGATTTCTAAGGCCAATGAGAGATCATTACAGGGACAGAAGATGCTGACTTGCTTCCCAGTTTCCAGGATAGTGCCTCTAAAACACTAAGTAATTTGGATCTGAAATGTTATTTTAGCTCTGAGATTTTTTTTTTGATTGATGTCTTTTATTTTAGGAAAAGGATAAAATAAAATTCCTTGGGTGGTGGTGGTGGTTGTTTCTTCTTCTTCTTCTTCCTCCTCCTCCTCCTCCTCCTCCTCCTCTTCTTCTTCTTCTCTCTCCTCTCTCTCTCTCTCTCTCTCTCTCTCTCTCTCTCTCTCTCTCTCTCCCCCTCCCCCTCCCCCTCCCCCTCCCCCTCTCCCTCTCTAAAGGAATGAATCTAAAGAAAGAAATTGGGACTAGTGAGTTACAAGATCTCACCCTGTAACTCTAGCTAGCTTGGAAGTTCCTAAGTAGACCAGCCTGGCCTTAAAGTCACAGAGATCCACCTGCCTCTGCTTCCCAAGTGCGGTGATTAAAGGCATGGGCCACCAAGTCTGGCAAGTTTTAGTATTTTATGTAGAGATTTATTGTAATTCTTAAAAATAGTATTATAAATACTATAAATATCAAAAATGTAAAAAGTATGTTTTCATAATTTCAAAGCCACTTTGCCCATAAAGACAATTCAGGATGAAGAGAAAGATCATTGAGTTTGAGTGATAGTCGTAGCACATGTGGCTTGCATCTGCAGTCGCTACAAAAGGAAAGAACTGTATTGTTTAAAATTAGACCATGTTCTGGAACAGGGGCTAGATGCCTGGGTGGAGGCTGACCTCTAGTTTCCAGTTCACTCCTGTAGCTTCCAGTTCAAGTAAAATTTGAATTTAGAGTCTTCTAAGTAGTGTGGAGATCATAACTATCAGTGTTAGAACATAAGATTAAGACCCCACTTACAGCTTTAAAACTTTGAAAGTACTTTGAGGCATATGCAACAAAACATGCATAGCTGTAATCATGTTTTGGCATGTAGGGATTGTTATCTAGTACTGTGCTAGTGACACAGTTTACTAACAGTTAATCCTTGGTAAACTTGTGCTAAAAGTTTAAATTTATTAAGGACATATTTTTAAAAAATAGACTTAAAACAACTTTGGGATAATGGAATAATATGTATTTTTTAATTTTGGAAAATAGTTTTGAATAAAAACTAATTGGAAATATTCCCATTTTAAGAGTACACATCAGATTTTTTGTGTATTTTATATAAATACAGCTATTTGTATAAGACATAGGTTAATGGGATGATAGGGAGTCACTTGAGTACTACTCTGAAACCACATATACACACTAGAAAAGTAGTAAGGGTAAAGATGGCGGCCTACCATGGTGTCTTAGCTGAAGCTGTTCTTGCCTTCCCAAGCTGTTGTTAGTACACGTTGTGTGACAGTACTGCAGAGCAGGCTCAGTGGGACACAGAACAAGGAGAGTTTTTTCATGAAGGTTTTTTATATCACAGTTAAGTTATAGTGAGCTTGAAGCAGTGATCTGGCAGGATCTTATTTTATATTCTGGATTAACTTTACTTTGTAGGCATGACATAAAAAAGTTGAGCATTGTTTAAACTGTAGAAACCAAAGCACAGCATTTTGTCATTTGTTTTCCTAATCTTAGATGTCTTTGCAGTTGTAGCTACTGAAGAGTGTTAACTTAAATTCATTGTAAAGTCAAGTCACGTTAGACTACTAATTGAAGTTAGGCAAGAGTAGAATGGGGAGCGTTGTTTACGTTGGAAGAGTTGAGAGTTGGTGTCCAAACAAGCTGACTTCTGAACCTTCCAGTTACTTTTTGTAAAGGATCTGATACTTGCCTCTTCTCCAGTTTACCATCTTCAAATTTGAGATTAAGAAAACCGAAAGCTACTTTATGGATGGCCAACATCTAAGTAAATGAGTTACTGTGTTGTAAGCTCTCTTACATAAAAATTAAAACGAATGCTTTTTGAGAAATTACAAATACAGACTACATGTAGTTTTGTCATAGAAATTTATTGCTTAATAGTAGCAAAACCAGCAACACTCTGATTTGAGTATTTTGGGTATATTTGGCCTTTACATCATTTAACCTGCTGAAAAATCCCACAGGCTACCTCTTAATGAAATAAAAGAGACTGAAGAGTTTACAATGTTTTTATCTTTATCAAAACAAGGCATAGAAGATGGCTTAATTAATCTGGTTTAGAATCAGTCCGTTATCCTGCAGCATCTGAAGTGTAATTCCGAGTTAATGGAGTAAGTCAAGAGCAGTGCAGTGCCTTTCTGCCTCCTCAGGTGCTTGTCGTGGATGCGAGAGGTCTGTTACCGTAGGTGCCTGGCATCTCTTCCTGTAACAAGTCAAGGGCAGCGGATTGGTAGATCTCTTGAATGCCTTATGAGAAAATGTAAACACTTCGCTGATAAAGCCAATGCTCTTCCTGTGGCTCACTCCCTGAGCTGGAAACATTTCCCCTGTCTTTCTGACTACCTAAACACAGCTAGGAAGAATCATGAGGGCATAGAGAGGCCACACAGTGAAGCCTGCTCTCATGGGATGGGAAAGTTTGTTGGAGTAATATGTACTAATAAGTAAGTAAACAAATGGACGACGAAAATTTTTGGACAGTTATATTGGCAATAAAAGTAATAAAACATGGGACCGTGATATAGACAGGAAACCTGTATTAGATTAGATAGCCACAGAGGAGACTTCTTGGAGAAGAAGAGATTTAGACAGATCTGAATAATTAATACTAAACAGGACAGTTAGGGCAGGAGGATTTCAGATAGATCTGAACTATCACTGAAGAAATGTCTCTGCATAATTGTCTAGGGACATGTAAGGTATGAAGGTAGCGGTAAAAAGTGTACTTAGCTGGTGTGTGAATCCAGTTGGTATACAGTCTTCCTAGCTGGTAGGTGTGAGTGTCTCTAATCTCCCAAGCACTAAGGGTATAGTTGTTCCTAAGGAAAACACTAATGCTTTTATAATGGTGTTGCTTTTAGAGAGGAAGAGCTAAGTTTGGGCTTGGGGAAATAGATGCGTCTCGCCATGGAGACATGAAGAGCTGAGCTAACTCCCCAGTGCTCATGGCAAAGAGCTGGATATAGTAGTATGCTTGTGATCCCAGTGCAGGGAGGCAGAGGCAGGGCTTTGGGCTCTCTGGCCAGCCAGCCTCGGCTACTCAGTGAGCAACCCTGCCTCAAAACGATAGATGGCCCCTCCTGAGGAATGTCACTGAGTATGTCCGCCAGCCACCACATTTCTGTGACTACACATGCACATTACACCCCTATGGGCATGTACACAGAGCAGCATCACATACACGTAAGACAGAAGTTAATGAACACTCGGGGCTATTGGGCTGACATCAGGTAGCACAATTGGAATAGTCACTTCTTCTAAACTTCCAGAGGAGTTTGGATGATTTTGTAGCAGCCCTCATTGACCATTTTTTGGTTCAAAATTAATTATATGTATTCTGAATGTTTGACTTCAAGATTGGTTTTTCTTTCACTAGAAATTAGCTGCCCTTTTGAATGGGAGATGAATGAAGGTTAAACTATCAGTTTGATTCAATAGATAATGATAGATCAGATGTTAGTTGTAAGCTTATCAGTACTTTGATTAAAAGAAAAATAACATTGTTAAAATATGTTAAGCACAATTTATACAATTATATAATGCTAAAAGTGCCATGTCATGAATAAAGTGAACAAATCTGATTTAATATTTTTATTTTAAAAATAATATTACATACAATATATTTTGATCATGTTCTTTCGTCCCTTAACTCCTTCTGACCATCCCTACCTGTCTACCCACCCAATTTCATGTTTTCTTTCTCAGAAATCAAAACAACCAAAACCTCTGAAGCTCTAAACAAGCAAAAACCAGTAAGACAAAAAATACAAAACAAAAAGCGCACACATACCAAATACAGAGTCCATTCTGTCATGGCTAACTACACTTGGGCACGGGGCCTGCTTTGGACCATGGTTAAAATACACCCAGTGACACACTATTGACGAAAACTGATTTTTCCCTTTGCCGGTGGGTATTAGTTCCAACCAACTTCCTGGTTAGGGCGGGCCTTTGCATCTACTTCTTCCTTAGTATGTTAGGAGTTTGTCTCGGTTGGACTTGTGCAGGTCTTGTGCAAGCTGTCACAGTCTCTGAGTTTGTTTACCAGTCTTGTTTCTAGAAGATGCTATTTCTTCAGTGTTGCCACCTCTTGCTCTAACATTTTTTTTTCTGCCTCCTCTTCTACATAGTTCCCTGAGTCTTGAGGAGAGGAGTTTGGTAAAGACATCTCATTGGGAGCTAACTACTCAAGTCTCTCACTTTCTACACATTGTTCAATTGTGGGTCTCTGTATTAATTACCACCTACTACAAGAGTAAGTTTCTCTTATGAGGAATGACTGATACACTGATCTATGGGTGTAGCAGTGTGTCATTATGAGTTATTATTATTATTTCTTGCTGTCCCTTTAGGAGAATAATAGCATTAGGTGTTCCCATAGGCCCACGACCCACACAGTCTCTGTTTCTGGACTTTAGCAGTATTACATGTGGGTTGGGTCTTAAATCCAGTCAGAAGGTGGTGGGTTACTCCTGTTGTATTCATGCCCATGTTGCATCAGCCTGTCTTGCAGGCAGGTCAGTGTCATAGCTCGCAGGGTTTGTAACTGGGTGAGACTGATGACTACCTTTCTCAGCTGGTGGCTTGCCAGTACTTCCTAGCACCATGAGCACTAGTCAGTAGGAGAAAGCTTCTAGCTGGGCACCAGCTCAGTTTCTCCATTCTCTACGATATAAATAACTAGTGTCTTGAGCCCCAGGGTCTTACTGTCAGGCTCTAGAGGGTAACCAAATAGCCTTGGTAAATAACCTGTGATATTTGGGTAGTATCTGTGGAAACCCACAAACCCAACTTTTATTTGAAGTTTTTATGCTGTTCTTATTGTATAAATGGATCAGTGGTTGTGGGATTCAGGGTAGCTTTGACCTTCTTGGATATTTTTGTTTTCTGGGCTAGGGCATTGCCCTATGGCTCAGTCTAGACTTGAACTCATGTCTCTCCTGCCTCACTGTCTCAAATTCAGGAATTGTAGGTGTGCATACTGTGTCTGCGTAGTTTGGATTTCTAACTTATGAAGGCACAGACAATTTGAGTCCTTTGCTTGTCTGTTCTCTGGAGAACAGAGGTAGGGCGATGGAAGGTCTGCTCTCCCTCTGTACTCACTGTGTTAGGTTTTTAAGGGGAATGAAGATTAGTTGTGTTTAGTGTTTGGATTCAAGCCAAGGTTACCTGGCCCTTTGCAGTTAGGCGTAGACTCAGGGGGCAGGAGAGTGTGGTAGACAAGGTTCTTTATCTTAGGGTAGGAAATAGAGAATGAGGAGGGTTTGGGGACTAGGTCTAACTTTTAAGACACACTCAAACGTGCCTTTCTCTAGTCGACTCTGCCTCCTAAAGTTTCCAGAATCACTTGGAACAGTACCACCAGCTGCTGACCAAGTGTTCAACACATGAGTGTGTGGAAACATTTCCTAATCAAAATATAACTCATACCTCTCTCTCTAAAAAAAAGAAGGGAAAGTCTTTCAATATAAATGATCAATACTCTCTCTTACTATGGTAAAATATGTATAACCAAGTCTGCCGTTTTAACTAGTTTTTGGTGTGCAGCAACAGTGCCATCAATCACCTTCAGGTTGTTGTGAACCAGCACCTCATTTCCAGGGCTTTTCACCTGCCCAAGCAGGGGGACTCTTTAACCGTGAAACAACTACTTCCCACTCTGCTTTCCTCCCAGTATCTTGCAACCACACATATTTTTCTGTCTTTTTGAATTTGACTATTCTAAGAGCCTCAGTAAATGGAATCAAACAGTATTTTGTATCTGGCTTCTTTCTTGCTTAATCCTCAGAGTAACTCATAAAGTAAATACATTTTTGATTTTAAACTGGGGAACCTGAATCTCAGGGAGTGTTTATGGGCTATCCCAGGACACCCAGTGAATTGTGCAGCCTGGATCCAAACTCTGTTGCTCATTTTAACTATTTTTACTCTTTGTGTGTCTTTGTTTGATCCAGGAGGAAAAACTCGTGAGTAGAGTCGGGATGGGGTAGGAAGTGGGAGAATGCGTTGGCTGTTGTAACACATCCACCATGTTTAGTGGGAATGAGACCTAACAGGAGAGGTTAAAGAAAGATTAGAAGCAGTTTACACCTGCTAAAAGGGTGGATAGAACCATATGAGCCACAGATAGCTCCATATCCTTTAGCTAGTGTCTGAGGCTTCGCAATTCCGGTGTAGATGCTTATAAAAGAGGAAGAGACTTAGTAGCAGCTCAGGCTTCATCCTTCTGTAAGTAGCAACACATGGACTGTTACAAGTTACTTTATTTGGTAAACTTGGAGTCAGAGATAAATAGGAAAGTATAATCACTAGAAAAAACTCTGTAATTATGAGTTTTCTTTATCTATTGTTTCTCCCAATGAGCACATGGCTTATTAATTTTGTCTGTTTGTTTTGTTTGTTTTTGAATGAGGGCCTCTGGAAAGTTCAGTGTGGTCCAGAAGTACTATAGCCATATAGTCATTTCAAGAGAAATGACTACTAGAAAAAAAATAAAAATTTCTTTGTTGTTTTTTTCATTATATACTATTTGTTGGTCTTGACTGGATTAAAATATGAGATGATTACACTGTATCATAGCATTAAAAGCAAGGGCTTTAATAGGAAGTTATTACAGTGTTTCAGTATGCATTTTAAACCCTGAATTAAACTTAGTGATTGATATTATTATTCTTTCATTTAAAATTTTCATGGAAAAACTTGTATGCGCTGCCTGCCATAAAATACCCATCACACATAAATATATACATACATATTGTAAAGTACACATTTCATTTTGGGGCAGCCTTGCTAATTCATTTTAAATTGAGATTGTATTGGGTAAGTTATGTGAGTTGAACTTGAGAGCCAGGAAGATGAGGACAGAGCAAGTTTTTCCTGAACCGTTGATGCTGCTGGAGCTCTTTAGCGCCCACCAACACGGATAAGAGAGCTGCTAGCTCAGTGGGTGCTGTAACAGTGGTGCCAGCGGACAAAGCTTAGAGTAGATCCCTAGCAGGATGGAGTCTTCAAAGGGATACTGAACAGTGTTTAACAAAGATATGTACAAAATTAAACTCGTGGAGGGGAACACCAAGTGATTAGCAAGGAGACTGTTAGCACTCTGAGGTCTGAAGGATCATTCAGAACAGTAACCAGAATCTGGTGAGAGAGAGCTCCAGTTGCAGGAGCAAGGCTAGTCTCTGGAGCTGTGGTCTGAAAGGACCACTGCCACTGTCAACCCTCCTCCTCACAGGGAGGAGCCACCTCGTGCTGCTCCTGCTCGTCTCTGGAGTCAGAGGCCAAGGAATTTGGTGATACGTAGTCCTTGGTCTGTGGAATGATAGAAACTTGAGAGTTATCCGAGGAGATATGGGAAGCTGCTAGCATAATATTCAGTCTCTATTATGTTTTTAACTCTGGAAACAAAACCTTTCAGTTCTTAAGGAAATAGCCTCAAAAGTCAACTTTACCAAAAAATAACATTTAAAATTAGCTTTAAAATGTCTGAGTATTTGTTTTTATGTGTTTTGTGAGATGGGGATCATATTAATCTTGCTTTCAACTATTTCTTTATCCATTAAAAAAAAAGTCCGATATAAAACGTGGTCTGTTAGGTGTCAGCCTCAGGTGAGACTTCTGAGTCAGCTCAGTTAGTTCCGTCTTCTCTGCCCACCTCATCCTTCACAGGGATGGCTGTCACCACTCACCACCCTGGAAGCAAGAACTGTAATGTGTAAGCAGAAGGTTCTAGAGAGGAGACTTCTGAGGAAGGATACTATGTTCTAGATGGTAAGCATAGTTATTTGGGGGATGATCAGTTAAAGAGCATTCTAGAAGAAGCATGTCCATAAACATGAAGACATTAAAGAAAAATGGTATACAGCCTTAGTGTATGTGTTTCAGGACCCTCATGGATCCTATGTGTGGACATTCAGGTCCTTTACATGATAGGGTATACTGTCTGCATGCAGTGTCCCCACAGTCCCTCAGTGGATGTTCAGGTCCTTTATATGATAGGATATACTGTCTGCATGCAGTATTTCCACAGTCCCTCAGGTACTTTCAGTCTTCTTTAGATTACTTATCTAGTGCAATGTGAATTATATGTAGGTAGTTGCTATTTTGTTTCTAGAATAATGACAAAAGAAGTCCATACAGGTGCTGCATTTTCTGAATATTGTCAGTGTGAAGTTGAACTGTTTTGGTAGACTGCTATAAATTTGGTACTCTGGATGATATGTGTGGCAAGTTAAACTATTTTGGTTATAATCTTGAATGTCAGCTTGATCTATGAGATAAGGAATTTTAAACAGAAAAGTTACATCATGAGATGCAGTTTGGAATAATAATTTTGTAAGTAATATGGAGAACTGGGTAAGGGGACAGCTGACTTAGGGAACTTGCTTGAGCTGCTGTGACAATACAATTTTATGTGGTTATCTTTTGTTTTTGTTTTGTTTTGTTTTTGGACTAATACAGTAGCAGTTTCAGGGTATAGAATACACTGGATTCAGTGGCTTTGATGTAAAAGAAGTAGGATTTTTAAAGTGGCTATTATGTTTTAGTCATAGACATGGAGGAAGTACAGGAAGAAGGATGGGAAAGTATAAGAAAGAAGATGCTCAGATTGAAATGCCATTCATGCCTAGAGATGGAACCACTTAAGGGGGAAATTGGATAAGTTGGACTTTGAGCTCAGAGGGTAAATCTAGGCTGGAGATACTGGAATGGAGAAGGGTTCAGGTCGGGGCAGAGATGTACTATTTAGAAGCATACAGTGCTTGCATTTCAAACACTGTTCCAGGGCTTCTGTGAGTTGCTCTCATGTTGCTGATGAAGTGAACCAAGGCTTAGTAAGCATAGTAGTCTTATAAACCGCACTTGTCTGAGCCCCAATCCATGGCCAGGCTTAGCTTATTCACTTAATACTGTCATGGAGATATGAGAGTCAAACAAATAGGCGTTGAGTTTTAGTGCCTAGCTTGATGAACTTTGACCAAGTGAACATAAACATGTATCTGAGCACCCATGTGAAGAAAAAGACTCAGCCTGTATGTTCCTACCTTACCTGACTTCGGCCCGTGTACATTAGTTGTGAGCCCTTTTCTAGAGCCTAGATTTTCTTGTGTTATGTGTATCATTTGAAGACATGAGAGTGGAAAGGAGATGCGTTCTTGGGAATGTGGGGGGAGAAAGTGAAGGAACTGAAGGAAGATAAGCCTTAGAGAATGTGTAAAAGGCAGGTAGAGTGAAAACCTGAGATTGAGACTGAAAAAGATCAGCAAACAGAAATGAGGGACCTCATAAGGCATCTTGTCAAGAAGAGGAGTTTCCAGAGGGGACGTTAACTTTGACAGACCTAGAAGAGAATAAGATGTTTACCAGGGCTGGATTTTGATTATTACCATTCCTCCTGTTACCTGAGAGAAAAGCTCCAGTGGGCTGTTGGTGGTGGTTGTTTTGTTTGTTGGTTTTGACAGAATCTCACTATGCAAATGTAGCCCTGGCTGGCCAGGAACACATAGATTTACCTGCCTTTGTCTCTGCTTCTGTCTCCTGAGTGCTGAGATCAAAACAGGCATGCTTAATCATGCCTGGGCAGTGTTAGTATTTTGGGGATAAGGCAGGTGTGGAAAGCCTTTCCTTAAAAAAGAACAAGCAGAAAGAAGCTACAAGGCGACAGAGGGTGGTTTCACTTGACACATCTTTGAAATGGGAAGCGTTTGTTGGTTCTGTCACTTTGTGAAGAGGTTTTGTTAATTACTGTGGTCTACTTTCTTGAACTTCAAGTTTTATTAAATTATGACAATAATGGGTTACTGTAGGGTATGGGAAAGAAGCCAGTAAGTAGATTTTTTTTTCTTTAGTAGATAGGCATTGAAGATGACTCTGTATAACTTTTAAAAATGAATTTTAGGATAGGTTACAGTGTTAGCTTTTTTGTCAGTTGTTTTTTTATAAGTTTTTGGAATCTTAGAGTAAAATAAAGGGGTCATCTCCAAGAGGTAATTGGGAAATGATTGTGATACAGTTAATAAAGCTAATAACTGCTTGTTGGGCCTACCAGTCAGTAGGCCATCAGTGTTTAAACCAAATGTGTTATTATGGGAAAAATAACTTTAAAAATACAGATAAGGATAATTATTGTTTAACAATTTTCCCCAAGATTAAAACATTCTAAAGACCTCAAAATAGCTTCAGGAAGTCCCTGAAACAGACCAGAGTCACTAGGCTCCTCCCTGCCAGAGTAAGCAGTAAAACTGAGCTGCCAAGAATTCTGAGAGCCGACTGGCTGCCTGGAAGAGGTTTAGGTCAGAGCCACTTGGGAAGGACACTCTCCAACCTGTTGAGCTCCTGCAGCCTGTGTGGTGTTCTCCAGGTTCCCAGCTTTGTGAGCTGTCATCCATGCGGGAGTGGGCTGTGATGATGCAGCTGTCTTTGAGTCATTTCTGTTCCTACAAGTAACACCAGTCAAATTCATTGGTTCAGCAAGTTGGACTTTGGCATTATCTGTGCATTGGTCTGTTGTGTAGGCTTCCTATCTGAGGTGAGAAGATGTGTGTTGCATCTTCCCATCACCCAGCAAAAAAAAAAAGAAAGTAAAAATAACCATATGACCTTTCAGATTTTTTTCTATGTCCATATATACCTGGGAATTCTGAAGAATTGCTTAATGAAGACAAAGCAAAACAACCCAAAGACACTTATATAAAAAATCCACCCTTTATTATTTGCTTATTTTACTATCAGAAATACAACTTAATTGATAGAAACAATTCTGTACGTGTAGTAAGGCGCTGTGAGGAAGTAAGTGACGTCGTAGCACATGTGCTTGAGTTCTGGGACATGATGGGGTGAAGCACGAGCCCACTTTTACTTCATGATTGTATATAGTGCTGGGGAGAAAACCTAGGGCCTTATGTACGTTAGGCAGGTGATCTATGACTGAGCCACACCCTGTAGCGCAAGAGACTTTTTCTGAATCTCATGCCAGCATTTTAAAAATACATGTTTAACCCAAAGTTTATCTTAAAACTGGTTTTAATGGTGCATATATATCTTACAACATGCAGGAGGAGGATTAAGATGTCAAGAACAGCCTTGCTATATGGTTCTAGATTAGCCTGGATCACAGGAGATCTTGTCTCAATGCCCCTCTACCCCCACCCCCCAAAAAAGAAAAAGATAAAGTCAAGTAAAATAAAAGTGAGTTTGATGAGGGGAAGAAGATAAGAAAAGTTAGATTTTCGTAGGCTAGGAACAGAATGGAGAGAGGACGAGGGACAAAGATGACAGAAGATAACATTTGTGTACATTGGTCATTTTCCAGGTTCCCAATAAGTACCTCCCTCAAAACCAAAAGTTAAAACAAGTTTAAATTCTGTCATCCGTTCACTCTCTAAATCCTTGCTCAGGGGCTTGCAGTTTGCCTGGTACTGTACAAGGCAGCGGGTCCAGCAGTGAGGAGAAGTGAACAGAGCGCTTGGCATAGGGAACAGTCTGTGCTTGGGAGACAGCCAGAAGGAGAGATAGCCTGTCAAGAAACAGAAAGTCCAACAGTGCTGTGGTTTGTGTCACAGGGGGGGCGGGCCTTGGGGAAGGGCAGGGGAGACTTCAGAGAGAAGCCACAGCTCCTTCTGGAAAACCAGGGATCAATTTAGAATTCCTCCCAAAGCTGTTGGGCCTCCCTCTGAAGTTCTTAAGTAGGTAGGGACCCAGAATTTACTTTTTATCATTCTGAGAGCAGGAAACATGTAGTCTGAGATGTTAAATAAAAGCAGCCTCGTTTCATCTAGTGGTAGTGTAGCAGGTTGGTAATGCACTTGTCACTTGTCAGTGTACATTTATACAAGTGCAGGTGTGGAGCTGAGAGGGGGTTTAGCTAATTTATTACTTCTGATAGGATAAAGCTTCGATTCTCTTGTTAGTAGTGATATTTATAAAGTGTGTTGTGAGTAACTGGTAAGTGTCAATTTCTTACTAAGAGTTATTTTATCGTTGAAAGTATATTTGGATTAAAACGTATAAGGTATAAATTAGAAACAGTCTGTACCATTAAAGTACAGAGTATACAATTCATTTCATGATTGATTAGAGGTTTGAAAGGCAGCTGTGAATATTTGGGCTATCTTTTTTATCATAAAAATACAATAAAATAGTTGTATCAGCATATTTAATGTGTACTGTCCAGCAGGAGACAAAGCTTACTTATGCTCACTGCTATTCTAAGCAAAGCACATGTGTAGTTTTCTTTAGTAACTTATTGCTTATATTTACTTAAGTGAATTCACTTTAAGTGAATGCTTATATTCACTTAAAATTAACTATAAAAACACACAGATCAGTTTGAAGTTTTTCTTAAATAAGGTAGTGTGTGTGTTTGTAAAATATAACTTGAAGGCGGTGGTCTTGATGTTGTTAAGTTAGTCCCTGACAGGGGGCAGCAGTAAAACATAACTTGAAGGCAGTGGTCTTGATCTTGTTAAGTCAGTCCCTGACAGGGGGCAGCAATGCTGTCTTCATTTAGCTTCCTGTGTGTCACTGTTTAAGTAAAAGAAATACTTCTGGTCAATTTCATGAGGCTTTCTAAGTCATTTCCTAGATTTTCCTGTGTTGTGCATATTCTCAATATTTTGATTGTCCTTTTGATAATGCCACCAGCTTTGACATGTATGAATTATTTCTGAATTACAGTCGCCCATTGTCATTTCGAATAGGCCTGAGAGAGGGAACTACTTACACCAAACTGCAGACTAAAACCAAGGTGAAGAATATCATAGTCCAGCTTTTCTAGCCCTTTAAGACAGTAAATATTTGACCAAGAAGGGGGATAACATTTAAACGTAAACAAATAAAATGATTAATAAAAAAGAACAATGTAAAATATAAACAGTTCAAAATCATAAAAAAGACATTAAATATTTAAGGTTATTGTTATATTGTCTATTCTGAATTTTCTTTGGCTATCGTGAGTATGAAAGATATATTAAACATTGGGCCATTTTTATCCGTGTACTTAAGACAGTATAAAAGGCAAAGAGGCAGGTGTAGTTTGTTTCTATATCATCGACTACTCCCCCTGTGTATCCCTAATTTAACAAGCCAATGGGTACTGAGTCAGGTCAGAAAACAAATGCCATCCTCCTGCCTGTCTATTAGCATAGCTTGCCATTTTTGAGTTGGGATTTTTTTCACAGGTAACTATGAGGCTTCGATAAATTTTGGATTTTCTTTTCTTTTGACAGAGTAGAGAATAGTTTCATATCTTTCTAAAAATGCACTAGGTTTTAATAAGTACTACTTAGTGTTCTAAAAGAGCCTTCATTTAGATGGAAGTTGCCACTCTCACTGGGTCCATGGGAGAGCTCTAGCGAATTGTGTCGTGTCGCTGCAGGTGTTTGCTTTCCAGCTGCTAATGTCTTGGGGAGGCCTCTCCCAGCTGTTTACCATGACTGAGAGGCCAGTTCTCAGTGTTCGAATGTGCAGGAGCCCTGGCTTCTCCTTATGCTTGTTTACCACTGTGACCACTCTATCATTTCTTCCTTTCAGTACAATCTTGAGGTTGCTGGAGTCTTTATTTTTTATTGCTTATGACTGTTAGGTTTTTATTTTGTGATTGACATTGAAATGAGCAGACATTGTCTGTTATTGATGGATTCTGGAATACTTACCTTGCTCAATGAAGAAAGGTTACAATACTTATAAGTGTGTTAAAATATTTTAAATTTAAATCTCTTGAAATTATGCAAGTAGAAGAGTTTTACAACTTTAAATTATTTTCTAAGGGCCCCTTCTAATGATGAGAAATTATTTATCCAGAATTTGAGAAAATTTTGATACTTCAATTTTCATTTTTTATAATATTTTTTAATGTTTTAAAATTATAACTAAATCCTTTCCTCCTCCAAGTCCCTGAATATAATGTAAAAAGGGAAGTTCTTATGAAAGGCATCAGAAGAGGAAAACAAACAAATTGTCCCTTTTCTGGTAGATAATGGTTTAGATCTTCACTGACTAAATTAAATTTGTGAGATTCCACGTAATCTTCAGAGTTTTGATAGGAAGCTGAATGTATAAACACAAAACAGTTTTATTTAAATAATGAACATGCTGTTTATATAATATTAGGAAATATAGAGTGTCTGGTAATGCCCTTCACTGCTTCTGTGGATCTACACAGGAAAGACAACTACTGTGTTCATGAAGAACACCCACTTTTAATGTCTTTATATTAGAAGTATTTGTATATTTTATGGGTCATGGACTTTACCTCTTTATTTTGAAGAAGGTAAGTTTTAGCTTTCATATTTAGATGCACCAAAGGAATTAAAACATTGTAGAGATGATGGTAATATGCCATTATTTTTGCAAATTTTAGTTTTTGAAACAAATATTTTATGGTTTTGAGTTGTCTTTCTACTTTGAATGGAGTGTTTTAAATGCTCAGATTTTTCAGTTCCTATAGTTGATGGTATAAAAGGTAATTTTGTCTGGATATGGAATGTCAAATCAAAGACCACCGTATGGATCCATGTGTTAAGGCCTTGAAACCCAGCTCCTCAGTGCTCTGTAGAGTTCACATGCCCGACATGATGATTGAGATGACAACATACCCTTTCAGTTATCCACTCAAGACTTTATCTTCTCAAATTCCCAAACTGTACATATGTATACAACTAAAACCAGGTCAAAACAAAGCACACACCCCCCCCACATACACAGACAGACAGACACACACACACAAACACACAAACACACAAACACACACACAAACACACACTAAACTGTTAGGTATTATCTCTCCCAAAGAAATCTGCAAACAAGTAGTTTTATGTTCTTGAGAGAGAGGATAAAATATCTTCTCTCTTAGATGGTTATCTCTCCTATAGGTTTATTGAAACTTAGAGATCAAAGACTATTATGTCAATTGAGATCTAGTTGGATAATTGACCTATTTTTATGGTTCTTACTACAAAATCGTCACTGGAATGCTTGAAGTAGACAAGCCATTTTTAACTCACAACTTAGTAGCTAGCCATGAAATCTCCTCTTACTTTCATAAGGATAATTTAGATATTGCCAAAGATTGACTTGGCTTAGTACCTTTGTAGACTTTGAAAGTACTGATAGATGTGATTACTTTTTTGAGGGCAATACTTCCATCCCAAGAATGGTTTTAGTGACTTTTCTCTAAATCTCTGGTCATCTAAAAAAGATAAAAGACAAAAACATGATATTTTTAGTACACTGTTAAGGTATGTGAGTTAATAGTTGAAAAAACACAATAATGTTAGCTGATAATTCCATCATTTTGATGCTAATTTTATGGCTGATGATTAATATTTATTGGATGAATCCATTTTGAGTAACAAGGTAATTATTAGGAAATTCTCAATTTGTCTTCAATCTTGAAAAAGGTGTGAAAGTATATAATTAGTATTTCCATAAAATTTATATTTTAGTGCATAATAGTAGGGGAGTAGTTTCAGCTGTGATTTGAAGGGTGCTTCCTAGATACTTTATATGTGGTTTCTGTAAGCCAGCAACTTAGGGAAGGTGGTACTGTATCCCCTCTTTGTAAGATGAAGTGACAAACTTACAGATGCCTATTGACATTTGTTGAAACTTAGCTCAGAGGAACAGACTTGGTTTGAAGTGAGATCTGTCTATAACTATGGAGAGAACTGTTTTCACATCACTTTTTTTTTTTGCCTCCTAAATTAATGCTTATGTTGTCTGGAAAATTCACTTCTGATGAACACTTTGCTTTCCCAATGATGCTGGTTAAACGAGGTGTTAGTATAATAAGGTGCTAATTGAATGGTGCACAGAGTAAGTGAAAAAGAAATTACAGAAGGAAAAGGCAGTGTGCTGCAATCATCAGGGAAACTGCGTGGAATAGCTGTGGAACTTGTGTTCATTCAGTTAATGCTCTGCAAGCATTCTAAATACTGGACCTGATAGAAAGCATAGGGTGCAAATCAAAATAGAGAAAGACATGTAGAAGATATTTCTTTTGGAGAAACTAATTATTAGGTGTTTAAAAATCTTGTGTTCATCCCAAAAGAAACAAGGCAGCCTGGTGTGAGCAGAAGAGAGCGTCTATGTTGAAGGACAGTAGGGCATTCTCTAGAAAAAGCACATGAAGATGATGGGCAGTATTTAAACCATGTGGCGTTTAACTGCTTCTGTGATTGCCAAGAGCAGTGGCACTGTGGGACTACATACTATTTTAGGAAGCTTGAATTACAGCAGGAGTTTTCAGCTTTAAATTACAACAGTAGAATGTTGTTATAGTCAGAGGGGCAGGTCTAATCCTGGGCTTGGTTCCCATTTCTTCCTTGTGTGGATCGATAGTTCACGTGCTGGATTGGTAGTCTGCGTGCTGGATTGGTAGTCTGTGTGCTGGATTGGTATTGCATGTGTGGATTGATAGTCTTCATGCTGGATTGATAGTCCATGTGTGGATTGATAGTCTTCATGCTGGATTGATAGTTTATGTGTGGATTGATATTGCATGTGTGGATTGATAGTTTATGTGTGGATTGATAGTCCATGTGTGGATTGGTAGTCTTCATGCTGGATTGATATTGCATGTGTGGATTGATAGTCTTCATGCTGGATTGATAGTCCATGTGTGGATTGATAGTCTTCATGCTGGATTGATAGTTTATGTGTGGATTGATATTGCATGTGTGGATTGATAGTTTATGTGTGGATTGATAGTTTGTGTGTGGATTGATATTGCATGTGTGGATTGATAGTTTGTGTGCTGCATTGATAGCTCACATGCTTGGTTGAACATCTTTGAACTCGGACTGTCATTTCACTCCCTGCACTTTGACTTCTGGACTGCTTTTTGGCCAGCCTAGGTCTTATAATTTAGTTTGTGGAAGGTACGGGGTGGGATGTGCCCTTCTTCCAAGTAAGATTTAGTTGTGACCATGAGTATTTGCTCAGGGTTTTCATTTGAGCTCCAAGAATTCATTAACTTAAACCATAGCATGATGTTGTCTTTAATTTGTTTAAAATGTTCTCACCTTGTTTCCATTCTCATTTAATGCCTCTATCAACATTCATAGGGGTGTTTGAGAGATACTTGTGCATTTAAAAATTGTATGGTATGGCACACATGTGCCTTTAGTCCCAGCTTTTGGGAGGCAGAGGCAGAGGCAGAGAGGTAGGTGGGTCTCTGTTAAGTTTGAGGCCAGCCTGTTCTGTATAGAGAGTTCCAGGCCAGCCAGGGCTACATAGACAGACCTCATCTCAAAAGCAAACAAAATGAAACAAAACCAAAACAAAAAATAAAAAAGTTATGGTGGTGTACATGTTTATCTAAACGATGTCTGGCTAAAGAGCTTGTGTTATTTTTTTCCTCACAGTACCTTAAAATAGCTGATATAAGAAACTGAAAGCATTTACGCATGTAGAGAGAATACTCTAAAGGATTTTCATGATCAGTTCTTTAAGCTCTGTGCTTACAACTCAGCCAGTTTTGTAACTGTTAGTAACTGCTCCTGTCCTTGGCATCCTCTCCTTCACAGGCCGGCATCTACAGACTTGAGTATTTTGAAGCAGGTCTGAGGATTTTAATGTCCAGTGTGTAACTATTTTATAACTTGTACCTGTTATTCTCATATCTCACCTGGTTCTCTGGGGTGGCCACCTCAGTTGCCTGAAACTTCTATCAGTTTGTGTATACACTTATGATAATTTGGGGATGAGGCTCATTTGTAAGTATGAAGTTTTATTTTTTGCATTAAGCATATAACCTAAAAGGTGATTTAAGCAGTAGCTTTAGTGTAGCAGCATTTAGATATTAAGTCATCACATGTAACACATGTGGCATTTTCTGTTAATGGAAGTATGTTGGTATATTCCAGTTTGGGGCACTTCAGATTTTTTTTTTCTCATTTTATTTTTATGATGGTCTGTCTGTATGTGTGTAATCTCAAAGGAGACCAGAAGAGGGTGTTGGATCAGCTGGGACTGGAGTTATATATAGACAAGTGGTTGTTGGCCATATGGTTGCTGGAGATCACCCTTTATCTGCAGAGCTAGCTCTCTAGCCTGCACGTTTCATTTTTGGGCTAGGAATACTCAGCCTGTATTACTCTGTTCTCTCTTCTCCTTTTTTTCATTGACCCTTGGTATTGAAGAAAACATTTTCATTACATTGGCTGATTGATTCACTCATTCATTCATTTATTTTTGTGTCGTATTCCCATGTCACAGCATGGGTGTGAAGGCTAGAGGACAGTCTGTGGGAGGCAGCTTTCTTCCTTCACCATGTGGGTCAAAGGGTTTGGACTCCTCTTTATCCCGCTTGTTGTCAGGTGTCTATAAAGGTTGAGCGGGCTCGCCTACTTGCTCTTGACCTCACTTTTTTCAGTCTGGTATTTGTAAGTTGTCCATCATTACTTCAGTTCTCCTCTCCAGTGATCAGTGAACTCGGGTCTCTTCACATCCTTGGGTCTGTTACTGCTTCCCCTGCTGGGCTTCTGTCTAGAAAACTCCTCGAGTCAAACGGCGCACCATGTTCAGACCTCGGCTTCAGGTCCTAGTTCAGGAAGAACTTCCCTCTGAAGTGGGCTCCAGCCCTTTCTGTGTCCAGCATCATCATTCATAGCATTTAACACAACAGCGTATTAATGTGTATTTATTTGTTGACTTTGTTTGCTCAAGTTCCTGAAAGCATGGCTCCTATCTCTTGCTTGTTTTGTTCCAGCCCTAACACAGAAAACAGCGGCTGCTCAGGAAATGTCTACAGAATGCGTTTGTTTTCTTGGCTCTCATCTGCTTTGCTGTTTCTCCCCCTCAGAACGATATCCATGAATATTAGGAAAAAACCTATCCTCGTTGATATTAAATGTTGTAATATAATGTGTTAGCCTCACCTCGGGTATTCTCCTTTTGTAAGATAATTTTCACCTGGTTAAATCACCACATTGCAACATGTAAATCAGCACTTCATGGTTTGTTTTTGTGGTCTGTAGAAAACTTTGTAATCTGATATCACAAATCCTCCTGCATTTTGATTCATTTGCTTTGCAGTTTCATTTTTTATATGTAGGTCTGTAATCCCATGAGAACTTGCCTTTGTATGGGTTGTCAGTTTCTCCTGGAGCATGCTGCAGTTTGTACTGCTGCTGACTTTAGGGCATCCCTCACATGGATCCTCTCAGTTGACCAAGCAACCCTGCATAATCAGGAGGACTTGCAAAAACTTATTTTTATTTATGTGTATGTATGTGTGTGTATGCATCAGATTCTCCAGAATGGTAGTTATAGGCACTTGCGAGTATGAGTGCCGAAAACTAAACATGGGCCTTAATTAAGGAAGAGCAGCAAATGCTGTTAACCACTGAGTCATCCTACTAGCCCCTCAGGAAGACTTTGTACTTTCTCCCTGAGAGTGGATTGAAAGTGGCAGGAAATAGGTACTGGAGGGCTAAATGCAATTGTCAAAGGTATATCTTTACTTTAGTGATACTTCTCTATTAGAAAAAAGGAACTACAATGCATTCCTTCAGTTTCAGAGTCAAACTTCTCCTTATATCTTTAAAAAATGTAAATTCTATTTGTTCATGAGTACATGTGTTTGTTAGTGTGCACATATGTGTGCAGGTGTCCTGGGAAGTCAGAGGAGTGTTGTATATCCTAGAGATACACAAGACTGTGAGTTGCATGATGTGGGTGCTGGGAGCAGAACTCAGATCTGTTGACTAAACAGCGAGTGTTCTTTATTGCTGAGCCCTCCCTCTGACCCTCTGTGTATGGCTTATGCACATATACAGCATGCATACTCACACACTGAAAAAGCACACATATACTCTGTATTCTTTCTCAGGACTGCAGGCAGAAGCAGAATGGAGTAGGGGAACAACTTCATATTCCTTCTTCTAACAGTAATAGATATCTGGGCTGGAAATGGTCTTCTGAAGGTAAATAAGATAGGTGGGAATAGTTTAGGTTCTAGATCAAATGTGGTCTAGAAAGATTAAATTGGTGATTGGTTGTTAAGCATAGGGATTGGAACACCATGTTCAGAGGCTCTGACCAACCATCATCAAATAGTAGGCTTAGTGTTGTTCTGAGAAATATTCAGACTTCATTAGGAATGGTGAATATTAGGTGTCCTCCTATTGGTTTGCAATGATAGTGTTTTTCCTGAATCATGTGTAAGATGGGTAGTTGGTAAATATACTGAGCCTGTTTGGATAGCTGGTAAGTATTTCTCTTTAGTTTGTTTTAAACTACTATCCTAATATTTTGCTTCATAATGATTGTATTAGCCAGCAAGTAGGCATGTGATTATGCAAAGAATATAATAAAATGAAAATCTTATTGTTGATGAGCTATATTTGTATATTTACCTTAACCTGATCTGATTTTATTTTTACATAGAATACACAGTTAAATGAATGTTACCAGTAAAAAAAAAAATAATAATATAAGGTTTAGGACTTTCCTCTGCCTAAACTGCTACCGTATTGAATGAAAGCCAGATCATGAATTCTAAAAGTGTGTTACTGATGGAATTTTAAAGAACAAAAATTTCATTTAGAAGCTTAGAGGGTAAAGAGAAACAGGAGAAAGGGGACTATCTAGTCAGCTTCTTTTGTATGATAGACACTAGCTATGCCTTGGAAGGCTGGAGGCATTTTTTTTTTAATGTTCCTCTTGCATTTTTTAATGCAGATATCCAAACAATAGCTACTGGTGTCACTTGCAAAGCTTAGCACATGTGACCTTCTAGTACCTTAAAGTTTTTACATTTGAATGATTCTGATCCAGTAGTGTGATTTCTTTAGTTGTAGCAAGTAGTTACTGTATTGATGAACTGTGATTTCAAGTTAGGGTGATAATGATAGAATCGAGGGAATCTGATTTGTAATGCTACTCTGATGGCTTTACCGTCAGTGCATGGCAGTGGGGACTCAGGGGAGCCATGATTGCTCTCAGGGCAGAAGGCAGATGTTCTTTAGTTGGTGGCTGTTGTTTGAGCTCCTGTGGAGTAAAGGTGTTGAGCTCTGGTCACAGAGGTGTGATCTGGGTGTGTAACTGTATTTTATTTTCTGTAAATCATAGAGCTGTGACTTGGCCTGGGCTGTGCGGCTCCTTTGGGCTAGCTCATTCCTAGTGGTAGCAAATGGTTTCCTGTGGTACCTGTAAGCCTACCCATCTCGTACTGAGCTCTCATAGACTGAGCTGCTATCTCCCTGCCCTAGTAACACTCTAGGGCCTGGTTCCAAATAACAACAGCCAGGACTTACATCCTGAGCCTCTTGAAATTGTTTGAGCTAGCTAACTCTAACCTACTTACCTCGCCCTGATTTGCTGTTTCTGCATAGACTTCATAAAAGTGGGTGCCACACCTCCCTTCTGTTCTACCTCCTGACTGACCTGGTATTTTTGAAGCAGTCTTGGGTAGAGTGGCATGTCCTTTCCTCTTAGATGTAATAGGCAGGCTAACCCCTCCCCCCACTCTTCTTCCTTCCACTCTTATTTTATTTTCATGTGATAGTATATAGTTGTATAGAACCGATTGGCCTGGAACCTTCTTTCTAGCCAAGGCTGGCCTTGAACTCTTAGTCTTTCTACCTCAGCCTTTCAAGTGTGGGGATATGCATGTCTATACTCAGCTAAACCCTTCTTTTTAAGGCAGTTGCCTATGTCTTGTCTTTCTACTGTGCTCAGTGAGAGTAAATTTCTGTATATTCAGAACACAGTATCTGTCATTCCCTAGAGTCTTGCTACTCAAGCACAAAGTCAAAATAGGTAGGAAGACCTTGGACACTTGTAGCATCCAGTGTCACCGAGACTTCTCAGTCTACAATATAAGGGCACACAGGACTCTATTGAGAAGTGATAAATTAGGCTGGATTAAGATAGTAACTGCCTTCTTTTTGTTTGGCTTAGCTCTTGAAGGAAGTGGGGTCTGTAGTAGAGAAGGGGAAGAGCAGTGGGGACTACTTCCTGGAGAAGGTGCTCACCAGAGCAAAGCTCCTCTGCAGGCGTCACCACAGAAGGCACAGAGCCAGGTCACTCATGCTGCTGCTTATGACCTGGAGACCATCTCTTGAGTTTCTGGTGTGGGAGTTGATTATTATACTTTGTTTGGAAAGCGCTGGGACTTTATCTGTTCTTCTATATAAGCTAGAGTGCTTCAGGAACAACACTGGAAGAATAAACATAATAAATGTTTGCTGAAGAAAGAGGTATCTTTCTGCTGAGAGTATGTTTTTTAATAAAATATAAATGAAGGAAAAATTGGACAAAACCTATATATTTTATATTCTTAAATACCAGTTACATTTTAAGAAATCCAAGCATTTTTTTGCAGTAGGTTTATTGTAACATTTAGAATAGAAACGGCTTTAGAAGTTTACATTAGGTTCTCTGTTGTCCAAACTGCTTTTCTTAGTATAGGAAGCACAGATTTATTTACTTCAGATTATTTGTAGCTAAACAGTAGGGATGACCTTAACCAGTGCCTTTCTTTCTTTGATCTCTCAAGGAATGTAATCCCATTGAATATTGACAACTTGACATTTCTGTGAATGTCTGAAGTAAGAAACTTATATTTTTATCATAGTTGTGTTAAATGTAAATAAGAGAGAACAGTTTCAGTTCAGAGCTTGCTCAGCGAAGCCGAGGCCTTCACGGCTCACTGTTTCCTATCCACTTGCCTTTGACTCTGATCCTCTCTCCCTCACTTCCTTCCACCCTCCTTACCTGGAGACCGGTGGTTGCTGGATCACCTGTATGAGCTAGCTGGCATCAGAGCTAGTGCATCTTTCTCTTTTCTTTCTCCATCATCACTTTGGATTGGCTGATTTGATTTAGTTCTCAGAATTCTGTGTCCAAAGTATATGATGTGCAGTGCATATAACCCTTGTGTATATAGCCATGGTATATGATGTGCAGTATATATAGCTATGGTATATGATGCACAGCATATATATAGCCCTTGTGTATATAGCCATGGTATATGATGTACAGTATATATAGCCCTGGTATATGATGTATAGTGTATATAGCCCTGGTGAATATAGCCATAGTATATGATGTGCAGTGCATATAGCCCTGGTAATATGGTATATGTTTACTGTATAGCCCAAGTTAAAAAAAAAAAGAGATAGGTTTTCTCCAACCCATCTCCTTGTGTTAGTTTCTAGAACATACTTTCTGCTAAAGACATGTTGCTGTGAGCTTCTCATGTACGTCTCTTGCCTTTAGAGTCACTTCTCAGTTACTTGGTATTCCAGAGAGAAGGAAGGCTGTTTCTCACAGACAGGACCTTGTGAGTAGTGATGGCCAGATGAAGATGCTGTAGAGTGCAGCTCAGGGTTAGAAGATGGCTGGGCCAGGTCAAGGGGCTAGCACGCTTCAGCTCTAGACTCAGTTTCTCCTCTTGGAGAGGCCATGACTACGTAGGCTTCCTTGACTGGTTCTGAAGACTTTGCAAATAGTTGAAGTGAATGCTTGATATTTTATGGTTGGCAAGATAACATATGGGAAACTCTTAGGGGATATTAAGGATAAAAGCAAAGACATGAAAGGATAAATAGAATCATGAGGCTTACTTTGGTTGGGACAAAAGGATGACAATAGTATAAAAAGGTTAAAGTCAGTAGAGAAATTTGAAATACACAGTATATTTAATAGCAAACTTCATGGTTGCTAACTGTACACCGTTGTTATAAGCATCTGTGCTGCTCTTGGTTACTGTTTTTAAAATGTTTTTAATTGAAATAGAATTACATTACTCCCCCTCCCTTTCCTCCCTCCAGTCTCTCCCAGGTACCCTCTGTCCAGTCTCCACACCCCACTCTCAAGCTGATAACCTCTTTTTCTTATATTATTAATGTTAGATACATAATATATTACATATATATGCACATATACATATGCATATATGCACAAATATATCACTACAACCTGCTGATTCCACTTTGTTGTTTGTGTATATATGTTTCAGGGCTGACCACTCTACACTGACAACTAATAAGGGGCTTATCTCTGCGAGAGGTTAATTCACTACCTCTAAGTAGTTGTTTGTGGCCTGTTATTCTTTGTTTAGGTACGGGACTGGACATTTCCTCCCCACGATGTTATCATTGTTCTGGCACTGTTCTGTGGTCATTTCTAGGAGCAATAGTTTCCCAGCGGACTTCCTGTAGTTCGGCTCCTACAGTCTCTCTGCCCTCTCTTCTGCAGGGCTTCTGAACATAGACACAGGAGCTGTGATGCGGCCGTGTCCACTGGGACTGGCTCCCCACATCCATTTGCTTCTGTATTGTGTCTAGTTGTGGTTTTCTGTGATTTTCTGTAAAGAGAAGCTTCTTTGATATTGGGGTGGGTGATGATGAAGCTTCTTATCAGTGAGTATGAGGATAAGATTTAGAATGTCGTAAGGAATTAATGCTGATCTAGCAAAGTGGCGTTAGTGGATTATTTTGTAATGTCCATGACCCCATTTGCCCTGGGAAGCTGTCCAGTGCCCAGGCATAATTTCATCTCACCCCAGTCAGAATGGCTAAGATCAATGAAACAACTGACAGTGAGTGCTTGTGAGGTTGAGGAGAAAGAGCAACCCTCATTTACCATAGGCAGGAATGTAAATTGGTGCAGCAGCTCTGGAAATGAGTATAGAGAATCCTTTAAAAACTACCAATAAATCTACCATATGACCCAGTTATACCACACCATGGCCTGTGCCCAAAGGACTAGATAATCATTGCTGCTCTATTTGCAATTGCCAGGGAACAGGTACAACCTCTATGGCCTTTAGCAGCTGAGTGACAGTGCTTTAACATTGGTGCATAGACACAGCAGAGTGCTATTAGCTGCAAAGCAAAGGAAAGCCTGAAAACTGTAGGTGAATGGATGGAGTTAGGGAGGCAACCCAGACCCAGAACGACAAATGGTACATTTCATCTGTCACTTGTGCTTCCTAGCGCAGAATCCTCAGATGTGAGAAGTACACAGTGTGCAGCAACCACAGGAAACAGGAAAATAGAAAGGGAACAGCATATGTGTGTATGTGTGTGTGTCTCTGTGTGTATGTATATATGTATGTATATATGTATTTATGTGTATGTTGGAGGGCATGCAAGGGAAGTAGCAGCATGCAAGTGATATGAATGGGGAAATAGAAAAACAGAAGGGTTCTGACGGAAGGAAAGAAGGAGGGATCAGAGACAAATAACACCGAAGTCATTTGTTAAAGCCTCAAGGAATCATGTTATTTACTACTTAGCTAAAACTATGCATATAGTATGATCTACCTACCTATCTAGGAGGAAGTTAAACCACTTTGGCTGATAGTGCTCCCTACAAGAGTCATAGACTAACAAAAATCCTAGTAGCAAGCATGAGAACCCTTCTTTGGAATGGCTGGGCAGGGTAGTGTAAGTGACTCCACAAACAATATAGAGTAACAGTGTGGCCCTTGGTCTCTTCATGGGGTTGGAGTCCCTATCACTGAAGATGGTATACATTTGGGATACAGGACTCATGATTGGACATGGATCTGACTCAAAAGCCTCCTTCTGCTGTCTAGAGTCCATGGTACCAGAACATACTGTGCATGCTGCCAAGGGAAGGAAGCAATTGAACAATCCTACCCAATGGTAACATACATGAACCACAGCAGTGAGCAGCACAGCAGGTACTTGTAAAGATGCAGTAAGCAGCAATCACAGTTAGTGGTAGCCAGTATTTGCCTCACTGATTTCTGTTAACAGAGGATTAATCACACTTGCTGCTGACTTGTGTGCAATGAGTAGAGAGACAAATAGGTAAATTGTGATGTAGCACATTAGTATTGCAACAGTGATTCTTCATTGTGGAGAAACATCACTGAAAGAAAAGGTCTGAGTGGAAATATCAGGACCATATTGGTTTTAGTTAGAAATCAACTTAGGAGCACTGAGGTTTGAAGACAGTTCAGGTTAATGCTAGAGAAAGAGACAGCTGGTTGTGCTGTGGTAATTGCTATCGGACTGTCTAGAGATGGAAACCATTTAAACGGGAACCAACAAGGTGCTGCCAGAAAACAGAGCCAGGAAAGCTTTCTATAGGAAATAATGTCTAACAAACAGGTACAGTCCTGTATATGTTTAGTTTTCTATACTTACAGGACATCTAGGCAGAGATAGATGGTACCTGATTTCAGGTTTGAAAAATTATTTTGGTATATGAGTGTTTGTTTGCATATGTATGTCTGTGGAGGTCAGATGAGGATGTTGGATTCCCTGCAGAATGGTTGTGAGCCACCATGTGGGTGCAGGAATCAAACCTTGGTTCTGTGGAAGAACAGCTAGTACTTTGTCTTCTGACCAGATAGTTGATTTTACATGCACACACATGTGTGCACGTGTGCATGTACACACACACACAAATACACAGAGGCACTCATACATGCATGAAGTTAGAGTTTATAATTCTGAATGCTAATATACAGATATGGATATTTATTATTTTCTCAGCACAAGGCATATCAGATCAAAATAGACATTTATGTCACAGACACAAAAAATTGCAAGTTATTTTATTAAAATGATGTCTGACTTAGATCCAGAACTCTCCTCTAGAGACCACAGTATATGTAGGACACAGTAAGCCACTTGAAGGTCTCATTCAGGATGGGAGTTAGCCAAGTAGTCAGAAGAGGGAAGGAGGAATTCTCCTAGAGGAAAGAGTATCTGCAATGGCTGAGGCGAGAAAAAGCCAGAGTGCAAGTGTTTGAAAGGAAGCTAAAGATGTAGGAAGGGATTGGGTTATATAGGCCTCACTAGCAAGGAAACAGCTTAAACTTTATTCTGGAAACATCAGAAGCCACTAAAGGGTTTCAGTTTCTAAGCAGAGTATCATGACATTAGTTTGTGCTTCTCAACAGCCATTGGGATGGTCTGGTAGGGAATGCTTCCAAATGGTATAGATGTGGGTTGAGTCATATAGAGGGTTGAGTCAGGACTCTAGCCTTGTGATAGGAGTGATGAGGACAGCTTGAAGGCCAAAGTGTAAAACTCATAGACTTTGATGGCCGCCATCTGTCAGGGCATCATATTGTTACTGGAATCTTCAAGAGGGTTGGAGAGAGGAGAGAAGGGGGAAGAGGGACAGGGACAGAGACAGGGGAGAGGAGAGGAAGGGTAAGGTACGCTAAAACCTTGTAGTTTCCCAACACATAAGGCCTGGGCTGAAGGGAAGGATTCCCAAAGGACAAGCAAAAGTACTTGGCAGAAGGGAGTCAGGAAAAGATGCAAGTCAAGAAATTGGAGTTTGAGAAAGAAAAATTATTTTAATTATCCCCATTAAAATTAACCCCAAGAATAAGTAGAAAAATGACTAAATGATGGCAGGGGATACTACAGTGTAAAGGAGTATTTAAAGATATCAGAATGTCCCCTCCTGACAGGGTCTGTCTGTGTAGCCCTGACTTTCCTGGCAGAATGTTATCTTTATGTTAGTGATATTGTACTAAATTTTAAAGAAAGTGCTATAGGAATTTGTATGTTCAGTGTAAATGCTTAAGTTTCACTTAAGAGAAAATTGTATGTGCATATACAGCAGAAATAGTCAGAGACAATATAGTAATACATCAATAGTTTTATCTGAATAAAATATTTCTTCATAGTTTCTTTGTATAATTTTCACATTATATAAACTAATAACTAGGGAATTTATTTTAATTTTATTAGTTTTATATGCATCTTACTCATGTTTTACAAGCACACTGTTTTTTAAATCCTGATAAAAAAGTTTCTTGAGCTGCAGTGGACACTTTTGTGTCTATGATCGCAACTTTGTATCTAAGAGATGTCTACCTTCAGTCATTTTAGCTGATTATCTTGGTATCTGTGGCCGTGTTTCCATGTAACAAGGCTGTATTGCTGCTACATGATTTTTTTTTAGATGCTATTGATTTCCCACAGCAAATAGAAGACTCTTGTTCCTTTTCTCGTCCTATTCATAGCTGCACACATTTCTTGCCAAGTATAGCTCTACTAACTTCGGATTGAGCAGTATTTAATGTTTACATTATTATAACTGACTGCTATTCATAGCCCTGCCATGTATTCTGTGACAAGGTTTTCTTGTACAGTTTTGCTACTAGAATGTAGCTGTTAGAAAGTGGCTTAGATTTTCTGTAATGTCAATGTTACTTGTTAATAAATGTAGTTGCCCTGTTAATTTTCTTTTCTTTGTCTCTTTTTTATTAATTGATTTACTTTATATTCCTATGGCAGCTTCCCCTGCCCCTCCCCTCCTAATCCCCTTCCCCCAATCCTCTTATCCTTCCTTTCTCCTCAGAGAAGGGCAGGTCTTCCATGGATATCTTCCCTCCTTGGCATATCCAGTAGCAGTAAGACTAGACAAGGCAGTCCAGTTAGGGGGAAGGGATCCAAAAGCAGACAACAGAGCAGATACAGCGCTGCTGTCAGGAGTCCTACATGAAGACTGAGCTGAACAGCTGTTACCTGTGTGCATGCTTGCTCTCTGTTGGCTCGGTCTTTCTGAGCCCCTGCAGGCCCAGGTTAGTTGATTCTGAGTGTTTTCTAATTTTATTTTCTTGATGAGGTGGTTCTCATACTCTTCTCACCATTCTAAGACATACTAGTTTCTCTGTAAGCGCGGGCTTTTCCACCCACACCCGGTTCCTGAATGATGACTTGGAGCTATTTATGCATGAATAATTGCCTAGGCCAGAAGCTTGGGCTTGCTTCCCGACTGACTCGATCGTAACTTATGCAACGCATTTATTTCATGTCTGCCACATGGCTGGTTGGTTAACTCTTCTAGTTTCATAGTCCCACTTCCTCAGAGTCTGGGCTACTCTTCCCGCCGGACTCTCTATCACTGAGTTCCTATCTTTCTGCTGGATGTCCCACTTTTTATTTCCTGCCTTTTGCTAATAGGCCATCAGCTTCTGATTGACAGGTAATGCTTCCACACAGTATTCAGGAGATGATCTCTACATTTCTCGTCTGGCTTTTTGCATAGTTTGATCTTGATCCTCATCTAGCCCATCATCCTAATGGGCCATGTGGGTTTCCATCACTGATGATGAGCTATCTTTGAAAAATCAGTGTATAAGGAATAACTTATTTATGCTTTGGCTTCAGTACATGGTTTCTTGTCTCCTCTAGAGACCAAGCCTGCTGTCTCCTGCTGGGATGGGACAGCTGCCTTGCTGGAATAAGTACTAGGCAGGGAAAGGAGCTGAGACTCCAACAGTTTTTAATATAATTTAATTTATTTGCTAAACCTCACATCCTTCTCTCCTGCTTCTGAAGTTACCTGGTACTGTTGCTTTGATGGTTTGCAAATTCTGTCACATAAATCTAATCTCATTTTTCCCTCATGATTTCTTAGAATTCAGATTTTTTTTGTCCCTGAAAAGCTATTTATGACTTTTTATTACTGAAGTTTTATCTTGTGGACTCAGTCTTATGTATATAGCCGGGGGGGGGGGGGGAATCTTTTACTGTCATCTTGAAGCGTAGTACACCTGAAATTGTGATATCAACCTACCTTGTTTACATAGAAATCTGTTACCTCTATTTTTTGAAAATATGACAAATATGGCATTTCCCAGTCTTGACTTAACGGCTGTAAAGCCATATTGCTAATTGACAGCTCTTGTCTGGTCTCATGACTATCTTACCTACTCATACACTCTGCCTTAGCTTAAATGTCTTACGACTTATTGTGACCTTCACTTTTGATATCTGAGATTAGGAGTTAGTATTTAAAGACAATAGATAATCATCTGAAAAACATCTGGAAATTCAAGAGGCAAAAGAGAGGAGGAGGGCTGGAGATCACAGCACTAGTCTGCAGTAATCTCCACAGGCATCACACAAATGGCATAGTTAGCTTACAGCTGTGCAGTGACTCCAGACACTAGAGTTTCTACTCACATGTTAGTACTCACATGTTAGAGCATCAGGCCAGCTTGAAAGAGGGGACTTCTTATTCTCCTGTACAGAAGAGGAAACCAGATTATAGGAATACCATGAGCTCCACTCTAGCCAACTCAGCTCAACAGGAAGCGAGATGTCAGGAGTAAACACAGTAGTCCGGCTGCAGGGCTCACAGCCCATACGCCTTTGCACCCTGCATCCTGTGCCATTGGAAGGCTCTTTTTGGTAGTTAGGAAAGGTTTACATTTGTTCCTGGGATACAGTCTGATCAGGTTTACTTGTCTAGTATTACTTATTTCCTAAGACATATCATATAATCTACAAACTTAGAGTGTAACTTTCATTTTCTTGATTTATACTAAGGAGAAGTTGTTGCCTTAGACTTTCCTGACACACCTTAAAAGGCTGGCCTTCTTGTCTGCTGTCAAGGGAATGTATTTCTGTGGTCCTCTGCAGCTGAGCTGCTGGTGACTCAAGGCTTACACACACACTTTCTTGTGGCACTGTGTTTTTATGGTAGCACTCTGGCAAAATGCGGGCTCTAGAACATGTTTTTCTTTCAGATACCGACAAATAGTAGTTATCTTGAAAGAGAATTATTCATATTTTGGTATATTTGGAATAGGTATTTAATTCAGAACTTACTAAATAATTAGCCATTTAGTCTTTGAAAGCATAACATCCTTTTTGGCACAATTTTGAGGAAAAAATTCTTAAAGGTAGATACCTAATTAGTTTATATACTACATCAAGACATAAATAAATAACCAGCTGTATAGAATGTACCTCGATTCACTCTGTACCCCTTTAACTACTTTATTTACTTTAGTTTATGATCAGATTTGTCACTTTATTGTTATTAAGCTTGAACAGATTAAAAATAGTTATACTTAGCATATGTACAGTGATATATATCTTGAATACATACATTTGCTTGCCTTGGTTAATAAATTAAAAAAAGTATTGAGCCACTAAAGCAATTATATGGTTATTTTAGTAAATCTAGAAGTCAGATTTTAAAACATTTTGCATATTTCTTTTTAAAATTTCTTATTTCTTTGAATGGGAATGCAATTTTCTTTTCTCCAAGCCTTAAAAAATACCAGTTTCTGTGTTGAGACACAGTCCTTTAGTTTGTAAGCTCCGGTTTACTCTTGGAAGAGTGCTGCTGAGGCTGCCCTGAGCTGGAATGCAGCTTCTGTGCTTCAGTGACCTGTTTGTACATCTGTACTCTCAGATCAAGACTGAAGTGTTTTAAATGCACATCTTCTAGCTGTGGCCGGTATCAGCTTTTCATATGGCCTCGGCCTCTGAGAGATGACATACGAGTGTTGACATGCTGGTTCTGTAGAAGAGTGTGACTGCAAGACTCTAACTGTCTAGGTCTTTATCATGTCATTTAAAACACAAGTCTGTCCACTGTTAGGAGGGATGGTGGAGGTCTTAGTCCTGGTCTTGAGGTTCCTGGGTAACTTCATCTGGAAGCTAAAATGCATCTAATTGTACAGGCATGTTCCAGTTAGTGTTGGGCGTTAGAAAGCATCGCCTTTGTGGAGAAGGCCTGCTCCTCCAGGCTGTCTGTGCTTGCTTTCATTCATTATCCTGTTGTGATTGGTGGTATTTACTGTTCTAGCACGCAGCCATGAACGGGAAGTTCATGGCCACTGGACCAATGGGGTTGTATCAACAGTGCTCTCAGTTCAAATTCTTCCAATAGAGACCTCCCATTTGAGCTTTTTCTCTTTTAATTTAATGAAAAGTGACTTTTCTGAATTTGAAGATTCTGTATGAACCCTCTCTACTTAGAATCAGAATTGTCAGTGTAAAATTAAAAGCATAAACCCAAAGTATTAGTAAGAATTTATGCCTGCTTATTTTCCTTCTGCTGATGAATTTTTAATTTTTTAAATTAAAATATTGAATTGAAGGGACTACATCCCAGACAAAGTGACTCCTAAATTGCTTGTGAAAGAGTAATTCTCTTAAGTGTTACACATCTGGCTTTGATTGATGGCCTTTGTAAATTTCCTTTCAATGGATTTTTAAAAATGACTTACTCGTTTTTGAAGAAACTGTCTAATCCCAAAGTGAATATGCTTTAAATTGAAAATATGAACAATTAAATTTTTAGGGAACGTGGATTATTTAGAAGTTTCAATCCCCGCCCCCTGCCCCCACCCCTGCATTCATGATGGAGTTCCCTGCACAATGAGGTCACATTAGCTGTGACTGTGGAGCTCTCTAGGTTTCTTGTCTTTCTTTTTGCTTACACTTTTGTCTTCTTGTTTTCTCATAGGTATGAAGTAGGCTAAGGGTTGTTTATATACTGTGAATTGATTAGGTTATTATTCATAAATTACTAAGAATTGTATTCCTTGGTTGGTAAACGGGAGAGAACTATGTATCTAAACAGCAATTCTTTTTTTTTTATTGGATGTTTTATTTACATTTCATATGTTGTTCCCTTACCCCATCCCCCACCCACCCAGGAACCCCCTATCCCCTCACCCCTCCTCCTTCTTCTCTGTGGATGTAACCTCTATCTACCCCCCCCCACTCCCACCTCCCCACCCTCAAAATTCCCACCCCCTGGGGCGTCCAGCCTTCATGAGGTCAAGGTTCTCTTCTTCCACCTATGCCCAGCAGGGCCCTCCACTCTTACATATTCAGCTAAAGCCCTGGATCCCTCCCTAAGTGCTCCCAGGCTGGTGGTTTGGACCCTGAGAGCTGTGGTTGGTTGGTATTGTTGCTCTCCTCATGGTGCCGCAAATCCTTTCAGCTCCTTCAGTCTTCACTCTAACTCCTCCATTGAGAACCCCATGATCAGTTCAATGGCTAGTTGTGAGCATCTGCCTCTGAATATGTAAGACTCTTGAAGACCTCTGAGGAGACATCCATATCAGGCTCTTATCAGCATGCACTTCCTGACTTCCACATCAGCATCTACCTTTGGTGACTGCACATGGGATGGATACTCAGGTGGAGTGGACTTGAGACGGCCCCTCCTTCAGTTTCTGTCCTTCACTTTGTCTCCATGTTTGCTCCCTTGAGTATTTTGTTGTTCCTTCTAAGAAGGACTGAATCACCCCCACTTAGTCTTCCTTCTTTATGAGCTTCATATGGCCTTAAACAGCAATTTCTTAACTGCATTGTAGAAGACAAAGTAGAAAGAGAGAAGAGAGAAAACAGGGAGCAGAAATGTGAGAAATGGTGAGGCTTGCCTCTCCGGAGCCAGTTAGACATTGCTTCCTGCTTTAATCTATTTGTTTTTACTTTTTCTCATTAAAATTTTAACTGCAGAAAATGGTCATTGCTTATTCTGTCTTCGAAACTCCCAGATTCCAACAATGTCAACTCAGTTATAAGAGATTGTCTACTGTGTGTTTTAGCCTTTGCAAATAAAGCTTTCAAGTTTTTACAAAATAAGTAAACAAAGATGATGAAGTGTCGTGGAATCATGTCACACTTTCATACTTTTGCACTATTGACAGTGACTCTTTAATTTGGAATCCGAGTGGGTCAGTCCTCACCCTAGCTGGCTCATGCACACACCGGTGTGTATGTGTATATACTATATAATTCAATAAATGTGCTTTTCTAGTATAGTTGTTTTTAAATTGACTTTTGGCTTGTTCCCTCTCTCATCATATAATGAAGAATAAAATACCAACCCACCATTCTGTTTTTAGATACAATGTCTTGTCTGCATTACTGATGCTCAGGTCCTAAGGTCTTAGAAACTCTTTAGCCATCAGACAGCTTTCTCTGAGATATGCTGCCTCATACAAACATCACAAGAGAACATACATTTGAGAAAAGATTTTCAGAAAGGATTGAAGCATTGCTTTCTTAATTTTGCTTTGTGATAAGAAAAAAAAACACTATGAAGCTTTATCTGTGATTCTCTTTTTCAGTACAAGGCAACGGTAAAATATAAGCTAAAAAAAACCAAGAACCACCGACTACCACCACCACCGCCACCACCACTTCCACCACCACCTCCACCACCCGCACCGCCACCCTCACCACCACCCACCACTACCTCCACCCCCCACCACCACACCCCCACCACCACTGACCACCACCCCCACCACCCCAACTGCCACCACAGACCACCACCACCACCACCTCCCCCACCCCCACCCCCCCACCCCCACCCCCTCCCCCCCACCCCCTA
>NW_021621185.1:14167931-14175580 GCF_004785775.1 Grammomys surdaster
AACCACCACCACCACCAAACTAAAAAACTAGTTGGGACTGGAAAGATGTCTTAGTACTTGACAGCGTTTGTTGTCTTGTGAAGGAAAGTAGCTCACAGTCATCCATAACTCCAATTCCAGGGTATCCAGTGTCCTCTTCTGACTTCTCTGAGAAGGCACACACACAGTGCTTATGTAAACATTGCTGGCAAAGCACTTAAACTCGTAATACAAAGTAAAGAAAAACAACTTGTTTGGAGAGATGGATCAGTAGTTAGGTGAAGAGCACATGTTGCTCTTTCAGAGGACTTGGGTTCGATTCCCAGCACCCAAATGGCTGCTTGATGCTTTCCCAGAGCCTCTCATACTTTTAACCTTTACAGTGAGGTAAACAGAAGACATCCCAGGAGGAAATTTGTTCCAAAGCTGGGAAGATTAAACCTCAAATCATAACTTGAAATTTTAGTTAAGAGCAGTTTGATATGTACCTTGCAGCCCCCTTTCCAGTTGTAATTGAATTATTGTATTAGTTATATAACAGCTGTAACAAAGTCCCACAAAAGAGCTAGTTTAAATAATGGATGTCTTAGTTAGGGTTTTATTGCTATGAAGAGACACCATGACCAAGGCAACTCTTATAAAGGACAGCATGTAATTGGGGCTGGCTTACAGTTTCAGAGGTTCAGTCCACTGTCATGGTGGAGCGTGGCTGCATCCAGGTAGACATGGCGCTGAAGAAAGAGCTGAGAGCTCTAGTCTTGATCTGAAGGTCGCAGGAGAGTGTGTTCCACACAGGGTGAGCTTGAGCATAGGAGACTTCAAAGCCTGCCCTCCCCAGTGACACACTTTCTCCAACAAGGCCTCACCTACTTCAAACAAGTGAAGCCACACCCACTTCAACAAGGCTACACCTCCTAATAATGCCTCTCCTGATGGGCCAAACATTCAGTAACATGAGTCTATGGGGTCATACCTATTGAAACCACCATAATGGAATACTATATTGTCTCAGTCCTGGAAGCTAGAAGTATGAATAATGTAGTCTGGATGGTTACATTGAGGGAAATGAGGGAAGGTTTTTTTTTTTTTTGTTTGTTTGTTTGTTTGTTTTTTTAAGGCCTCTCACTGTGCCTGATGCATGACCACCTGTTCCTCATGACTTTCATTGTCTTCCCTTTTTAAATGACTACTTCACTGTGCGCTGTACTGTCTAGTTTTCTGTCAACTTGACAAAGCTAGAGTCATCTGAGAGAAGAAAATACTTCCTCAACTGAGAAAATACTTCCATAAGATTGGTCTGTGGGCAAGCCTGTAGGGCATTTTCTTAATTAGTGATTGGGGAATAGCCTAACCCATGCTTGTGGTGCCATGCTTGGCCTAGTGGTCCTGTGTTCTATAAGAAGGGAGGCCGAGGAAGTCACGAGAAGCAAGCCAGTAAGCAGCACTCCTCCATGACCCTTGCATATCTCCTGTCTTCAGGTTCCTACCTTGCTTGAGTTCCTATCCTGACTGATTTTGATGACGAACTATGAGTGAACTAAACCCTTTCCTCCCCAAGTTGCTTTGGTCATGGTGTTTCATCACAGCAGTCGTAACACTAGCTAAGACAGGTGCCAGTTGGATTTTAGAATGCTCCAGTTTTAACTAATATTCTTCGTTATGCATCTTATTCCAAACAAAATCTCTTTCTGAGTTGCTGGGTCTCAGGACTAACATATCACTTTCTTTTATATTGGGAGAACACAATGTAACCAGTAACATTCATCTTCAAGTGAAGGAAGACTCACTGAAGATGGGGGTTTGCTTTCCAAGAACTTAGTAGAAATTCTTCTTGATTCTTGCTACTCTGTTACCCCCACAGGGCAAATTAATTTCATTATAGTGGAAGAAATTTCTTCCTTCCTTCCTTCCTTCCTTCCTTCCTTCCTTCCTTCCTTCCTTCCTTCCTTTATTCTTCTGTCCCTTCCCTCCCTTCCTCTTCCCTCCCCTCTCCTCCCTCCCTTCTCTCCTCCCCTTTCCTTTCCTATTTTCCCCTTTCCTTTCATTCTTTTTTGTTTTGTTTTAATAGAATCCTTGCTCTAGGCATTAGGGTCAAAGAGTTCCTTAATGATTACTTGTGGAAATATTCAGATTTATGACTTTGTGTTCCTGAAGTGTTTTTGAGTTAGAACATATAAAATTAACTGTGAACTTGGCACTTTTCCTTAACATTAGTCTGTGTGTCACCTCCTCCTCTAGCAGTTCTCCTAAGCATCAAAAAGGTTCCCTTCATCAGAGGATGGTAGAGTTTCTGAAGGAAAGCCTGTTTCATAGACTACAGAGCAGATGTTTTGTTAAGTTTAAACAAGCAGTGAGACCTGGAGGGAGGGTGCACGGATAAAACTTAGATAAAACCCCAGGAAACTAGTATTGCTCCCTGCTCCCCTGTTGCCAGAAAGGAAGAGGCAGTTTACATGGTAAAGTTGGCTCTGGTCCAGTATCAGTGCAGCCACAGTACACATGTTCTATACATGATGCCAGGGCAGGTTCATGACTGACCTTGAAGACAATTTTAATTTTGAGAGTGTGCTGAAGTCTTGGCTACATATATGTTTGGCTTCATGTACTTATTTAAGTTCAAAATTGAATACATGAATTTTGGCATAATATTTTCCCTTTAACCCAAGATAACGTAAGATTACAGTCATATACCAGGAGTCTTGTTTTTATCCAGGTCCTAGCTAATTGACCAACCTCAAGCAAATACCTTCACTTTCCAGTCTTTGTTAATATATGTTTGCCAAATCGGTGGGGTGTGGGTGATAGTTCAGCAATAGAACATAAGCATTCTGTGGGGAAATACCCATTTCTAGATAGTCAAGGATCAAAAAAGGGAGCAAAGTTCTTCATTCTTGGAGATGCTTAGAAAGATGGAGACCTGCTATATGTGAATAATTAGTTATGAAGTAGTATCACATGCAGCTGCATTCGCTGTGAGTGTTATGGAAATAATTATCTATAGCTGAAGTTTTCAACCTGTGGGATGTGACTCCTTTGGGAGTCTCGTATCTTGCATATCAGATATTTACATTATGACTTACATCAGAAAAATTACAGTTATAAAGTAGCAATGAAATGATTTTATGGTTGGGAGCCACGGTGACATGAACTGTATTAAAGGGTCACAGCATAGGGAAGATTGAAGAAATAACTTGGAAAGTTATTCAGTTTAGGGTTGAAAGAATTCTGGGAAGCTTGCTGGTTGTGCATAGGTGAGGGAAAGGTTTACCAGAAATCCCAGTTGTTGAGTACTGTTTGTTTGTAACAAATAAGGTTTTTCCTAAATTGTAGCATGCATTCATCAAGAATGCCAGTTTTTGACCTGTTCATATAAAAATGGTCTTACTACTTATAAGTTTTACCTGACACCTATGTTTATAGTCAAGCAATCTAAGATTTCTTTTTGACTTTGCAATAGAAAAGTCAGGGATAAAGAAGGGCAGCTTTAAAATAGACTTATACAAATGTGTATGGGGCAGAGGTTTAAAGTAATTGTTTTGTATAACTAGTTGATGTATAATTAGGGTTGGTTTTCAAGCCTGAAAGTATATATTTATTATAAGTACACTTTAGGTCTGTCAACTTGGAAAGCTCAGTTATATTATGTCAGTTATTTTAGAAACTTTTCTTTAGAATAAAATATCTTTATCTACATACACACATGTATCTCTATGCAAATATAAAGGCACTGCTTTCAATAGTAAAGTACGTTTATGAAGTACATAGTGTTTCTTTTCCTTGTGAATTATAATTTCTTAGGGTTCGGTTATGCTTTTTTACTCTTTAATCATTTTGTGATTTTTGTTAAAATATTATTAACTTATTAGGTGACTTTTAAAAGCCCACATATCTTATTAGATTAATATAAATTGATGGGTTATAAAAGTGTTAAATATATTTGCCAGATTTTTCCAGTGAAACCAGGCACAAGACTATCTATCTATCTATCTATCTATCTATCTATCTATCTATCTATCTATCTATTTATGTATCTATCTATCGTTTATACACACACACACACACACACATTAATGTAATGGCCAGCTAGTAGATTTGGTGGGTAAATAGCAACTAATTAATTCATATTGTTTATTTTGTGTATGCATACATATAGGTGATAAGTATATATATTTAATCTATTTTGAATAATTTAAAAGAGTTTTCCAAGATATGTGCTACAAAATACATAGTCACAGACACCTCTATAACCATATGCATTTGGAAATGTGGCATGTTTATATAAAAAATCTTTAATGTATTATCTCATTAAAGATTTTGAGAAAAGAAACTAATTTACACGTAGTCTAGCATTTTCAAATGTACATAAGAAATGTATAATTTTTTTCTCTCCCTCTCCCTCTCCCTCTCCTTCTCCCTCTCTCCGTGTGTGTGTGTGTGTGTGTGTGTGTGTGTGTGTGTGTGTACACACTTGCTTTTATATATATAAAAATATGTCTCTATATAGTGGCTTTTCCTTTGATCAAGTGGTAGAACTGATGTTGGTGCTACAGCAAGAGACAGAAGTGTTTGAAGCTGCTTTCATACTCAATTATAGAGGAGCAATAAGTACATATTTGAACTAAATGCCAAGTTGGCTATTTCATTACGTGGGTACCACTAGTACCAGTGCTGTAGTGGATGACTGTACTGTCTGTTTCCTCTGTGTCTCCGGTTAGCTTTTGCCTGGCTTGAGCATTGCTTCACTGTTTCTGCCCAGTTTCTCCAGTCTCTACTTCTTTGTTTTCATGTTCAAAGAGCTAAAGCAGCTGGAAAGCTTAGTTTAAAAACTCAGCATTTATTCAACTTTAAACTGTTCAGTTCTGTTTGGTATATTTATTATACAAGGAAATGTCACGAGGAAACAAGTTATTCGGCATCAAATTCTGCATCTTGAATTACAAGGAAAACATTTAAGATCAAATAGAAAGAACTTAGCTTCTATTTGGCTTTTCTCTTTTAAGACAAACCATAAGGAACACAAATCTAGTGTTGCCTGCTAATAGGAAAACAATCTCAATGGGTTAAAGTTTAACCACCAACTGAAAGAGAAATTGAATTTAAACAGTTGCATTTAAAACAGTTAGTTTTAACTTTTCTCTCTGGAGGGGACTATTGTATTTCCCCTTGGGCCTTCCCTGATACAGTGGTGGCTGGTCTCCTAGAGTGACTGTACAATTGCTAAATTCCTGTTGGATGGCCATTAAGATGATTGCTCAGGGTACTTGAGGGTTTTCTTGGTTGCTGGTGCTAAATCCATGTTCTACCATGGTGCCGTGTGTGTGTGTGTGTGTGTGTGTGTGTGTGTGTGTGTGTGTATGTATATATGTAATATTTTATTTTTTAACTACTTGGTATCTTCAAAATAACTCATGTGTTCCAAAAGCTCACTTTAAATCTAATTTTTAAATTTCTACTGTTATTTAATTGATTAGAAGATATGTCAACACTGAGGGTTTTGTAATATACTAGGCAAACTGCCTTACCATTTAATCCTTAATTAAATATTGAACCACTTTAACAAAGTGGTTCACATAAAGAATATTGAATAAAATATGTACAAAAAAGGAATGAAGAGAAAGAAAAGAAAAAAATCCTTCATTAAAATGACCAGCATTTCTTCCATACTAAAGCCCGGGGAGTGTGGGTGGTATCTGCTCTTACCCCGGTGTTGGAATTAAAGTGCATTAAGGTTCAGCCACAAGGAGAAGTCAAAGTTCTTTAACTGTCTAGTAGTTCAACCTAAGACTTTAATGGTAACTTAGCATAGGTCATAGATCTTAGCTAAAGGCTATGAAGATATTATGTAGCTGTTCAAGGGGACATGGTGGAAAAGTTGCAGAAATAAATTCTGGTTTTTATTCCCATATAATAAAGCAACAGAAAGCTGTGATGACCTAGTTTGGGTTGGCAGTTAAGTTGTGTGACATGAGACACTGGATTTGGGGATGGAATCCTGGAAGAGAACTCATTCTCAGATGTGTTGATGGAAGGGAAACTGACAAGCTTAATGTCCACCGGCAGCACCCTGTACCCCTGCAGAGCATACTGTGCTGGGCTTTGCACACTTTGCTTTTTAGATTCTTGTCTGAGAGCTTCCATTGTGTGGTTTCATCTTGCTGTGCATACAAGCTCATGTATAAATGGGATTGAGTAGTAGGAAGAATATATCAGTAGCTTTGTTCTTTTCTAAATAATGAAAAACCTTTTTATTACTAAAAATTAATGGTATTGGTATCTTTTTGTATGCATTATTAGTTTCATATAACTTTGTTTGTAATTATCCCAATTAATGATAGTTGAATTCAAAATTTAATCTTCTGTGAACAGTGTATTTTTTACAAAGTTTTCAATAATTGCTATGTGAATTGTATTCCTAGAATATTTCTGAGGTCAACTAGGTTGATGAAGGAGGAGAATAACTTCAGTCTGGCTATGCAACCTAGGCTGGCCTTGAACTCATAACCCTCCTACCACAGAGTCTTTAGGGTTGGGATCTTAGGCATTATACCACCATGCTCAGCTGATGTACTTGTTTGATAATAAGGTAAAAGGCCTTAGGAAATAGCCAAGTCCAAAGGTTTAACTTAATTTGAGGTACAAACTACAAAGACCTTAAAATTTGTGTTACTGGTTTTTATATAGAACTTTCTTCCTTAATTTTTTTCTGGGATATAGTTTCTCCAAATATATTTCTTCATCTATTTTTGGTCTAGCTTCATAGACTGTGTTGGGTAGGTTGATGGTGGAGAAGCTGTAATGTGCCTGAAGCTGGAACCCTGGACTTAGACATCCCGGGCCTTATGTAGGGCTGAATTTCTGTTATACTTTTCGTTATGCATGGACTACACTGCCTGTATCTTGTGAAGAGTGGTGGAAGGTCAGCCTGGGCTGGGATTGGTCAGGCCCACTGTATCTGTCACCATTCCCTTGCTCTTCTGGCCTCTGTTAGAGTCTGAAGCTTTCATAGTTCAGGGTTTACAGTCGGACTTCTTCAGTTCTCATTGAACTACTTTCATAATGTGGTTTGCTTATCTGTTTATTAATATGTCTAGATGATTTACAATAATCATTCATTTAACCATAATATGCCAGATACTATGATTTATAATTCTTTCAATTCCAAAGGATAACTATAGTTTTTTAATCTCACAGATTAGAGATAGTTTTCATGTAAATCTATGCATATATGGATAATTTGTCACAGTTCCTTTTATGGAATCGTTTGTAATTAATTTTTAAAAAGTAAATTTAAAGCCCTTTAACCAGTTGAATCTTTTTTAAAAAGATTGATTGATTGATTGATTGATTATGTATACAGCAGCCCAGAAGAGATTGATTATGTATACAGCAGCCCAGAAGAGGGCACCAGATCTGATTATAGGTGGCTGTGAGCCACACCATGTGGTTGCTGGGAATTGAACTAAGGACTACCTGAAGAGCAGACAGTGCTTTTAACCTCTGAACTATCTCTTCAGCCCGAGTTCAGTCTTTTAAAAAACATTTTAAATAATGTTTTTATTAATTCTTTGAGAATTTCACATAGTTATTTCAACTATACTCACCCCTCCCCCAACTCCTCTAGCTCCTTCCCACTGCTTCACGTTCATTCATTTTCTCCCCTCCCTCCCTCC
>NW_021621185.1:14175680-14187803 GCF_004785775.1 Grammomys surdaster
CTGTTTCACTGGAGCCCAACTGTGTTTGCTGCCTTCCAGGTCTGCCCTAAAGTGAAGCTTCCTGTAGGCCTTTGGTGTTATTATCTGTCCCACCCTCCTTCCTCCCCCCCATCTGACTCCATTTACTCTCCCCCACTGTTTATAATATCCTATTTCCCTCTTCTGGAAAGGTTTTTCTCCTTCCCGTTGGCCCTTTACTAGTTACTTAGCCTGTGAAACACATCCGCATATGACAGAAAATAGGGTTTTTGTCTCTTTATGGATCTAGGTTCCTCACTCAGGAAGCCTGTTCCCAGGTCAGATCATTTACCTGCAGATATCCTAGCTTTATTTCTCTGACTGCAAGAGTAGTCAGTGTTCTTAACTGCTGACCATCCTTCCAACTCTCCATCATCCATCCGTCTGTCTGTTTATCTATCATCTATCTATTGTCTATCTATCTATCTATCTATCTATCTATCTATCTGTCTGTCTGTCTGTCTGTCTGTCTGTCTGTCTATCTATCACTCACTCACTATCTGTAGATATAGTGATAGAGTGATAAAGAGACCCCTATTCATCGCTCATCTTTTAAGTCTTCCTGTTCCTGTTTCACTCATGTTTGTGTTCTATCTTTACAACTCACACATTATATTAGCTATTGGTTTAATAATTTTAGCTTCCTGTTTTGTGTATATTTTGTTTAAGAAGTAACCCAGTCAATGGGGAAGGGTCCTTACTCAGATTGAATGAAGAATTAACCTGTTTTTTATGTGCCTCCTGCTGTCTTTCAGTCCTGTGAGTTGTCATAGGCAAAGATTGCTGAGTTTATAGAGGTTTTGCAGGAGTAAATCCCTCTCCAGGGTAAAAGTAGTAGGTTGTATCAGCTGATCTGGGGGTTCCTGGCAATTTTTTTTGATTTTTAGAAAAAAAAATTACTTTACTTACTTATTTTTATATGAGAATTGAAGAATGGCTACCCAAATATACTTGATTTTTGCAATAATGATCACCACATCTTCCATTATACTCAGTAATTGTTTATTTGGACTGTTAGCATTGGTTTTCCTGTTTTGATCACAGTTCTTTCCAGTCAGTACTTTATGCAGTCATGGTAAGGTCTTTGTAGTTGAGGCCAGGTGCTATATTAGTTTAACTGGCTAAACCAGTAGGCATTGGTGTCCATAGCTGTGAAGTGTTGGGTAAAAATTAATATCAGTTGCGGGTTTCTACCCTGCCCCTGATCATTCAGTTCCTGGATAAAAGACACAAAGCGTTTAAATCTATAATAAGCCTTAACAGCTTTAGACCTGGGCAGAAATCTACCCTGTAAGCTATTGGTCTCTAGTATCAATAACCCGGAGTTATAACTCGTTATGTTCCTGCTGGGCCGCTCTTACTCCAGTTGGCCAGCCCTCATGCCTTGTTTTCACCAGTGATCCCATGGCTTCCTCCTCTCTATTTACTCTACCCTCTTCTGCCTCCTCCTCCTCTTTCTCCACCTTCAACCTTGCAACTCGAAATCTGCCTACCTCTAATCCCTCCAGTAATTGGCTGTAGCCATTTTTATTTAAGCTCTTGTTTTAATTTGAGGAACAAGGTTTGCACAACAAAAAAGCTGGTAAACCTGAGAATTCACTCAAAAGCAGAGACCTTCAAGTACAGAATTAGCATTACAATACACAGCAAAGGATCCAACTTCTACACCAAGCTTAGTGAGGCCTGTCGTGTGCCCAGTGGTAGACTTTTCTATGGCATGCCATGCACGCTCCTTTGTTTCACTTTCAAACTATTCCTGGCAGAGTGTGGTTATAAAGGTTTTTGGACTCTGTTTTGAAGAATTACTCCTCTCTTTTCACAAACTGTGCTGTGGATTTTACCAACTGCAAGCTTAGTTTGATTGAATGCCTCAATCTGGCACAAACTAGAATCACCGTGGAAGAGGGAACCTCAACTGAGGAATTGTCTCCCTTAGCTTGCTTTGCTGCCATCTCTGTGGGGCATTTTCTTGATTAATGATTGATAAGGGAGGGCCGAGCCCTGAGTGTGCTCCTGGTTGTGGAAGACAGGAAGCTGAGCAGGTTTGGAGAGCCAGCCCTTCAGCAGAATTCATCTATTGCTCCACTCTCTGCTCCTGCTGAGTGCCTGCCCTGATGTTCTTCCGTGGAGGCCTGCCATCTGCAGGCTAAATCCCTATCCCTAAGTAGACTGGTCACTGTGTTATCAGAGCAACAGAAAGAACTACTGAAGTTCCTGTTCACTGTTGCCATGGCGCTCTTCCTGTTGACGACAGCATTGTTAAACAGGGCAGTTTTGGTCTTCTTGTACTTTTTATAGATGAGTTGGACCATTGTTTTTAAAATTGATGTAAATTACGAAATTTAGAAATAGGTGAAATATCCACTTTAGAAACTACTTATTAGATGCTTATTGAATGTTGCAGACTGCATTTAGCCACCAATTTTGTTACTTACATGCAGTATGGAAGATTAAGCACAGTAGGCCACAAATCTTATCTATTTAAGTATAATCTCATTGTTGTTGGTGCTTTATTAATACATTAAGATTACTTTTTTCGTTGTTCATTCATACTCTATTAGCGATTGTCTGATTAGTTTTAGTGACTACCTATGTTAGTCATTGTTATAAGTTACTACTTATGTTAGTATCTTTAATACTTGAGATGGAAGTGTATTAAAAATTAAATATTACAAAAATTAGTTGGAATAATAAAACAATGTAAAGACTAATTTTGTAAAATCTGTTTTTGAAATTTTTTATTGAAAGTTAAAATTTTATACAATATATCCTGATCATAGTTTCCCCTCTTCCAATTCTCCCCAAACCCTCCCCACCTTCTCATCCATCCATATTCACACTCTTTCTTTGTCTGTCTTTAGAAAATTAACATGTCAACAAAGCAAACAAAACTAGAAAAAAATAGAGACAAAAAGCACAAGAAACACATAAAACACACACGCACAACCTCTAAAGTCATAAAACTGGAAACTATACAAGTAAGACCAGTAAGACAAAAACCAAACCAAACCAAACCAAACCAAACCAAACCAAACCAAACCAAACCAAACCAAAGTGATATGAGGCAAAAGTCTATAAAAACACCAATGAGTTCATTTTGTGTTGGCCATCTACTGGTGAGCTTAGGGCCAACCCTTGAGTGTGGTTGGTTACTCAACAATACACAGTGAGATCTGGGACCCTGTCTGACTTGAACCTGTGCTGATGCAGTGCATGCTTCCACGTTTTGTGTGCGTTCATATGTGTGTTAATCATGTCATATCTGGAAGACACAGTTTTCTTAGGGTGATCCATCACCTTTAGTACAATCTTTCTACCTCCTCTTCTAGAAAATTCCCTGATTCATGAGATAGGAGATTTGATAAGATATCTCTTAGTACTGAGTGTTCTAAAGTCTCTCTTTCTCTACACATCTGTCCAGTTGTGGATCTCTGTGTTAGTTCCTATGTACTGCAAGAGGAGGCGTCTCTGATAAGGGCTTGAGTGAGGCACCAATCTATGGGGATAGCAGAATGTTGTTAGTAGTCATTTTATTGTTTTATGGTCCTTTAGCAGAACAGTAGTATTTTGTTTTCTCTAGAGCTATGAACTATCTAGTCTCAGGTTCTTGGTCATTGGCGCAGTGTTAGGCATGGATTCTATTTTGTGGAATAGGCCTTAAATCTAATCGGATAGTGGTTGGTCACTCCCCTAACATCTGTGCCACTATTGCACAAGCATGTCATGCAGGCAGGTCACCATTGCAGATCTCAGGGCATATAGTGGGGTCTGTGGTTTCTTTTCTCCCCTGCTGTTGTACAGACTATCGACCAGTACCATGAACCCTATTCAGGAGGGGTAAAGGGCCTGTTTAGGCACCAGCTCAACTTCTCTGTGTTCAATGAGGCATGTTAATGTAGACTTCAGCAATAAGGCCTCACTGTTTAGTTTGTGAAAAGCAATCAGCAGCCTTGGCAATAGACTGATATGTTTGAGATTTTCCATAGGGGTCCTTTTTGTTCAACAACTTGTTTAGATGGAACCCATTCCTGGCACCAGAGTTTTAATTTGGTAGTGAAAGATAATTTAGTTTGAGTATTGTCTTCCCTGGTATTGGTCGCTCCATTAGGATTTCTTTCATATATGTGTGTGTGTGTGTGTGTGTGTGTGTGTGTGTGAGAGAGAGAGAGAGAGAGAGAGAGAGAGAGAGAGAGAGAGCGCGCAAGCATGTGTATATATGGATGCATGTGCCTATATGCACAGAAGCCAGAGGACAAACTTGGGTGCCATTCCTAAAACACCATCTACCTCCGTCTACCTACCTTCCCTCTCTCTCTCCCTCTCTCCCTCTTTCCTTCTCTCCCTCTCTCCCTCTCTTTCTCCCTCCCTCCTTCCCTTTCCCTCTCTCCGTCTCTCCCTCTCTCCCTCTTTCCCTCTCCCTCCCTCTCTCCCTCTCTCCCTCTCTCCCTCTTTCCCTCTTTCCCTCTTTCCCTCTCTCCCTCTCTCCTTCCTTCCCTCTCTCCCTCTTTCCCTCTCTCCCTCTCTCCCTCTCCCTCCCTCTCTCCCTCTCCCCCTCTCTCCCTCTCTCCCTCCTTCCCTCTTTCCTTCCTGCCTTCCTTTCCTTCCTCTCTTGCTCCTTCCCTCCCTCCCCCCTTTTCTCTTTTTTGACATAGAGCCTGGATCGTGTCATGTTGTCAGAGATCTGCCTGTGTCCCTTCCCAGCCCTGGAATTACAGACATCTGCCTTTTAAAGAAAACATTGGTTCTGGAGATTGAATTTAGGACTCCATGCTTGTAAGGCAAGCACTTTACTAGTAAGCTATCTCTCCAGCCCCATATGTTTTATTATCTTAGTGCATTTTCTGTATTTAGATTGCATATTCTATAATACAATGCAGTATTACATCAGCATACTTCCTTGACACCTTGATCTGGAAGAGTTTTATACTTTTTGTGTGTGTTCCTTTATATGCAAAACAAATTCTCTGATCTCCTCCCCCTTATTTTCTTATTGGTTCTATTATAGGCATTTATCACTTTATCGTACAGATTTGTCAGTGATAACTGGATATCAGATTTCAACTGAATATAGCTAGTTTTTTCCCTTTACAAACAGAGTATTAACTGTGCAGCCTTGCCAGGCTTCTGTTTGTAGCCCAGGCTGATCTCAGATGTTTGATCTTCATCTTCATCTAGCTGCAGACTTAATGTTTTGTTTGAGTTAGGTTTTGGTCATGCATGAAATAAGATTGTTTAAAATGATCCTGCAGTTATCTCATGAACTATGAAAGATAAAGACAGCTCCTTTCTTCTCCTAAGTGGAATGCCTTATATTCCCTGTGATTAAGTATCACAGACACAGATTATACAGACACAAAGTCATCACAAATGGGAACCTCTGAATAAATCGAGCCTCTCCATAGTCCACTCGCTACCTGCTTTATTTTTCCTAAAAGTTGTCTCGTGTTTAAAAATGTTCAGTAAAGGATGAATTCTGTGGTGATCAGCAGGACATGCAAGGTTCAACAATTGAGAATTTTGCCCCCTTAAGCTTTATATTGCTTAGTGATAAAAATATGAATAAAGAGCTCGACTTGTTGCTCTTCCTCCAATGTTTTAATGGGCTTTCTTTCAAAAGGTGGTATGTTTGTTATTAGAGGAAGTATCCAGACGGTACCCATTACAGCTGAGCCCAAGAATTACCGATAGAGAACAACAGCTGCAAGCTTAGGTCGACACTTTAGAGAAACTACTTAGCTTTAAAAGCAACTTTTAACTTTAAATGAAACTCTAATAACAAGAACCCCGCCCCCCACCCTCTTTAGACTTCTGTTCCCCTGTACAGGGAGATGCCTTTGCATTTCTTTCCCATTGTCTTCGAGAGGGATTTTCTTTCTTCATGTTTGGTATCTATAGCAATGACAAGAAGGAAACAAGTGTGTGTCGCAGTCATAACAGGAAGGAGAGATGTGCTCCTGGGACTGGGAGGACGGGTAGAAAAATGTAGATAGATCATTCTGCAGATAGAGAATCTGTAACACCTAGCAAAGGAAGGCTCAGAGTTCAGAGGAGATGAGGCAGTACTGGAATTTAGTGCTAACAACCATTAGCACCAAAGGAATGGGGTAGAGTAGGTTGGATGTGCAGTTCAGGGCATCCATGGAGAGTGTTTAACAGTGACTGAGGAGATGAGAATCCCTGCAGTCAGCCTAGCCTGGGGCTTCGACGGCCTAGATGGCCTAGATGCTGCACTTCCGTAGCCGGTTGCAAGTTGGGTCTACCTGCACAGGGCATCCTTACTGCACTTCCTCTTCTACCAGCAGTATCTCTGGAAGATACTTAAATGACCATAGCAAATGTGGGTCAGTGTTTTAAATGTTACTCTCAAATAATTTGTCAAAATTTCCTTTGATGTATATAATATTTAGAATATTTTCAAAGATAATTTGTACTATAAATTTAAAATGGTATAAACTAAAATCTTTGTTTAAAAAATAAAATCTCTTAACAAGGAGAAAAGCACAATTAAGTAACAACAAAAACAAAAATGCTAATTGAGCCTTATCTAATCAAATAAATAATAATCTTAATCTAAAAAAAAAAAAAATCATGAGCCAGGCTTGGTTACACATGCCTTTAATCCCAGCAGGCAGTTCTCTTTGAGTTCAAGGCTGGCCTGGTCTACATAGAAAGTTCCAGGACAGCTGAGACTGTGTAGAGAAGCCATGTCTCAACAACAATGACGACGACAACAATGCAAAAAACCAAAATAAAACCTTGTTTTCTCCTGGATTGAAAACAACTACAAAAAAGCTATACTAGTAATATCTAAGTGTTTAAATATTATATCCAATTTAAAAAGTAAACATTTAAAGTCATCACCTGAAAAACCAAGTTAGAATAATTGTGAAAATATGACTTCTAAATAAGATATTTTAAGTAAAAAAATAAATATATCCTTCTTTAGTTTTAGCGATGTAGATGTTTAAGTAATTCCCTCTTAAAGCTGGTCTGTATGTACAAAGTAAGCAGCCACATATGTGGGAAAGTGCTGTGACTTTAGTAAATACTGTATCGTATGTAGTAATGCTATACTATGAGTTTGATTTATATTAAAAATATTCAACAGACCTTAATTTCTATTGACTTTGCTTGGGATTAATTTTTGTTTCTGTCTATAAGACACATATATTTCAATTTGTGATGTTCCTTTTCGTGACATTTAATAAGAAGGTGGCAGATAAATGTAGCTCTTTATTTTAATTAACTGACTAGTTAAATTAAATAGTGAGACTTTTTGGATTCAATTAAATCTTAACTCAAATGGATTAAGTTAATTACTACATTTGTTGATATTTGGCTTTGTTACACTCTGAAGTTTTCTTATTCTCTAAAATTTTGAGAAAAATGTCAAGACTTTCCCCACATACTTTGAAGATCGTTATTTATGAAAGGATCCAAAGAAGACTAACTAGTGTAGTTTTGGATTATTCATTGTGCATTATTTCTAAAACAATTGGAATAGTTTCAAGATGAGTTTTATACAGAATAAATCTGATTTGTCCATTGTGTGCTGAGGAGCATGTACAGTGGTTAGGAACGCTGGTAGCCCATCAGACTGGACAAAGGATTTTTATGCTTAGGTACCTAGAACCCCACCCCATTGGGGTTTTGAAAATAGGTAAATACTCAGTAAAGTGTAACATCGCTATGTCTCAACTCAGAAACAAAATAAGCAAATACAGTCCATCTGAGCCCCTGCAAATGTTACTTGATAAACCTGTTCTTTCTGTAGATACATAGTAAACATCCTTGGAAGTTTATTGGATACAGTATGATAATGTATGCAGGCTTATAGTTAGATTCGTGTAATTAACATTCACACTTCCTCTTTCTAACATCTCCCTTTAACACATTATAGTGTAGAATACATTATCCAACTACAAACTCTTTCCTTTTTCCCTTTGCTTCTTAGCCTCTAGTGACAACTATTTTATTCTATTATTTCTTTAAAAGAAATATTTTAACTTTTAAAATGAGTGAACACAACAGAAGTTTTCAATGTTAATATAGTCTAGCTAATCACCTTTTCTTTCTCGTCCCGTTTGTGTGTTGCACCTCATCTCCACACCGTGGGTTATTTGTTCTCTCCTATGCCATACTTCAGCAGCTTTGTTGTTTTACACTGCAGATTTATGTGTATGATCAATTTTGAAATGTTTAAACTTGTGTATAGATTCATGCACTTCTCCTTGGTCAACTACTGTTTGTCAAAAGTTTGTCTTTGCCATGCTGCGTTGCCTTTGTTCCTATGCCAGAGATCATAACTAGAGACAGGGCTTCCCAGTGTTCTTTCTCACTGAGAGCTTTCATCAGGATTTTATACCTTTTCTCATATAAATCTGGACATCTTTTGTTGGAGTGTTATCTGAAGCTTTTGAATGCTAATGTAAATGACTTTGCACTTTTCTTTTCTTGTTTATTGCTGGTCTATAGGAAATCGCTTGCTCTTTGATTACTAACTTTGTATTCTCCTAATACTAATAAGCATTGGGCTTACTTATTAGTTGCATTAAGTTTTTCTGTGGTCTATTTGTTAATGACTTTTCTCTATAGACAACCATGTCATCTGATGACAAACACAGTTTGATTCGTTTCTAGTCTACTTACTTTAAATTCATTTTCTTGGTATAGTGCACTAGCTAGGAGGTCTAGTTTAATATTAAAAAACAATGGTAGAAGATGCCATCCTTGTTTTGGTTTCTTACTATTCAGAATGACATTAGGAGATAGAGAGGTGGCTCAGTGAATAAGGATACTTTTTGTACAACATGAGCGTCTTAGTTACTTTTCTACTGCTATAAAAACTCCATTACAAAGACAATTTAGAAAAGAAAGCATTTAATTTGGGAACTTACAGTTTCAGAGGGGTAGAATCCATGAGCATCATGGCCAGAAGCATGACATCAGGCAGGCAAGCGCTAGACCAGTAGCAAAGAGTTTACATCTAATCCACAAGCAGAAGGCAGGAAGAGAGAGGATGAGGGTAGGGGGTGGGCTAACTGGGAATGGTTTGGGCTTTTGAAACCTGAAAGCCCATATTCAGTGACATCCCTTCCCCAATGAGACCACACCTCCTAGTCCTTCACAAACATTTCTACCAACCATGGGCAAAGATCCAAATGTACACATGGGAGCCATTCTTGGTCAGTTTAATGTTCATAAGACTTGCCATGTTTATTATGGTACTAGGAGTTTGTGTTTTCTGTCCTCCCCCTGGCCGTCAACCCTCAACCTTGAGCTAGCCCTGCTAGAACTTTAAGAATTTTGATTTACTTTTTGAAGCAATTAGATTTTGGTGCTTTTTTTTTTCAATTTAATTGATTTCAGATTTAATTTCTAGCATTTCTTTCCTGCTCACTTTGGATTTAACTTACAGTTTTCCACTCTCCTATGATGTGAGTTTAGGCTCTTGAGTTTAGCTGTTACTTCTTTCTAATGTATACATTGAATCCTGTAGTTTCCTAAGCACTCTTCTTTTTTTAATGCCCCATGTATTTATGTGAAGTGCATTTTCATTTTTGTTAAGAGTATTTTAAACTGTTTCTAGGGATTTGCCTTTGATCATATGGTATTTGGAAGATTTGAAAGTATGTTATTTAGTCTTCAACTGTTTGTAATTTTTCTAGCTATCTTTCTCTCACTAGTTTCTGATTATTATTATTATTATTATTATTATTATTATTTTGGTCATTTGGAGCATATAATGCATTCTTTCTGTTCTTTTAAACTTAGTGATGATTGTTTGATAATGCAGAAAATGTTGTATATTGATAATACCCCATGTGAGCTGGAGAAGTGTAATCTGCTTTTGTCAGAAGAAATAGCCTGTAGTTGTCAGTTACATCCAGTTGAAGAATGGTGTTTAATCCATCTATGTGTGCATTGATTTTATGTTTGCCAGAACTGCCTGTTCCAGATAGAGTATGAGTCAGTCTCTTCTGACGCTGGATACATCTGATTCTGCTTGTAGCACTCTCAGTTCTTATCTCAGGTTTTGTCACTTCCTTGTTAAGGTTTTTTATGCTGTGGGTACCGACTGCATTGTTACCGTTTAAGGCTCTTCTAAGCCATGATAACTTGCTCCAAGTTCTGCTGTCAGAAAACAATGCATCCCTTTTCTGTCTTTTTCTTTTATGTCCTGTTGATGTCATTAAACATTTAAAAAGGTCTAAATAATCTTTGCATTTTATTTTTTTGAGAATTTTTTACATGGGCGCTATATGTTCATCATTTCTTCTTCTTCCTTCACTCCTCAGTTTCATGATCTCTTCTATCATATCCCTCCCACCCAACACTGAATTGGTTTAGTGCTGCTCTTATATACATGTATTTAAGGCTGGCCTCTTAGGATTAGATGACCTATCAGTGGGCTCATCCATGGAGAAGACTTTTTCTCCCAGTCTGAGCAGCCATTGATTGCTTGTAGCTAAATTTCCCTACCTGTGCTGGCATGGTGACTAATGTTTTCATTATGCCGTCTGGTTTAGGAAACCATATTGTGGGATTTCGTGGATGCAGCATCCTTGTCATGTCTACAAGGACTATCTCATGTTGTGATCTTTTGGTTTTTACCATCTTCCTATCCACTCTTCTGTCATGGTCCCAGAGCCTTAGGTGTAGGTTTTGTTCTAGATGTACCAGTTGGGGCTGATCTGTCCGTAGTCATCATTTATTCTCTCTATCTGACCATTTATGGATCTCTTTAGTAGTCTCCATCTGCTGGAAAGAAAAATCTTTGATGAAAAGCCACACTTATTTTTAGGTGTTTGTAATATAGCTAGAAGTTATGTTAGTTTAGGAAAATGGCAGTAGTAGCCTGTCCTCTGTGACCTCCCCAGCCATGAGGAGTTGTCAGGTTTGCAGTAGCAGACATGAATTCCCTCCTGTTTAGTGGTTTATAAGTTATAAGTGGTTTATAAGCCAGTTAGTTGGCTGTGGGTTACCCTTAAGATATAAATGCTGTTATTCCACTGTTGGGGCTATCTTGACAGGTTGGTGGTCATTGCTGTGCTTCGTAGGCTTTACAGCTCGATAAGACTGTCCCTTGGTTTTTCTTTCTTGGTAGCTTTCATATCACTTTTCCATACTATGACAGCTAGATCTCAGGAAGTCAGTTCTCGTTCAGTTCTTCCAGGTCGTGTGTCTGAAGTGTGTGGTGTCTTCAGCAATACAGTTTTACCTTCAGGCTCTGGGAGGAAAGCAAGGGCAAGGACAGAAGCCTATTTTACTTGGAGAGTCTCTTGTACCCTCTTGACCGGCAACTCAATGGTAGTGTTTGGATTTGTGTTAGACATAGAGCTCTTGAGGGGAAACATTATCACTTGGTGTTTTGTAATTTCATTAAATATTATCTCTGTATACATCTATCATATATGTATTTTTAAAGTAAGCTTCTAGGATTCTATTTTTTCCCCAGGGCTTTTACAGAAATCCTAAGCGTGTACTATTTATTTAGCATCTGCGCAGTGTAAGTTTCCCTAGACCTTTACTTTTGATCTACAAGCTATCTTTAGCTCTCAAAAGTCCTTCCTCTGCCCTTCCCTCTGTATCTTTCTCCACCTCCTCCCTTCTCTTCCTCCTCCTTTCAGGTGTCTGCTCAGGAAACTCTTGGGAAGTTCTTTGCTTGTGCCTCTACCTCTTCGGTTGTTTGGATAATGACCTAATTATTTTCTACATCTGAGAGTAATTTTACCTTTTTAGTTTGTTTGGTTTTGCTTTTTGTTAAGATAGAATGACTTTTGAGCTTCTTAACATATGGGACTGGAAACAAGATTCTCCATTGGCAACTTTGTATGCTTTGTGGAGGCGTTAGCTTTATGAATAGGTTTCCTGTCAGTCTTACAGAAAGGAAAGAGTACTTAAAGTGTATCATAAGACACAGTAGACTTAAAAATGGGATTATTATACTGAGACTAAAGTAAACTGGAGAGACAATACAAGATTCTGTTTTTTCTTTTATATTAATTATTGACTGATTCTGAATAAATTTTGAAATATCTCATCCTTACATTTTACCCAGTGAGTTGTGAGGACTAATGTGGCAATTTTCTTCCTTTCTCTTCC
>NW_021621185.1:14187903-14261927 GCF_004785775.1 Grammomys surdaster
CTCCCCTCCCCTCCCCTCCCCTCCCCTCCCCTTCCCTCTCCTTCCCTCTTTTTCCTCTTCTTTGTTTTTCTTTTTCTCATTAATAATGTCAGGTGTCAACAAAAATACTAACTTTGCTAAAAGATAATAATCATTTAAGCCCCCAAATCTAAACAAACAACAACTCCCTCCCCAAATCAAACCAAACCAAAAAACAAAAGATAAATGCTAAACTTTGCTATAGTTATGTATCCACATAATTTTTTATTGGATATTTTATTTATTTACATTTCAGATGTCATTCCCTTTCACCATCCCTCCCCCAGAAACCCCCTATCCTATCCCCCCTCCTCCTTCCTGATTTTTTTCTTTATTAGTATTTTAAGTTAACATACAAAAGTACTGGGTTTTATTACAGCATCCTCATACATGTGTCATTAGAGTTCTGATTTGTTTCCCTCTGCCCATTCCCTTTCTTCCTCCAGCTAGTTTCCTCATCTGATTTCCTATCACATGTATTCCATCACCCTCCCTCCTCATCCTTTTTTTTTTATTAGTAACTTTTTAAAAAAAATGTTAATCAAAGGCTTTATAAGTTTGGTAATGCTCAATAACAAGTTGCTCAGAAGTGTAACCCAATACCCAACCTAGATATACCAACTATCTTTGACTGGCGGAGACATGTGAACATCCACCTCCATGTTCTCCTGTCTGTCTGTCTGTCTGTCTGTCTGTCTTGTCTCCTTGCTCCTCCTCTCCTTACTTCTCCTCCTCTCCTTACTCCTCCCACCTTAGCTCCTCCTACATATCACCCTTCCTGTTAAAATAAAACTTTTCTCTCAAAATACAATTAGAGCATAACTATACCAATTTGTATCAGTAAGGTACAAGATAGACCTAATACCCAGTCCAACATTTTGTTCACTAACTAGAACCTCTGTCATCTCTCCAAACTAAAAGACTTAGTTCTGAACCTGGCTTTTTTCTTGGCTTTAGAATGAATGTCAGCTGAAAACCATCCTCTCAAGTCTTTTATCTCAAAGTAAATAGCCGGGATTGGCCATGAGACTATAAGTCTTCAACCCTGTCAGAAATCTAGAATGACTGAATTAACTGAAATTATGAGAAACACAAAGCATAGCTTCTAAAACTTAGCCAATTTATAGAGACCGCTGAGTCCATTGATACTAAGAGATATTAAGGAACAGTGATTGTTGCTTCCTGTTATTTTTGTTATTAAAGGTGGAATTATCTTTGTGTGGCTATCTTCTTTTGGATTTGTTGGAAGAAGATTACTTTCTTGCTCTTTCTAGGGTATAATTTCCCTCCTTGTATTGGAGCTTTCCCGCTATTATCCTTTGTAATGCTGAGTTTGTGGAAAGATATTGGGTAAATTTGGATTTGTCATGGAATATCTTGGTTTCTCCATCTATGGTAATTGAGAGTTTTGCTGGGTTTAGTAGCCTGGGCTGGCATTTGTGTTCTCTTAGGGTCTGTATGACATCTGTCCAGGATCTTCTCATTTTTATAGTATCTGTTGAGAAGTCTGGTGTAATTCTGATAGGTCTGCCTTTATATGTTACTTGACCTTTTTCCCTTCCTGCATTTAATATTCTTTTTTTGTTTTGTACATTTGATGTTTTGATTATTATGTGATGGGAGGTATTTCTTTTCTGGTCTAGTTTATTTGGCGTTCTGTAGGTTTCTTGTATGTTTATGGGCATCTCATTCTTTAGGTTAGGGAAGTTTTCTTCTATAATTTTGTTGAAGATATTTATTGTCCCTTTAAGTTGGGAATCTTCACTCTCATCTATACCTATTATCCTTAGGTTTGGTCTTCTCATTGTGTCCTGGATTGCCTGGACGTTTTGTGTTAAGAACTTTTCACATTTTGCGTTTTCTTTGACAGTTGTGTCAATATTTTCTATGGTATCTTCTGCACCTGAGATTCTCTCCTCTATCTCTTGTATTCTGTTGGTGATGCTTGCATCTATGACTCCTGATTTTTTTCCTAGGTTGTCTATCTCCAGGATAGTCTCCGTTTGTGATTTCTTTCTTTTTTCTACTTCTATTTTTATGTCCTGGATGGTTTTGTTCAATTCCTTCACCTGTTTGGTTGTATTCTCTTGTAATTCTTTAAGGGATTTTTGTGTTTCCTCTTTAAGGGCTTCTATCTATTTAACTGTGTTCTCCTCAAATTCTTTGATGTGTTATTTATGTCCTTCTTAAAGTCCTCTATCATCATCATTAGATGTGACTTTAAATCTGAATCTTGCTTTCCTGTTGATATGGGGGAATTCAGGACTTTCTAGTGTGGGAGAACTAGCTTCTAATGATGCCGGGTACCCTGGGTTGCTGATGCTTATGTTCTTGGGCTTGCCTGTCGACATCTGGATCTCCTTAGTACTGTCTGCCCTGTCTCTGACTGGAGCCTGTCTTTCCTATTATTTTGGTTGTTTCAGAACTGTGTGGGGTGGGTGTTACTACTGGGGTTAGAGCTGGGGCCCAGGATCTGCTGAGTGCTTGGGTGCAGACAGGAAGGAACTAGTGCTCCAGGCCAGGAGTGAATTCCTGGGTCCCAATGGGTCCCAGTTACTCCCTGTTTGGGGCAGGTGTTGCTGTCTCCTTACTTAAGATACTGCCCAGGTTAGAGCTCCTGGGAGGCCCACTTCCTCTGAGATTTTTGAGATTGGGTGCAGAGCTGCCACCCGGGATCTGCTCAGTGCTCAGGCCCAGACCGGAGGGAAGCCACATAATTTTTTATAACAGAGGTTCAGTCCTCACTAAGAATTTGGTTTCTTACTCGAGAAGAGTGGCTTGCAAGTAGTATCTTATAGTCTCCACTGCAGAAGGGGTTAAAAGTGTGTGTGTGCACATGCGAGAGAGCGAGAGAGAGCAAGAGAGAGCGAGAGAGCGAGAGAGCGAGAGAGCGAGAGAGCGAGAGGGCGAGAGAGAGAGAGAGAGAGAGAGAGAGAGAGAGAGAGAGAGAGAGAAAGAGAGAGCGAGAGAGAGCGCGAGAGAGAGGTTGAGAGAGATTGAGAGAGAGATTGAGATTTTGCATGGTTGAGGGAGAATAATTCATTAGGGCTCACAGCATATGTGTTTATTCTGATGTTTTGGAACTTCCATTGTTTATCTCCTAGGGGTATTAATATGGATACTAGAAAGGCTGCTTAATAAGAAATGGACTGGCCATACGGCTGTGATTTGATCTGCAAACAATTGTGCTGTTAGAATTTTGCAGATGTTTAGGACAGAGAATTAAGGAAAAGGAGACTTTTCTAAATTATTTTAATTGTATTCTTAAATTATCGTTTGATATACCAAGAAAACACTGAAATGGTATAGTGATCTGATTCGTATCATGAACTTATTATAACACATTTTCTATTTCAATGACTTCCTAATTGTCAATATTAGTATAATTTATGCCTTTTAACTGTTTTGGGGTAAAAGTACATTTTAAAATTATAGTGCTGATTAGGTTAAAAGGATTCAATTAATATAGGGCATAGAAATTATGTGTGCTGGAAAGCTGACAGCTGGGGAGTTTAGAAAGGGCACATGTGCTTAGAACTTGCACTCTATTTTAGATAAACTCTTTGTAGTGGTATACATTGTACTGTTTATTAGTTGCAACTCTTCTTGCCTTGTATTTCCTTGCTGAACTAGCTGACAAGAGTCAGTTGGCTATTCCTTAGTGGTTAGGACAAAGTATTTTCTATGACATCTTTTTATCTTACCTTATTATTTTTTTACTGGATATTTTATTTACATTTCAGATGTTATCCCCTTTCCCCATTTCCCCCCACCCAGGAACCCCTACCCCATCCCCTTTCCTCCTGCTTCTATGAGGATGTGCCCCCCACCTTCCCACCCTTGAATTCCCCTACACTAGGGCATCCAGTATTCATGGGACCAAGGACTTCCTCTCCCACCTATGCCTGACAAGGCCATCCTCCCCTACATATACAGTTGGAGTCATGGGTCCCTCCCTATAGGCTCCCAGGCTGGTGGTTTAGACCCTGGGAGCTCTGGTTGGTTGGTATTGTTGCTCTCCTCATAGGGCTGCAAACCCTGAAGCTCCTTCAGTCTTTTCTCTAACTCCTCCATTGGGAACCCCATGATCAATTCAATAGTTAGCTGTGAGCACTTGCCTCTGTATATGTCAGGCTCTGGCAGACCTCTGAGGAGACAGCTATATCAGGCTCCTGTCAGCATGTACTTCCTGGCATCCACATCAGTGTCTACCTTTGGTGACTGCACATGGGATGGATACCCAGGTGAAACAGTCTCCAGACGGCCCCTCCTTCAGTTTCTGTCCTATACTTTGTCTCTATATTTGCTCCCATGAGTATTTTGTTACTCCTTCTAAGAAGGACCGAAGCACCCACACTTTGGTCTTCCTTCTTCATAAGATTCATGTGGTCTGTAAGTTATATCTTGGGTATTGCAAGCTTTTGGGCTAATATCCACTTACCAGTTAGTGCATACCATGTGTGTTCTTTTGTGATTTAGTTACCTTACTCAGGATGATATTTTCTAGTTCCATCCATTTGCCTAAGAATTTCACCAATTCATTGTTTTTAATAGCTGAGTAATACTCCATTGTGAAAATGTACCACATTTTCTGTATCCATTCCTCTGTTGAAGGACATCTGGGTTCTTTCCAGCTTCTGGCTATTATAAATAAAGCTGCTATGAACATAGTGGAGCATATGTCCTTGTTATATGTTAGAGGATCTTCTGGGTATATGCCCAGGAGTGGTATAGCTGGGTCCTCAGATAATGCTCTGTCCAATTTTCTGAGGAACTGCCAGACTGATTTCCAGAGTGGTTGGACCAGCTTGCAATCCCACCAACAATGGAGAGTGTTTCTCTTTCTCCACATCTTTGCCAGCATCTGCTGTCACCTGAGTTTTTGATCTTAGCCATTCTGACTGGTATGAGGTGGAATCTCAGGGTTGTTTTGATTTGCATTTCCCTGATGACTAAAGATGTTGAACATTTCTTTAGGTGCTTCTCGGCCATTTGAATTTCCTCAGTTGAGAATTCTGTTTAGCTCTGTTTCCCATTTTCTAATAGGGTTATTTGGTTGTCTGGAGTCTAATTTCTTGAGTTCATTGTATATATTTGATATTAGCCCTCTATTGGAAGTGGAATTGGTAAAGATCTTTTCCCAATCTGTTGGTTGCCGTTTTGTCCTATTGACAGTGTCCTTTGCCTTACAGAAGCTTTGCAATTTTATGATGTCCCATTTGTCAATTCTTGATTTTAAAGCACAAGCCATTGTTGTTCTGTTCAGGAACTTTTCCCCTGTACCCAGGTATTCTGGGTTCTTCCCCACCTTCTCTTTTATTAGTTTCAGTGTATCTGGTTTTATGTGAAGGTCCTTTTCCCACTTGGACTTGAGCTTTGTACAAGGAGATAAGAATATATTGATTTGCATTCTTCTGTATGCTAATCTCCAGTTAAACCAGCACCATTTGTTGAAAATGCTGTCTTTTTTCCACTGGATGGTTTTAACTCCTTTGGTAAAGATCAAATGACCATAGGTGTGTGGGTTCATTTCTGGGTCTTCAATTCTATTCCATTGATCTTCCTGCCTGTCTCTGTACCAATACCATGCAGTTTCTAATCACTATTGCTCTATAATACAGCTTTAGGTTAGGGATGGTAATTCCCCCAGAAGTTCTTTTATTGTTGAGAATAGCTTTCGCTATCCAGGGTTTTTTGTTATTCCAAGTGAATTTGCAAATTGCTCTATCTCTGTGAAGAATTGTGTTGGAATTTTGATGGGGATTGCATTGAATCTGTAGGTTGCTTTTGGCAAGATGGCCATTTTTACCATATTAATTGTGCTAATCCATGAGCATGGGAGGTCTTTCCATCTTCAATTTCTTTCTTCAGAGACTTGAAGTTCTTTTCATACAGATCTTTCACTTGCTTGGTTAGATTCACACCAAGGTATTTTATATTATTTGTGACTATTGTGAAGGGTGTCATTTCCCTAATTTCTCTTTCAGCCTGTTTATCCTTTGAGTAAAGGTAGGCTACTGATTTGTTCCAGTTAATTTTATATCCAGCAACTTTGCTGAAGTTGTTTATCAGGTTTAGGAGTTCTCTGGTGGAAGTTTTGGGGTCACTTAAGTATACTATCATATCATCTGCTAATAGTGATTTTTTTTTGATTTCTTTCTTTCCTATTTGTATCCCTTTGACTTCCTATCCTACCTTATTTTACTGTGGATACCTTGGAACACTGGTCCTCAGTGAACAGGAGGGAATTGCACAGACATTCTTTAGAGACACAGTTTATCTTGTTTGAGGAATACAGGATAGGAGAATTAGAGATAACTATGTTAGAAGTGCCTGAGGCTCAACTTCTGTAGATTGAGTTTGCCACCCTGTTCTTTACCTGGTTACAAAGTAACCCTCATGGGCAGTATAATTTGACAGGTATGGAATCATGACATCTTTCAGTATCTTCCTAGATTCAGAGGACTAAGCTTCAAAATTCCTGTTTCCTAGTCTCAGTTGCTTGCTAGTTTTGAAGGAAGGTATTTGTTCCCTCTGACCATATTTTAGTAAGGATTGTCTGATTTTGTACTCAGGAGGGGTTGTCTCAGCTTCTGATATAAAACCTATAAAATATCCAACCTCAACATCCCTTTTACTCCCTCAGTGATCATAGGTAGAATCACAGTCTTTAACCCCAGAAGATACATTTTCCAGATCATAATGTTTTTCCATTTTTTGAAAACTCATGTAGAATTGCTTTCAATTTTCAATTTATTATTATTGCCTGTTTTTGTGTCTGGTGTGTATGAGTGTGACTGTGCATGTGCCATCACATGTATGTGGAGGTCTGATAACTGTGGAATTGATTCTCTCTTTCAAACTTTATGTGGATTCTTGGGATTGAATTTAGGTCAGCAGGCTTGTGTGGCATATGCCTTTACCTATACTGACCCATCTTGCCAGCCCTCATAACATTCTTTAATAACTTTAATTCATACAAAATGTTTTTACCATGTTGAATTAAGTTTTGCCGGTCATTGTAACCTGTTGGTTTAGTTTCATTCTCTGACGTAGCGGCCTGTAGAGCCAGGCCAGGCGTTGCCTTTCAGTACTGACAGATGAAGTATATGGTCTCTCTGGGCTGTGCATCACTGACCTGTTGAGCCATTGCTCATGGCTTGTCTTTTCTTGCTCCTATGTAAATGTGTATTTCCTTTCTAGTTCCTACAGACTACTGATATATAGTAAGATAAGTTTCCACTTTGAGCAGTGCAGTCCCCAGTCCTGTGCTTTATTAGCCATGTTGACCTTGAAGTCTTCTGCACCCCACTGCTACCTTACACCTGCATGTGACATAAGATATCTGATATCCTCAGGGAGTTGAAGGCTTCTGGAATTGAAGGCTTCTGATGTGAAAATAGTGTTTCTGGCCCACTCTCCATGTCTCTAGCAACATACCACTCCCAGTGTTGTTGTTTGTTTGTTTGTTGTTTTTGGACAGAATTTTATAGCTACTTTTGTTAAGTTAATTTTATTGGGTTTACCATTATGTTTCAGAGTACACTATTCTTTTGGAATGCTAATTATGTTATTTCCTTAGTTTTGTTTTCAAATTTGATAATTTTGTTTTAATTTTCTTTTTCTAAAGTCAAAGGGCTTATCTGATTAGTTTTATCTGAATTTTGGAAGTGAAGATATTTTAGTTTTTATTTTCTTTCATTAGCATATGCAGTGAAGGGAAAACGCTTATTAGTATAACTGACTAGAAATTAGATATTTAGAAATTAGTCTATTGTTTAATTCCATTTTGACTTTTCATTTGTTCCCTTTATCAATTGATTCCTATATAGAGATACATTAAAAAATTTTTTTACACACAAAATCACCAATCAGAAGTAATTTCATTTGAAAATTTGTATTTTCTAATACTGATTTTTTCATTTTTATGTTTTTTATCTATTAAATAATTTTCTTTTCATAGTAATCTAAATATTAATTAGGAACTTCCATCCAGATAATGATCTTTTCACTTAAAAATTTATAGAATACAACTTCATCTAGTCTAAGTTGAATCAAAGTAAAATAAAATTATTTGAAATAATTCTTAATCAAATTATTATAAGCCACTATGTGACCCGCGTCACCTTCTCGCCAGCAAGAACGGACTCGGACACCAGGATCCTTCTGCAGCAAGCTTTATTCCAATGAAAATGAGGAAAGACCCCGAGGGGAAGAGGAGCTCTCCTTATATACCCATCGGGTCGGTGTGTCCCTACTCTATTGGCTGATGCGTCTCGGCAGATATGACACGTCGGGCTGCGTCAGTTTTTGACAGTTACCGGCTGCTCAGGCATTCGCCTTACTGGTGTTTAATGGCGATTTCAGGAGGGAGACTACGCATGTGCGGCAGCGCACCACACCGCTACTAGTTAATGATTTACTTTCATATGTGAAAGTATTTTGTAAACCATAAAATGCCATATATTTTGCTATTTACCACTGTATAAATGTAGGTTAGTTTTTCTATCACACCTTGATATGTAGAAGTAAATCTCAATAACAATACTTATGAACATTTATTATTACTTTTGGGCACACGGAGGATTTTAAGTGGGCAACCATTGCCACAAAGTATAGATAATTCACTCACGTTATTCTTCTTTAAAACGTCCTGTTTGCCCTGTTTCTCCTGCACTGCCTCCCTTCATGCAGTCTCCTGTCTCGGCTCTAGTACTGTGGTAAAGATTTCATTTTACAGTCCCTCTCTACTGAAACCTTGATTTTGCTTTTACTGCCTGCATACCCAGTAAATACTACATTCTACTATTCAGTCTTCTTTTAGTTGCATGTCTTCCCCGTTAACAAGTGTGGAATTCCCCAAGGGCAGCACTCCTGTCTTCTTTTTGTTTTTGCCCAAGGTATAGAAGTACTAGGAGCTTATTAACTGTTGATAGTGCTTAGTATAGTGTGTACTTAGAGTGTCTTAGGATATTTGAAAATAAATAGATGTATGCTACTAATTTTTAAAGCTCCATTGCCATAATTTTTCTGTTTGTTAGTTCTAAATTCATATTTTAGATGCTTTAGAGTTGCCAGGGACACAGAGTGTAGTTAGGAAACTGCTTGTGTGCAAGATTGAGGCCCTGAGTTTGATATCTAGCCCCAGAACCCACGACATGAAAAACAAACCAGCCGGTGTGGTCCGGTGTGTCAGTCATCCCCATGCTGGAAGGTGGAGGTGGGACAGAAACGTTCTGGAGCTTGCTGACCAGTCAGCCTCACCTGTTTGGCATATCAGGCAGGGAGTGACCCTGTCTCAAAACAACCAAGAGGCTCCCGTATCCTAGGAACAGTACCCACAGTCACACATAAATGCGTGCACCACAATACACAGTACCTCCTACTACATGACAAGAGGATCCCGAATCCGTATCCTAGGAACAGTACCCACAGTCATACATAAATGCATGAACTACAATACACAATCCCTCCTACTACGGTGAATGAATATACTTTTATGCACACAAAACAGTTGAGTAATAAAGTTTTTAAAAGCAAATGCCGTTGATGTCTAATTGTATTGAATTTAGACTAGGAAATGGATTTTCTCATGATGGGGATACCCCTGTGATTCTTATGATTTTATTTGTAGCTTTTAAAAATAATAGTTTTAAATATGATTCCATATATTCATATCTTCTAAATTCAGAGAGGAAATTGGCTTATGTCTGTATTAAGGTTGAGTATTTCTTTGACCACCTGCCCACTTCCTTCTGTGGTATTAAAGTTTTGAACTCTGTCTACAAGTTTCAAATTTTAATTAGCTTTTAATTTCAAATAGTGTTTTAATTACATCCACCTCTCTCCTAACTCCTCTGAGACTCACCCACTTGTCCTTACCCACTGAACTTTGTGTCCACTTTTTTTTTAAACCCAATTTGAGATACTTATGAATTCTTAGATAAATTTCTTCCAGCACAGGGATCACAAACACATATGACATTTTTCTTTGTTTTTCACATAGTGTGTGTGTGTGTGTGTGTGCGTGTGTGTGTGTGCACGCGCGCGCGCGCATGTGTGAAACTCAGGCTGTCAATCTTGCATGGTAAGCGGTTTGCCACCCTGAATCCTTGACAAGCACTGAAGCCTTCGGCTTGAGAATGGTGAGCTTAGCAGGGGCTGTACTACCAGAAAAAGCTGTTCTTTTCTCTCTCAGTAGCTCCTCTCCAGGGTGGGATTTAGCCTGGTTATGGCTTGCACAGATCTCCTGCATACTGTCCCAACCTCTATGAGGTCATATGTGCAGCGGCCCTGCTATGTCCAAGCATACTATTTCCTTGCAGTCACTTGGCCCGTATCCCTTTCTGCCCCCTCTGACTTCATTATCCCCCAAGTTTGTCAGGAGGGGTTATGCTATAGACTGCAAGTGTCTTACTCTCTGCACCTTGACTAGTTGTGGGGCTCTGTTAGTCAGTCACCAGCCACTGCAAATAGCTTCTCTGCTGAGGGCAGAGAGATGTACTGTTCTATGGGTATAATCGTAAGTCCTTATCCATCTGCCTAATGCCCTGTCCACTTAGTTAATAGGGTGTCATCTAAGTTCTGGGACCTGTCTAGCCAAGCTCGTCCACCTGTACACTGAGAAGTGCAAGACTGACATTTCTAAGATTCGCTACTAGAAAACCTTTGTGGAAATCCTTTACAGAGAACAGAAGGTGATTTTGAGCCCCAGCCGTGCTTAATAATGTGTACTAATATACATGCTTAGTGATGGTGATGTAGGTATAACTGAAGACTTTGCCAAATGCATTGTAGGTAGATGGGTTGTGGGACTTACCTTTAGCAGTGCGCAGGCTCACATCCTTGTCACTGAGTAATAGTCTGCCTGCTGCTGTGCTACAGTTCCCCCTTCCATTCACCTACTGATGTCATGCTTGGGTAGTTACAGTAAAGCAGCTGTGAGCAAGAGGTTTTGGTGTGGACACATTTTATTTTATGTGGAAAATACCAGGGGGCACAAGTGCCAGGTTGTTTGTTAAAAAATTGATTTTAGTTCCTTTAATTATTTCCCTTAACAGTCACAATATGTAATTACAATCACAGTATAATTACATCATTTTATGAAGTAGCCACGCTGTCCTCCAAAGTTGCTGTACAGCTTTCTGTTTCCCCTAACAGTGAAGGAAGTTTCTGCTGCTCTCCCCCCTCGCCAGCATGTGGTATTGTCTGTGTGTTATATAGTTCATGGTATTTATTCTATATGCTCCCATTTGCTATGTATTTATAGATTCACATACAGTCTAATGTTTTCCATAGACGTTGACATACATATTATTTTTCTCTTTTTGCTACTTGTTAAGTTGTCATAAAATCTTTAATAAAATCTAGAGATAGAGGTACACTATCCTCAGGAACAAAGATATTTAAAATTTTTCATTATTATTATTTTTTCCTTCATGGTGCTGAGGATTGAACCCAAGGCTTGTGCCTGTGAAGCAGCATTTTGTGAGGCAGCATTGTGACCCTTAGCTGCATTTCCCAGCTCCAAACTATCAGCATTACTGAGATAATTTTTGACTTTTGAAGTAATTTGGAAAGATAATTCTTATTTTTCTATCTTTGAATTTGCGTTGTAAATGGTGATAATGTTACCTTGAATAAATACAATATACAATTTAATGAGAACTTCAATAAAAACATTGATTTCTAATGTGAGCCAATAATTTTTAAAAAAAGCTATTTAGTATAACTTAATGTGATTTTGTTCTACAATGAATTTGAAGAAAAGACATTTAAATAATGCTTAAATTGATTAAAAGTAGTCAAAATGGGATATTCTGAAATACAGGATCAGTGTTTGTATACCATAGCACGTAAACCTACCATGGTTAATTTCAAAAGTGAATGGGGGCCTTATCAATATATATAGTCTGTTCCTTTTAAAAAAGGAAAGCCTAACTTTGTGTTAAAAAAATCAGGCTGAGTTAAATAATTTTTTATGCTACTTAAGAGTACTTTGTTAGTTATTCTACCTTAGCTGTTAATAATTGTGTGCATGAAGTCATTATGTTGTAAAACTGACCCACAGAAGCTCAGGAAAAAATCACTGCCTCTGTCTTTTTGGTGAAGTTCTGTTAAATGTTGTCTTGGGCTGGTGCCATGGTGTCTTTAGTTGCTGCTGGGATGCAGTGTGATGATCATATGAGTGCGGCTGCCGGGGGATGCCTGCTAGCAGGTTAGCAGTAATTCTCCTTGTTAAACCTCAACACCCACTGTGTTCTAGCAACAAGTAGTAGTGGTTTTCTCAGTGTGGAGAAGGTAGTTAATTACCAACCAATAGTGTCCTTTTTGGTGAGAATATATATACATACACACACACACACACACACACACACACACACACACACACACACAGCTCTAAGTATATAGCCACAAGTTCTTAATAAGTTATTCTAGGACGTTTTGACTTTGCTTAAATTTTTTAAATGACTTCTTTCCTTTCCTATTGACCTCATTTCAAAGTTAAGGTTAACTTCAGAATGTCACAGGATAACAATACTCATTATTACAGTATGGTATAGATCTTTTTACTTGATATTGTCAGATACTGTTTTAGTAGTATTTTGTTCCCCCTGTAGCAGCGACAATGTATACAGTTTCAGTAATTTGGCCAAGTCTTTTACTCACAAGTCATTTATTTGATCCTTTCTATTTTGAAGCTAGGATCCCTATTTGACAGGAAGAAGAGAGCAGTTGTCTTACTTTCTATTGCTGTGATAAACACCATGAGCACAGGAACATATAGAAGAAAAGGTGCATTTGGGATTATTCTTTCAGGTCAGAATTCACAATGAAGAAGTGGAGGCAGCAGGTGCAGCAGTGCTAGCTGGAGAAGCAAACACCTAAAAAACCTTAGTTCAAACCTCATAGCACAAACAGGAAGCAGAGAGAGAGAGAAAGAGGGAGAGGGAGAGACAGAGAGAGAGACACTGAGAGATAGAGAGACACAGAGAGAGACAGAGAGTGTGAGTGCGCATACTAGAATTGGCAGGTGCAGGCAGCTTTGGAACTCCAGTAACAGACTTCTTCCAGCAAGGTTACACCTCCTAATACCAACCAAACAGCACTACCTACTGGGACTGATCTTAAGCACACATGCCAACGTGGATGGGGCACCTCTCATGAATCTTAGCATCTAGGACAGTGGTTTTCAACCTTCCTAAGCAGTGACCCTTTCATACAGTTTCTTACGTTGTAGTGACTCCAGCTATAAAATTATTTTGTTGCTACATCACAACTAATTTTGCTACTGTTATTAATCATAATGTAAATGTCTGACATGTTGGATATCTGATATGCAACCCCGATAAAAGGCTCTTTCAACCCCAAAAGGGGTTGTGACGCACTTGTTTGAGCTCTAGAGGAAGAGCTGTAGGCTATTGATTGCTAAGAGTGGGATAATCAGTGTTTGACAGGGATGAACTCTTGATGGGTTAGCCAATTAGGAAGATCAGTTGCTAGAAATATTTGAACAACACTAAATGATCTCAGCAGGTTGTGTTTACAAATTTAATATGAATGCATATATATGTCTCTGTCTCTCTCTCTCACACACACACACGCACACGCACACACGCACACACGAGTTGTGGTAGTTTAAATGAGTTGGTCCCTGTAGATTTGAATGCTTAGTCACCAAGGAGTGGAACTCTTTGAAAGGATTAGAAAGATTAGGAGGTGTGGCCTTATTGGAGGAAGTATGTTACCTTTGGGGTGTCAAAAGCCCATGCTGGCCCCCACCCCTGACCCCCACCTGTGGATTAGGATGTAGCTCACAGAAGCTGCTCTAGCACCATGTGTACCAACATGCTCCCTGCCATAATGGACTAAACCTGACTCTGTTAGCAAGCTCAATTAAATGCTGTCTTTGGTAAGAGTTGCTTTGGTCATGGTATCTCTCCTCATCAACAGAACAGTGACTAAGACATATACATACATGTACCAATTATAAATAAGATTAAGAAACTATGAACTTGAAAATGAGCTGGAGGGACACAGGGATTGGAGGGAGAGAGAGAATGATGTACATACGTGAAATTCTAAAAACAAAAAGTTTGCATCTCCTTATGCAGGCAGACAGGAGGGTCCCGGAAACTTGCTGCTCACACAGTCTCGGGGAGACAGTGACTCCTGACCCATTAGACTCTGTCTCAGAAAGGGTGAAAAGGGATGGGTGAAGACAGCCAGTATCATCAACATTTGTTCTACACAGGTACACACATCTGCACATGCCTGTGGACACACACATGTGCCACACACTTATATACTCATAGTTAATAAAAATCAAGAGCAATGAAAGCAAATTTGTATTGTAAGAAGATAAATATTCTTGTTTATTTTTGCAGTGGATTAAATCTTGATCAGACATTTGATACTGCGTGGCATAAAGCATCTCTAACACCTGTCAGTATTGACTGGCGCTTTGATTTTATAACCATTAATGCTGAGAATGTCACTTCACATAGATGGTTCAAACACACAGTAGAAGTACAGTTAGGGCCATTCCAGGAATTGTTGGAAATTGTTTAATAATGCTAAGTCAAATTTTATTTAATAATTTTTCAATGAAATTAAAGTAACTGAAATACCAGTTCTTAAAACCAAACATTCCAACACATGAAATCCGAAGACTAACCAGCTTGATACATGATGAGGAATGATAACTAGGAAACGGGAGAAGCCTTTGTTTTTATAGTTCAAATATGTTTCTAAAAAGGTAGAAGACTTTGTATACACATAAAAACACTTCAATTCACAACAGGAAAGTCTGCCTGGAATCAGAGCCGACTTGTTTGAGGAAGTGTTTGTTGTCACTTGCTGCATGACGTGGGAGATGCTCAGAACCAAGCTTGCAGTGAGGTTGCATGCTACAGCAAGGCAAGCACTGGAACTACTAGGTCTGCTGCTTAAATACTGAAACAAAGTCAACTACAGGAAAATTCCAAGGTTTCATGAGCAGTAATGTCGTCATTAGTGCTCTGGATGTGCATGATAGCCGCTCTCTGAGGACAGCACACTTAGCAAGCAGATCATGATGTCATTTGTGCTTTGGGATTGCACAGCAGGTAGGAGCCTGAGGATTATCTTCACTTTAAACCAGAGTAAATACTGTTTTCAAGTATAGCCTCTAGTGTCTCTAGCCCATAGAGTTTAGTTAAGCTTGGATGGAAGGTTCAGTGTTTTTTTATATGATAACTCCATGTGCATCCGTTTGGGTGTGCTCCACAGTACACATCTGGGGGCCAGAGGAGGACAACTCGTTCATCCAGGTGGGTTCCAGGGTTGAAACTCAGGTCATCAAGTACCTTTACTGTCTGAGTAATCTTGGTGGCCTGGGATAGAAGTTTTATTTAAATTTTATTAGCAACTGTATTTCTGCAATTGCTGATTAGTTCTTAATTAATTCTTATTGTTTCATCTTTGCTCTTAGCAGCTTTCCAAAGTTGTTTTTAAATGTGTAATTTTTAACTTCCTATCTCAGGAGGCAAGTGGTTTCTGTTTCTGGGCACACCTAACCATGTGTTGTTTGCCTTAATTCCCAGCATGAGACAGCAGCAAAGTAACTGTCTTTGTGTGCGTCTAACTTATCCATCTACCTAATGAAAGACTTTCATTTGTGTTGTTTCCTGGGCCACCTGATGTGGAGAATATGGAGAAGCAGACATTTTTAGTATGACTTTTTAAAAAAAAGATTGGTTTTTAGCATTATTGTGTGGTTTCACAGTTTTTGACACTCCAAGTCTGTTTTGTAGCCTAACTGTTAATGGTGAGGAAGTTTAAAAAGACAGTGTTAGAACCAGATTTCTAACTTTTCACACCCCCTTAACACCAGGTGGCAAGTGCTATTAAACATTTGATCTGGCTGATCTAGTTTCACTGCTAATAACTGCTACAGTCCCATGAGTAGCCTTTTGGTGGCTGCCAGATGCCTCCTGAGACTCCTTAGCTGACTGTAATCTGACAAACTATTGGCGTTTTATCACCCAGGAGTTAAATTTGGACACTGATATGTGTCATTGGTCAAACTGGGATTATGTAGTGGCTGAGAAAGGGAGGTGTCTTTTCTCCACTGGCATGTCTTTGAAAGACATAAGAGAATTTACTCTTTTTAAAAATAATTAAACACAAATATGTAAATTAAATATTACTATCATAAGTTTCCTTCTCCAGGATCTGTGACCCAGCTCTTGGTGTATGGATGACCAGTCTTTGGTGCTTTGAGGCAGAAGAGGACAGGGTGGGTTCCTCTCTGTGGGTATAAGGAAGATGGGTGGTGGGGCGTTCCTTGAGGTGATTCAGAGAGCTTGGGAGAAGGAAGTGGGCATGATGGTCACAAGTTGGTGTCCTTTGGCAGTCTTGAAAGAAGACTTAGTGTCTGGAGTCTGGAAGGCATCAATCAGGAATGAACAAGGAAGTCACAAACAGAAGTAAATCAGGGTAGGGAATGATGTTTCAGGAACAGTTCTATGACTCTAGCAGGGTCAATCCTAATTAGTTATCTAAGGGGCAGGGAGTACTTACGGAAGGCTTTCCCTGATGAGCACAAGGACACACATGAAGTGGGTGTTTGAAGAGAAAATGTAAGTTCTCACACAGTTGTTTTACTATTTTCACAAGAGAATCGATACTTTAATACTTTTATAGTCATCAATACTGGGATTTAAGGTCTAAGCATGGGAAGTGAGTTTTTTATTTTTTAATATAGACCATAGAATATAATATAGACTACTCATGATTTATAAGATGTCCTTTACAAACAGTCTGCCATCCTTTGAGATTTCCTAATCTTGCTTTATTTCCTACTATGAAAACTGGCTAGCAGGGTGGACACTTTTGTGGTCAGTACCACTTGATGTCTTTATGTCCTGTGACCAAAGCAAAGCGGCCAAAGCTTAAGTGTTCTGAGGAGATGCTATGCTAGAATTGGTGCCTAAGAGAAAAATCTTACATTTCTGCCCTTGAATGCCTTGAGAGAACAAGTCCCAATGACTCCTTAAGTGCCATATATGTGGCTGATCTAAGAGTCTTTCTCTCCTTCCTTCCTTCCTTCCTTCCTTCCTTCCTTCCTTCCTTCCTTCCTTCCTCATTCATTCATTCATTCATTCATTCATTCATTAGTGTTTGCTGGATACCTACTCTGAGGGTACTGGAAGTAGATCATGATAGTTAAATGCTGTGAGATTAAAGGCAGCTTTTTTCCTGAGGTTTTAATTCTATATGGCCTCTGCATAGTTATGAATGTAAAATACATAACCCATATAGTTTAAACATGACAAATAACAACTCTTTAAATTTCAGGCTTCATTTATTTGAATATTTTTTCTTGCTAAATAAAAGAAGGCAGCAAAATGGAAACAGAACCATTTGTCATCACTGAATTCAAGTGAAGTGAAAGATAATTTAGAGATATTTGACTCATGAATCTTTGATAGGATTTTTCATTCATCAGAGTAGTGTCAAGAATAAAAAAATTGGCTCTACCTGTTGGAGTGACATTTTACTACAAAACCATTATTTTTTATATATTTAAATTATATTTTAAGTCATTACTCATTTTTGTATATTATGAAAAGTACTTAAATTTCTGAAAGACCATAAAAAGAAAGCGAAATTGTTAGTTCAAAACTTTGTAACTTTCAAATATTAGCAAATTCAATATTTTTATAATCATCCTGTTTGATTAAGAACTGGATCCAGATTTCTTCTTGTCGCTCTTTATGTTTGGTGAACTTGTGTTGTAACTTACCTGGACAGATGAAGAAATGTTATTCTCTATTTCTTGCAATAATTGTCTTCAGACAGTATCTTTTACTGCAGACCCTTCTTCCAGAACTCTGCTGGCTAGTTTCATGTAAGTTTGACACAGGCTAGAATCATCTGACAGGAGGGAACCTCAACTGAGAAAATGCTTCAATAAGAGTCAGCTGTCAGACGTTTCCCTAATTAGTGATTGTGGGAGAGAGCCCAGTCCATTGTGCGTGGTGTCACTCCTTTACTGGTGTTCTGAGTTCTATAAGAAAGCAAGCTGAACAAGCCATAAGTAGCAAACCAGTAAGCAGTACCCTCCATGGCCTCTCTGCATCAGCTCCTGTTTCCAGTTCTTGCCCAGTTTGAGTTCCTGTCCTGACTTCCTTCAGTGATAAACAGTGATGTGGAAGTGTAGGCCAAATAAATCCTTTTCTCCTCATCTTGCTCTGATCATGGCATCTCATCACATCCACGATAACCCCAAGACAAGAACTTTCAGATAGTCTTATTTGAGTGTTTTCCGTGCTGTTATTGTGGGGAACTATTGGGGCATACAGAGTATCTGTATCTAATGCTGAAAGCTCTTGGTACTCCTATATGTGGGCTCTTCAAAAGCAGGAAGCACTAGTATTCATACATGACTTGGTTATACAAGTTATGTCACAGCCAAAATTATAACAGTAATTAATCTGTCACTAACGGAAGGAAAGTATTCTTTCATTTGACAGATAATGAAACTGAGTCTCAAAGAAACTTTTATTATTATTATTATTATTATTATTATTAATTTTAAACACAAGAGCCATAAAAGCAGATGGACAAGGCAAATTAATTTTGGACATGGTCAGTATAAAGGATTAGAGAAACAGTTGTACACTGTGCTTACTGTGTGTGCCTCTTTTCCAGAAAAAAATCAAGGTATGTCAGCTTCATTCTATCTCCTTCAAATTCCTCACACTTGGTAGAACATCTTTTTCCTTCAGCCTTTGACATAGGTCCCATCTCTTGCTAGTGGATACTGGTGGGCTTTAGACCCAGGGCCTTACAAGCCACAAGGGATTACAGGAAACGGCATTTCTTCGTATGTAGCAGTCAGGCATCTGGTCACAGGCAGATGGTTTGGAGGTTTTAGATCTAGCCAGAAAGATAGTCCATTTCAGTCTTTTCAAAGTAAAATTTGCTATCATAGCCAGTGAATCGTATGATTGGGTGGCTCATGGAGAGGCAGGGATGTAGGATATGTGTATTCAATGGGTGTTCAGTCACTGGCAAGAATACTTGTTTAAACTAAAGGGACATTGCCTGTATTCCTTGTGGTGTGCTCAGGGTGAGCCACACTTCCCTTGGGAGATAAGGCTTCTGAAAGCCATCACACGTGCTAGGTAGGAAGAGAGCTAAGCAGTGACCTAAGAGCGCCGTCACATTGGAGGGATACCCATGCTTCTCAACTGTACTGCATACTCACTGCCACTTGCAGACATTTATCTGGGTAATTTTGTGAATGTTTACTCAGTGGTGCTTAGTGCTTCCCAGTAAAATACCTGTTGATTCTGAAATGGAGAAATAATTAAATGGACAGGACAGCTTGATTTGCATAGGATTTCTTTTTTTCTGTGACAGGTGTTTGGTGTGTTTTCATGGGAGTGAAGAACATTATCACTTTTACAGATGCCATCAATCTTTAATAATCAAAATTCCCTTGGCAGGAAGGGTGGTGTAGCAGTACATTACTGTGGTTAGTGTTACCCTGCACTATCTACGGTAATCAGTATTGGTCAGTATACTGTAGTGGAAACGGCCCTGTTGTGAGATATCTGGGAATCTGTCCACGACATCATTAAAACACTGCTGCAGACTCATTGGGCTTGGGAATAGTATTTTAACAGCTCAACTGAAATTGACCCATGTGGTACAGTTTAAAAATTCTGAATCCACAACATTCTGTATTTGAATAATAAATTTGTATATAATTTTGTATTAGCTTTTAAGCTATAAGTCCCCAAATGATTAGTTTATTATGTTTGAAGTATGGTAATGGCATGATTAGCTGTGAGCTAAAATATTGTTTTGTAAGCTAAAATATTATTTGATCTAATAATCAGATCTAAAGATCAAGAAGAAAGTAGAAGCTTCTAAACAAGTGTTAAAATTGATACTAAATACAAGTTAACAGTACTGTCCACCAAAAGGTCAAAAATAATACAGTCCAATCAGTTAACTCACTGACTTTACTAATCAGAGAAAAAATTTACCTTAAAATGGGATTTAGGAATTCTTAAACCTGGGGTTTAAACTACTGATTATGTTAAGTAGAACAAATACGATGTTTGTATAAGTGGGATAAATTAAGAGAACAGTATATATTCAGTTATTTTTTCTAAAAGAGAATACGCAAGTATAATTAAATTTCTTTTTGAATATAGGTACACTCTCATGAAATGGTGTGGGCAAAGGTTTACTTTCTCTCACTATTAGTGTGTAAATGCCTTTGATGTAGAATGATGTGCACGAAACACATCTCAAATGTCCTCTTCTCAGTGAATGCTTTGTGTTTTCCAGGTTAGCGCTCTACGTGTATGAATATCTGCTCCATGTAGGAGCTCAGAAATCGGCTCAGACATTTTTATCAGAGGTATGTTTTATGTATTTTCTGCACTACATTTGCTATATAAATGAATGAAAAAAATAGACTGGAAGGATGGCTTGTAAAGTTGTTTTATAGCAAGTGCTTAGGTATCCTTTTGTATAATGCAGTCTTTAGATTTTTTTTCTAAGTGTTTTCAGTATCACTAACTCCCTTTTCTGTCCAACTTAAAACATTCTAGTAAACCTTCTAACCGTTTATTCCCTTAGAAAGTTACCTGAACATGGCAGTAATAAGCAAGAAAGCCAGTTTGCTTTAGAACCTTCCACTAGGTCTGAGGAGATGGCTCAGTTTAAACTCTAGAACATACATACACTAAAATCTGATTGTGGTGCTGTGCATTTCTATTCCCAGTCCAAGGGAGATGAGGACAGGCAGATAGATCCCTGGTGGTCACAGGCCAACTAGCCCAGCCTGCCCATCAAATTTCAGGCCACCGAGAGGCCCTGTGTGGAGAAAGGGTAGATGAGAGCCAGTGAGATGTCTGTTTGGGTAAAAGTTCTTGTCAGCAGTGTCTTGATGATCTGAGTTGGATCCCTAGGGCAGCACTATAGAAGAAAAGCACAGACTCCTGTAAGCTGTCCTCTGATATCCACATACATAGCATAAATAGTAAGGGCACCTGCACACAGGTGCACATGTACTCATGTAACATGGACCCACACGTGCCTCCACACACAGTAAGCCTCCCTCCTGCACACATTTTTAACAATATCTTATGTTAGCATTGTTAACAAGTTTTGATAATGTGGATTTGTTTATTATTTTATGTGAGTAGAGTTGATTATTTGGAAACATTTCTGATCATCTTATTTCAAGCTCTGGCTAGTCTCTCTTTTCCTTCACTGTTGTGGTTGGTTTTGTTGTAGGAAACAGGCTGACCTCATACTTGCCATAGTCCTGCCTCAGCCTTCTGAGAGCTGGAACTAAAGGCAAGTGCTCCTCTTTCACTTTTCCAGCTCCGAGTCTGAACGTTCTTGCAATAGAATTCTATTTTCCTTCTTTAATTATGATAAATATAATGAGGGTGTCGAATTCTGTTACTTAGTGGCCACATCATGTTCCAAGGTGTATTACACTTATCATTTTAAATTGTTATAAGGAATTAATAATATACATAATATTATTGCTATTTTATTAATTGGTACATGATTAACTTGGGGGTCACACAGGTTAATGAGTTAATGGAACTAGAATTCACATTGTCTGTTATTTCCAAGGACATTGGTGTACATTGTGTGCAACCACAGCTGGGACTGCTTTGTATGATTCCTTTGGTCTCAAACAAATTCGTATGTTACACACTGACCCAGCATTCAATTTTATGACTCTGTGGTGGCCATTCTAATGCCAGCCACTAAACATTCCAAATAAGGAAATCAAAGAAGACACCAGATGATTAGAAGACCTCACATGTTCATGGGTTGTCAATATCAGTATAGTGAAAAAATGGCTATATTACCAAGGATAATGTTTAGAGATAATGCAGTTTTTATCAAAATATAACAAAGTCCTTCACAGAGATAGGAAAGAATGCCAAAATTCACATGAGCTCATATAAACCCCAGATTGTCAGAACAATCTTGAGGAAGGAAAGAACAATGCTGGAGGTATTAAAGCACACAACTTCAAGTTATGTTATGTCTGCGATAACAAAACCAGCATGTGTAGAACCATGAAGTAGAGCATGCAAGAACTAAACCCTAAAGCCACAGCCACTCTTGTTTGATCGCCATGTAGCAAAACTGGCAATAAGAAGCCTTTCAGAAAATGGTGCTAGTAAATCAAAATCCATACATAGGGAAATGAAACTAAATTCCTCTTAGTCTGCAAAAATCAGTTGCAAATATGTTGAAGACTTTAATGTGAGACTTGAACCACTGTTGCATGGAAGTATCAGGAAAATAGTTCGAGTCATAGGCATAAAGATTTTCTATAAATCTCTAAAACTCAGAAAATAGCACCCAGGAATTGTCAAATGGGATTATGAAATCAGTACATGAAATGGAAGGCTGAATAGTAAACACTCAAGTAACAAGGCGTTCTACAAACAGGAGAGATCGTTGCTAGCCATACAACTGAAAGAGGATTAACGTCCACAACATAGGAAGAACTCAAAAACTTGTAACACCAAAAGCTTTCCCAAACAGCTCAGTCAGTGAGCAAGCTAATGAGATGGTGATTTCAGAGGCTTTCCCAAACAGCTCAGTCAGTGAGCAAGGTAATGAGATGGTGATTTCAGAGGATGAAGATGAAGCACAGATGCATGGTGGGACTGCCCAGGAACGCCGACTCCTCCTGGAGTAGCTAAGACAGATGGAGAATTCTAGTGAGGATGTGGGTGAAGGGAATCCTTACCCATTTCTAATGTCTGTATGGAAGTTCTCACAGAACTAAATACAGAACTACCATATGACCCACCATACCCCCCCTGGGTCTAACACTAGAGAACTCTAAGTCAGTACACCACAGAGACACTTGTACGTTCATGCTTATTACACTGCTGTTTGTAATAGCCAAATTACTTAGCGTCCATAAATAGAGAGATAAATAAAAAATAGTAATATACACAGTAAAGTTTTATTCAGTCATAAAGAATAATATAATGATGTTATTTTCTGAGAAAACAGATACAACTTGAGATCATCATACTGAGTAAAATAAACCAAACTAAAAAAAGGAAAATATGTTTTCTTTCATTTGCAGATCTGACTTCAGTAGTTACATAAAAATGTATGCATGAACATGTGCATGTATACACACACACACACACACACACACACACAGACACACACATCATTAAAGCAGAAGGGAGGCTGGGGAAGGAAGTAGGCCAGGTTGGGCTGGGGTGGAAGATTTGACTGAAGCACATGCTATTCTTGAGTAATTGTGCTGACGCCCAGCACTGTGTACAGTGAGTGCAGAGCAGCAGAGAGAGGGGAGCAGCAGGTCATATCAAAGGACGCTTCATCCTTAGTTGTAGAATCTTTACATATAAAAACTACGTGTACACATTTATAATTGTTTAAAAACAATAGAATATATAGTCTTTTGAGTATTCTTAATTTAGAAATGGAAGATTGGAGTGTGTTTATGATACTACTTTGTTGCATATGTGCTGGAGTTCTTGATAATTTTAGTTGGCTATATTTCAATCCCTTTTTATTCCCTTACATTGTAAGTGTCTGCCTGTGATTGCTGTATGTACTACATACACCAGGCTCTGTCTTCTGGGCAGTGCTCAGTGTTACAGTCCTCTGCCTGAACCATTCTCCACTTATGTACCTTAGATGTCACTGCTCACTGGGAAGGCTTTCTCAGAGCAGTTAGCTTTAAGATTTTACTGCAGCCTGCAGGTGCCCCCACAGGAAGACCATTACATACTATAGTGAGACAATGTTTGCATTATCTTCTTGATGAAAGAGCCCATGGAATTTTAATTAAAAGAATAACATCATTAAGACTGTACTTTAATGTCCCTTGACTATAGGCATGGAGGGGGGAGAAGGAAGGGAGGGAGGAAGATGGGGAGGGAGAGGAAGAGGGGGAGGAGAGGGGAGGGGAGGGGAGGGGGGAGATGCCTAAATGTAGTATTTTAGAGTTCTGTACCCTTCTTAGAGTTGCTTTCTCTCTTAATTTTACTTGAAACACACACACAGTTAGAGCATGCTCATTGTAGAGTGACTCTTTAACCAGCTTGGTTGTGTATGACTGTTCATAGTCTATCATTCCTCTCTACCCTAGTCCCAGATTTTTACCTCATTCAGAACTGTAAATGGCTTATTTGAGTTGAGTATTTTGATAAAGAAATGACTGAGGTAGTTACTTTGATGTAATATTTTCAAAGCAAAATTCTCCTTCAGGATTGATGAGGTTATAAGTGACTGTTATGTTAGTAAGTTCTGAGTCGGATTACTCTGCCAGACATTTCTTCCACTTCCTTGGGATGGTTGTTATACTTGGGGAGGACCGATCAGAACTGCTGATGGCGTTTACTCTGTTTCTCAGCCCGGTCACTGGGCATAATTCTTTAAAAAGTGCCCTTGACCTGAGCTGTCAGAAATCGGACTGTTCTCGATGACTTTGGTGTTGGTCAGAAGAGTGAAGAACATGATGATGTCAGCCCGACTCCTCCCTTTTATAAAATAAAGTATAAGATACTGGACTATTACAAAACAAACAGAAGGAAAAGAACCCATAAAAAGCACACACACAAAAAGATATAGATACAGAGAGACCCACTCATTCACAAACTTAGGAATTCCATTGGTTTTCCCCTTTTCTATTCAACAGAAAACACTGGACTCAGTAGTGGTCAAACTGTTCTCAGTTTGTTCTAATGGGTTCAGTGTTACTTTTGATAATTTTTAGTTATCACTGTCCCAAACCTAAATATAGTTGGAATGACTCTTACTCCTAGTAGGAGAGGAGTAAATGCTCTTGAGTGACAACTCAGCACACAGCCCTGGTCTGCTCCATCTTCGTGACCAGTAACATGCAGTTGCAGCAAACTGTTGAGGAAGTTTTAACTCTAGGTCAGCTTTATTACCCCATGCTCATTTCTAGTTGTCTTTTTCTTGTTACAGTGTTTCTGTAACAAAGAGAATTCCTGTTGAGTCTTGGAATTTTTATAATATTCATGCTTGGAAATGAGGCTGAATGTTCTTAACAAATACAGCTAAGAATTAAAATGTTAGCCAGGTGTAGTGTATATGACTTAAATCCCAGCACTTGGGAGGCAAAGGAAAGTGAATAGGTTTGAAGTCAGCTTGCTTGGTCTGCAGAGTGAGTTCTAGGATACAGAGGGCTACAGAGAGAAACCCTCCCATGAAAACAAAACAAAACAAACAGCAAGAATTAAAATATTGTAGAGTTATCCGTTTCCCCTTTCTTTTTACAGTTTATACTCTTGGTAGCCTCTTTTGTCATGTTGGCCAACAAGTTGGCTCAAAATAGTAGCATTGCAGCACCTAATGAATGGGCTGCTTCTTCAGTGCCCAGTTATTTGACAGTGTAGAATTCAAACTTTGTTCTCCTTTTCACCTATATAAAGAAGGAAATAAAATTGTAGCCAATTTCTTGAGCTTTAATTTGAAGGCCATATAGTTCAACCTATAAGTACCTTTTAACCAAATGTCTTGAGTTTGAATATGCTCTACATCTTAGCTGATTGTCTTAATTATGAAAGAAATGGATTGGCGCATGTAAGTGTAGAGAATAGTATCTCGAAGGTAATGACTGCTCCAAGGTGTGGCCTTTTACACTTGTGACCAGGAACTGTTTTTTGTGGTTTAGTGTTTTTTCTGTTTTTGTGTATGTACTTTGTGGGCACAAGAGTAAATATACGTCTTCCGTGTACATGGGTGTGTCACAGGTCCATCACTTGGATGACCTATAATAACCTGACTTTTTGGTGTCACCCTTTCTAGTAAAATACCTGCAGCTCTAAGAGCTAATGTAAGTTATCTCCAGGCTTCCATGCCATTTGTGGACTTCAGTGGAGGGACACTGACTTCTCTTGTTCCTGTGGAGTATTACAACATAGCCTGTTGCTCATAGCCACCAAAAGACATTTAGAATAGAGCTAAAACCAAAAACAGCACAGGACTGTTGAGGAATTTTCCTCAAAATTATATATATATGATCTTTTGCTCTTCCTTCTAAAGCAAAGCAGTGCTGTTTGATGTGACTCCTTATGGAAGGCTGTGGTTAGACTGTTCAGTAAGGCTCCTGACAGTCACATGTGACTGTGCAGTACTTGAAATGTGGCAGAGACAACTGAGAAATGTTCAACTAACTTCATTTAAATTTGGGAGCTGCACGTGAATAGAACAGCGTGGTTTTAGATTATTTACCTGAATGCACAGTTAGATTTTTCTTCTGTTAAATATCTTTTGTTTCAACTTTTAAGTTTTTTTTTTTACTTCAATTGGATTTATTTTCATTTAGTTTGATATGTGGAGATACTTATACATCAAATTTTTAATTTCTAATGAGTGGGAACATTCTATCTAGATTAGAAGTCTCAGGAATTCTATTTGAAAATGAATTGGATAGATCTGATACTCACTCAGGGACTGGTTTTTAATCCTTTATGTTGTTAACATCTTAAAAATTGGCTCATATTCAAAAAGTACAAAAGAATTTAGGAAAACAAAAAAAGTTTTGGGCCTATTGGTCCACTACAGAGTTGTTCTTGAAGGGACTTCTATTGGTTAATAAGGTGCCGTGGTACCAAGATCAGAGCTTCAGAGAAGGTATTGGTGGCAAGGCTGTGGAGATGGACCAGTGTTAGTTTGTTGGTTACATGCATCCAGAGCTGAACTCATACTCTAGTTTTGAACCACATCAAAAGCTCGATTCAGCAGAGCCCACCTGTATCCTGTGCTTGGAACTTGGTGGTCATCAAGTGTAGTCAATTAGCAAGTTCTGGGCTCAGCTGGAGCCCTTACCGAAAAATACATGGAGGATAATTTCAAGGAAAATTTCCATCCTGACCTCTTGCCTCTAGCACACCCTCATATATATGACCATCACCCCAACTCCCACCCCCCCACACCTATTCCTATGTGTACATAGATGTTGCTGATACTCAAAATTGCCAACTGCTTCACTTTTGGAGCCAGAGGCCTCTGCCTGCTCTTGATCTCTTGCTAGCATCTCCTGAAGGCAGAACTCAACTGGAAGCTAGCCAGCATCAAGGAGGCTAAGCAGTGTCATTTCCAGAATCCCTCTCCTGAGTAATAAGTACCTGAGTAATAACTGCTTTTAGGACTTCCATCCATCCATCCATCCATCCATCCATCCATCCATGTATGTATGTTGGCTTGTTTGGTTTTAGTTTTTGAGACTGAATCTTGCGAATATCCTTGGCTGGCCTGGTAGTTGCCATGTAGAGGAGGTCAGCCCCAAACTCCTGGAAATCCTTTTGTTTCGGTTATCTGAGTGCTGTAGATGTGAGCCACTGTGCCCGGTGAGTACCAGTACATCTAGTTAGAAGCAAGTAAGGATGAGAGGTTACATAAATATATACATATTGAATTTTTGTTTGTTGACACAAATGTTTATTCTATTGTTCACTACTTTGATTCTTTTTTTGTTTCCCTAGATTTAGAAACTTGGGTTTTATTGATTAAAAAATTTCATAATTTTTTATGGCTTTAGAATATTTTATTCTGTGCGAAATGTTTCACGATCTATTATATTTTATGAATCCTACTATATGTGGTCATTTAGATTGTTTTCCGTTTTGCAATTGAAAAGTGCTTAAATGAGAAATAATATATAAATATATAAAATGTTATATACACTTGACAATATTTATTTATTTATTTATTTTATAAAGTTCTGGGGATAGAGATAATTCTTTGTTTTTAAATGAGAGACCCTTAAGAACCTGATGAATAGTAAATGGACCCCCACATTAGAAAAATACAGTGTCTTTTTTTTTGTCAACTGTCCAAGACTCACTAATCTTGTAACCTAGTCATTGACTCAGACTAAAAATCTCTGGTATAAAGAGACATGATTGACAGGTTTTGTTTATTGCTAATATTTATTTTCTATTTTTCCTCAAATGAAAATGGATTGTATTTTTACACATTCACCCCACCCCCTTCTCTTAGCCTTCAAAGCCAGTCCCATTTTTTATGAGATGTTTGATTAGTCTTGTATGATAAATTGTTTCTTGAACAAACTTTGCCTTATGTTTATGGGATGGTTCATAGGAGCATTGTTGTATGAGATAACAAGCATGTAAAATGTACTATACCACAAGCCATGCTTTACATCAGTTAATGTGTATTTTGTCCATGATTCCATGTTTGTTCTTAGCTTCTGTAGAAATGACTAAAATGCTGAATTATCTGATAGCACTGGCATAATCATAGACAAGGTCCCCCAACCCAAAATATGGCAGAAGAAGAGGTTCTAAGAATTACATGGAAGTTATAATTGAATAGAAGTTATAGAACAAAGAGAGAGGAATATGATATGAAGAGAGGTGGATATGATACGTGAATTGGAAAAGGAAGGAAAATATATCAGACAAGAAAAAACATATATATATTAGGACTAAAACAGGAAGAAGGAAAGCCCAGAAAAGACAGAATTAGTTGGCATAGATGTTGTCCAAACATAGAAACAAGCCTGAGGCCCACAGTGCAACACTCGTGCACAGAAGATTCCCATTTAGAACAAATGTTTCTAGAATGTCAGCCAACATGGGTTTGTTCTGGCCACTTGTCAACGCCACTGATTATTAATGAATGCATGGTATATAAACAGCAAATGCATAGATGAATGTAATTTTACATTGAAAGTCTTTCGTTATTCCTTTCCAGAAGATAGTTGTAAATTTAGTGTTATTTAATATACATATGTTCAACTGTATACACACACATGCACACGCACACACGCTTTTGGTTTCAACAGAATATTTTCCCATTGTACTTATAGTTCCCCTTTCAACTTACCAGACTAGTAGAGCATGCCATTTTCCATGCAGATACAACCTGCTCTTTGTAATGGCCTCACGCAGTTCTGGGAGTATAGATATCAACATTTGCATTACATTTGCTATTGATATTTCTTAGGTTGTTTCTGGTGTTCATTTCTTCCAAAACTTTTTGCCCTTTGTGAGAAGATTTCATTCTCTCCTCAGATAAATCAGCTCATGTGGGCTCCTGTTGGTTTGAAAGTAGCAGTATCATTAAGTGTGGAAACATTTCTGGCTTCAAGTGTTGTTCATTCAGTAACTGTGAAAGAAAGGCTTCTGTGTCTGATAGACCGAACTCCGAGATGCTTCTGGCACAGAACTGTGATTTGAAGTGGGAAAGGTGGCTTCTAGTCACTCTGTAGTAAAGTATGTTGTTAGGGCGGGAGCAGTGATTTGTGGGGTACATTTTGAGTTTAAGGAATAATATGATGTAATGTTTAAAATCACACAGAGATTTACCTCCAGACATCTTGTGATAAAAGACTGTATCAACACAACACATACGGGTAGCTTCTCAGAGCACAAAGTCTCTGAAATAGTTTCTAATTGGTGGGAAGTGCATGGAGACTGACTGGTGACTGGTGTGCTGTAACTTTAATTTTTTTCAAATTCTGTGTTTAATGATGGTTCTTAAACACTTTAACCTTTCTTGTAACCCACTAGACATAGTGGAAAACAAAGGATCCGTGGAAGTGGACCTGTTTAGAAAGGTTCCTTGGAGCAACTCCCATCTGTGTTGTCTGGAAATCAGCAGTTCAGTTCACACATTAGCAGTCAGTAGCAGCTTGAAACACTTGCAGACACCTCACAGATACACCAGCCGTCCAGTTCTAAAGAATTGGGTTAGCAGCAGCGGTGACAAGACCTAGGAGAGACAGCCAGACCTCAGCCTTGGCTTGAGTCAGCAGCAGGGACCCGGAGGGATACCAGGAGAAGTTCTCAGCTGTGCCTCTCAAGGAAGTGAAGACTGGAGACCCACAAGCATTGCACAGCTAGCTGTACCAGCAAGCCAAGCTCTGTCTCTGTCACTCTGTGGAGTCCTATTTATACCCTCTAAACATCACGTGTCCTCCACGTGCCTTGCCTTAGCATGTTTCTTGCCTCAGCACGTGCACCCATTCAGTCATAGTCCTTGGAAGTGGCAACAAACTGCAGAACACCACCAGGAGGTTTTTTGGTGCATTTCTATGACATCACACAAATTCAGCTCAACTACGCAGTGTAAGGTGGACCAATACATGTGTGTAGTTAATACATGTGTGTAGTTAGCTAAGAATCCTTCATCATATGTCCTTTCTTGTGATTGCTTTAGCAGAACATCCTCTCCCCTGTGTCTGCTTCAGTGAAATGTTCCTTCATGAGTCTGCCTTAGCCTTTCACATCTGAGTCCACTTTAAGGAAACGTTCCTTCATGTGTTTGCAAAACACCCTCCAGCCGACTTTCCAAAGAACCCTTAAGTTTCCACTTCAGCGTGCAGGGCAGGTTAGACTATGAGTCTAATCCTACCTCCAGTGTCCCTGGCACTGAGACCTTAGGTAATTTCACTTTGTTTTTAATTAAGAACCAGCTGTTTTATTTCACAAGCATGTTATGCAAAGTCAAGGTGAACTGGTATCACGTATGAAAAACAATATTTTGAAAACTTGTTATTTCTAAGATTGGGTTAATTCTAGTTATCAGAATTTTAGTGTTTGGGGCATGTTTGAGATCTTATGTCCTTTCATGAAGACTTCAGTCAGTACAGATGTGTAAAAGAAAAGTTTGAGAGAGTAAGACAAATGTTTTGGACTAAGTAATATCTAATAGGACATTTTTATTTCTCATCAATCCTAATTAAGAAATATTCCTTAGTGTTTATGAACCAAAGGATATAATGAGTAACTTATATTATCAGTCCAAAGAGACACAAATACACAATTTCTTTTATGTTACTATGTAAAAGAACTCAGATTGAAATGTGTCTTCATTTATATATTTGTGTTTATTGCTCACAGTCTTTTTAACTTTACTGATTACTCAAGTTTTTATTTAATTTTCTTAAAATTGTTGTATTTTGTTTGTTTACATTCTACTAGTTCATTAGTTGTTTACTTTAAAATTCCAAATCATTTATGTCTTATGTACTTAAGAATTCTAGATAAAGATAGTGAACCAAACAAAAGGGTGCTCACATTTGACCCCTGCACATTGCAGTAAACTGTAGGTCGGCCCTCCATCCTCAGGCCGTGCCCTCACTCATGTGGCTCATCTCTATGGAGTCCATCTGTATAGACTTAGCCATTGTTATAAAGAAACATGGCAGAGTTGAGAGGACAAACACTGTGAGCCGGGCACCCTCTCTCATGACTCCTGCACCCTGCTATGTATCTGTGGTCCTTCTGCATCACCTAATAGTACCCTTTCTTTGTCCTCTTATAAAGTGTTAAACTATACTAACACTTACCGGGGTTCCATTACAGGCTACATACGAGGGAGAGCATGCATCTCTCTTCTTTCTGAATTTGGGTGACTTTGTTTAATACTATACATTCTTAGTCCATCCACTTACTTCCAAATTTTGTGTTTTCATTTTTTCTAGACCTGAATAATACTCAATTTTATTTTTATCTGACATTTATTTTAATTTATTTTTAATTGGAATAGAATTACATTTCCCTTTCCCTTGTTTCCCTGCCGCTTCTCATAGCTGCCCACTCTGGAGCCCTTTCTATTCCCTCCCACATGCTCTCATTAAAAATCTTATTTTTTTATTAATTTCTACATAATTTTCATTATCCATTTGTATGTTGATAGATGTCTAAGTTTGTTATATTTCCTTGCTATATTAAATAGAGCAGCAATAAACATAGATGTGCAAATATCTCTCTGGAAGGAAGAGTTCTCTGGGCATGCTCTGTCGGAATAACTAGGTCGTACGGAAGTTCTATTTTTAACTCTTTGAGGAGCCTCCAAACTGATAGCTAAGGGCTATATTATTTTGCACCTCAACAGCGACTTAGCTAAGGGCTCCTTTACCCCCATATCTACACCTGTATTTGTTGTTAGATTTCTTGATGATAGTATTCTGACTGGGGTGAGATAGTATCTCAAAATGGTTTTAATTTGTACTTCCTTGATAACTATAGATGCTGAACACTTTAAAAATAGTTATTGGGCATTTCTGGTTCTTTCTTCAAAAAACTGTATGTTCATTTTATTTTTCCATTTGTTGACTAGCAGCCTTAGTTTCTTGGTACTTAATTTCTATTTCTTCTTCTTCTTCTTCTTCTTCTTCTTCTTCTTCTTCTTCTTCTTCTTCCTCTTCCTCTTCCTCTTCCTCTTCCTCTTCCTCCTCCTCCTCCTCCTCCTCCTCCTCCTCCTCCTCCTCCTCCTCCTCCTCCCCCTCCTCCTCTCCTTCTTCCTCCCCGTCTTCTTCCTCCTCCTTCTCCGCCCCCTCCCCCTCCTTCTTTAAATTGTAGATGTTATCTCCATCTGAAGTGTAGCTGGCAAAGATTTCCCCCATTCTATTATGGCCTACTTGCTTTACTGGTTCCCTTTTAATTACATGTCATCCCACCTGTCAATATTTGGGGTTCACTCTTCTGCTAATGAAGTCCTTCTCAGAAAGTTCTTGCCTATCCCGAAGGCTTCAAGAGTATTCACCATGTTTTCTTTTAGAATTTTCAACATTTTAGGCTTTGAGGCTTGAAACTTTGCTTTATCTGGTCCCTGCTTACTCATCTAGCCTGTCTCTTAGTACCGTTTCTTACAACCTTTTTCCTTGTCCTACCAATATACAAGAACTCTTTGAAATGCATTATAGTCTTTCTTCTATATTGATTTATTATTACCAAAACAAAAAGATTTTTCCTTGAAGCTAGATTCTACTTTTGATTCTTAATCATAAAAAATATAAACCCTTCCCATCAGAGTACAAAGAAACCTGATTTTATTCTCCAGTGCACTGCCAGACAATAACCTGTGTATTATCCATGTGAGTGAGATGCAGCTGAGATCAGCTAGCAGTCTAGCACCCTACAGTAAGATCTGTGTTTGGAGCATAGAGCAGAGAGAGTACCTGACCAGGAAGCCGGGCATCTGCCGAGGTCCACTGGGAAAGAGAATAGAGCTCAGCCTCTTCCTCCCAGGCCAGCACACTACGATGACAGCTCACTACACAGGGGCTTTAGATTACTAGCCAGGGCTCAGCACAGTATCCAAATGTAATACTCTCTCTTCTTCAGCTCTGGAAAGAGAAGCCTTCCCTTTCCCCTGTGCTTCACTGTTCCAGCTTTAACTACAACAGAAGACTCGCAAGCATTTGTTTAGAATTCTGCCTTTTCAGAGACTTGGAAGTGTCAGGTTTACTTTTCACTGCTTGGAGGAATCACAGGTTTTTGCTGCAGTGTGCTTAGAAACAGAGTCGCAGTTCATTGATGCAGCAGTGGAGGGAGAAGGAGTGATTGGATGTGCCTGGTGAAGTCTGAGACTCCTCCTCAGCAGAGGACTCTCCAAGACATATGCCTCTGTCTGATCAAGTTTGCAGTTACCGAGCTGGTTCTAGAAGCTGCCTTTTAAACGAGCCAGGGAACCTCTAATGTTTTCTGCAATAATCTCTACATGTGTACTGAGTGGTCACCTCTTCCTGGGCATTCCAGAGAGTGGGGAGATGCAGAGAGGGACATGGCTTCCAGTGTTCTGCACTTAGAAACTTAGCAAATTCGTAACCCCTTAGTTCCTCTGGGCAGCCTTCCCTTCCCTTTGCAGACTGGGTTTAAAGGTCACCCTCCAAAAGTCCCATATTATCATTGCCATTCATCTTCAATGGCAGGCTCTGCTCTGATCACCTGCTGACTGGTCTCCCAAGTATCAGCAGACTCTCCTCAGGGACAGGGTTCTGCTTCAGCCCTCTTTTTGTTACATTTAACTGTTTTGTCTTCCTTAGTTGTATGTATGATAACCATGAGGGTATGTTACAATGTTTTGATTAGTAAGCTAAATTTTATTTAGTATTAACCTAAACAACTAAGTGTGTCCATGTGACATATCACTGCCTGTGTTTTTGTTTGTTTGTTTGTTTTTTTGTTTTTTTTGTTTAGGTGACAGTGATACTGTAATAATTTTTTTTGTGAAAATATTCTTCAGGGTCAAAGCAAACGGTTCAGCAGCTAACAGTTACACTCTTTCTGTATTCCCTATTTCAAGTGGTGTACTGACCAGCTCTCAAACCCCTTGTAGGTAGATGATTGATTGCTAGCTTATGTTATAGATGAGAAAACAGAGGCAAACAAGAGGCTTTCGTTTTTCTTGATTCATATAACAAGGTTGTAAAAACACTAAACTTTAATGTCTGTGCTTCCTTCTGCTTAAAAGGAATGCAATTTAAATATTCTTTCATGAAGTGGTGTGATATGGCGGTGTCAGTCAGGATCTAGACATGCAAATTAAAAGCACACTGAATACAACAACAGAAAGAATATAATCTAGGCAAGTAACTAAACTGCTTATTTTTAAAAAAGCATAGAAAGGACATTGAAGTGATATATTTACATAAAATCATTCATCCCCATCATTAGAGCTGAAAGATCAAATTAAAAAGGTTCTAGTTATAAAACTATGGATAAGAGATTTTGCATGGCTGAATTTTTGACTACCAAAGGTGGAGGGGAGAGATAGATGAGGAGAGATAGATGAGGATAGATGGATGGATGGATGGATGGATGGATGGATAGATGGCCAGAAGATAGATAGATAGATAGATAGATAGATGGATGGATGGATAGATGGCCAGATAGATAGATAGATAGATGGATGGATGGATAGATAGATGGATAGATGGCTAGATAGATAGATAGATAGATAGATAGATAGATAGATGTAACGGCCCGTTCTGCTGCTCCGGTCCACCAGTCAGGGCCTAGCAAGAGAGAGAGTGGGGATGGAGACACGAAGAATGGAGACAAGACAGAGTCTGATCTGGAGACGAGACAGAGTCTGCTGAGTCTGTTGTTCTCTCTTCAAGTCTCTCCTTTTATGTCTCTCCTTTTATATCTCTCCTTTAATCTCTCCTTGAGTCTTGCCTTGAGTCTCGCCTTTAATCTCGCCTCTGGTCTCTCAAGTGCTGGGATTAAAGACGTGTGCCACCACTGCCTGGCCTTGATAGAAAGGAAATCATGGGTATATCAAGATAATTATCAGAGTGTGCTCAGCTGTTGTAGGCTGTTGAAAACAAGTCTCTTGTCAGGGTATATGGCTCGAGATGGCTGTAAAGATGGTAGCCACTTTCGGCTAGGAGTCGGCTCCCAACAGATAGATAGATGGTTAGATGGATGGATAGATGATAGTTAGATAGATGAATGGTTAGATGGATGGATGGATGGATGGATGGTTAGATGGATGGATAGATGATAGTTAGATGGATGGATGGATGGATGGTTAGATGGATGGATGGATAGATGGATGGATGGTTAGATGGATGGATGGATGGATGGATGGATGGATAGATGGTTAGATGGATGGATGGATGGATGGATGGTTAGATAGATGGTTAGATGGATGGATGGACGGACAGACAGACAGACAGACAGACAGAGCACGAGAACCAGAGCCAGGGAGCTTCCTGGCCTCAGTTACTTCAGGAGCTCAGGGTAGCCTCATGGAACTGAGTACAGCTCTTGAAGGCAAGGTGTTGCTCAATTATGTTTGTGCAACTCAGGGGCCAAGAAGAAGCCTGTCTCTTATGTTAGAAACAGATGGAGTGGAATGAGCTGCTGTCTTCACTCTGCTGCTGCTGGAGCAGCCCTGATGACGATGGTGTTAGCAACTCTTTCCCTCCTTCCTACTTTCAGTGTCCCCTGAGAACTCTGTGTGTTGATAAGAACTTAACAGGGAGGCAGTTAATGAGTAACTAAGGTAGGAAACACATTCTTAGTGTCAGGTAACTAATTAGTTAGTTAGAGAGAGTGTATGTGTGTGTGTGTGTGTGTGTGTGTGCATGCGTGCACGTGTGTGTTTACATGTATGCACATGCACTTACATATGTGGGAGAATGCATGTGTCATGACATGCGTGTAGAAGCAGAAGGACAACTCTTTGGGGTTCCCTTCTACTACCTTTATGTAGGTCCCTAGATTTGAACTCTGATAGCCAGGCTTGCACAGAAAATGCCTTTACTGGCTTCGCCATTTCTCTGGTTCATTGTCAGCTTCTTAAAGATCATGGACAGATGGCCTTGAAGCGCCAAGACATGGCAGTTTATCACTGAAGTGGTGGGCAGCAAATTCAAGGGAGTTATGGCGGCATCTTCTCATACACCAATCAGTCTCTTAATCACTTTGTAAAAGGAGTACGTGGGAAACCTGAGCAAAGAATAACATGAAAATGATGAACTTAAAACCACTGTAGCATTTAAAGGAGAAAAACATTGCTTGGTAATATGTGTAGGCCAAAGTACTACATGGAAAGTATTTAATTTTTTTTTTTTATTTATTTTAGATAAGATGGGAAAAAAACATCACATTGGGGGAGCCACCAGGATTCTTACATTCTTGGTGGTGGTAAGTATTCTTTATTTCATTTTTACGTGATATTAAATTAGCATTGTAGTAAGCTCCTATGATCCCTACTCCTGTTTCGTTTTTCATTTTCTACCGTTGTGAACTAGAAGGTAGTATTTGAAAACAAAAACAAAACCTCAAGACCAACATTCCTGCATTTTCTTAAAGATGCTACTGAATCAGAATGGACTGGGAGCTAGTGTGTGAGATTTTAACTGTGCTCATTATGTTCATTCGGAGGGTTGCTATACGAGATAGCATAGGTTGAATGCCGTATACAGTGAGGCGTATACAGTGAGGCGTATACAGTGAGGCATATACAGTGAGGCGTATACAGTGAGGCGTATACAGTGAGGCACTTTTCCTTAGGGTTGCAGAGGATAAATGTTCGAGATCACAGTGCTGTTAGACCAGCTCCTAATGAGGGCTGTCCTGATGGCTTGTAGGCAGCATATCCTTGCATGGTGGTGGGAGATAGGGAATGCAGGGCATCAGTGTTTATTCTTACAAGGGAATTAATCTCATCATGACGGTTCTACCCTCACGATGTCAGCGAAATGTAATTATTTTCCTGAGACTCCACCTCAAAGTACCATCACACAGGGAGTCAGGACTTCAGTGTCTAAATGTGGAAGGTACAAGTCATTCCATAGCAGTCTCCTTTCTTGTCTTGCTGTGACAAATGAGGATGGCACTTTTTCTTGGCTCTTAACTTATGACTGGCTATAAGATTGCTTTCTGTAAAGAAGGCTGAGAGTTGCCATGAGACTAAGTTAGTAATACAAGTTGGCATGCTAGACATCCAGTTTCTTGTTTGAACTTCACTTCTCTTGGAAGCGTTTGGGGTAGAGACAGAGATCTGATTGGCATATTCAACAATAGGCTAGTCATATCTTAAAATAACAGCAGCAAATGGTACATATGGTGAGCCCATTCAAGACTGAGAGGCTGAGGGTGGCAAAGGGTAGATACAGTAAGGCATTCAAGAGCCTCAGCTGTGATGAATGTAAAGGGTGATACCTGGCAAAGCATGCCGATTGTCTGGGAGAGTGTTAGCTGTTCTGACGCTCACACAGAGGAGAGGTAGATGAGCATAGATTGGTACCACAAGGGGTAAATAGAAGTGGAGGTCAGAGAAGAGTGTATTATTGCACACAGACTGGGACATCTAAGAATGAGGAGTTCGTCTCTGCTGCTGTGATATGGAAGGAGGCACAGGGATGTTTGTAGGTTTGATGATAAGAAACTCAGTTCTTAATCTCTGCCAAGTACGATATGAGAGTTCTGACGAGGAGCTCGGTGTAGTGATTGTGGTAGTGTGTGCTCTAGGTGGGAAATCACCTCAAGTATTTATATAGAATCAATGGGGCTGAGAAAAGAGGGAAAGGGGAGAGAGAGAGAAGAGGAGAGAGATTAGAAACACACAAGACCTTGCTAGATGCTGTTTAAGACCCGGTGAATATTGATGTATATAAAGTCACTGTGACACCAGTATATACATATATATATAGTCTTTCTGCAGCAGCAATTGGTAGGACAGATCTTTGGATCGATCTCTCTCTCTCTCTCTCTCTCTCTCTCTCTCTCTCTCTCCCGCCCCCCCTCCCTCCCTCCCTCCCTCCCTCCCTCCCTCTGTCTGCATCTCTATCAGAAGTATCACCTGTTGCCTTGGCCACTCATTTTCAACACCATCTTTAAAGGAAGGAAACGAAGGGCCTCTTTTAGTGCCAGGCATGTAGTTTCTTTCGTTCATTATTTCATCAGCATCGTTGTAACCTCCCCCCAGAGAGGCGTGACTTACTTGAAGTTCTGTGGCACTGGAACCGCACTTGGTCAGTTGTGGTTGTGGGTTTCCCCTGTTTGTCTCTCACACACAGCAGGAACAGGTGCATGCCTTTGTTTGAACATTGTTCCTGTAATTGGACCAACCGTCCATGTCCACTATGGTTGTGCAAGGTCATTGTGCTGTTTTCTGGATTTAAGGCTGGTCCCTTGTATAGTGTTAAAAAATATCCAAATTGTAATTCAATAAGTCCTGGATTTAAGGTATTTGGATTTAGACTATCCTTTTTGTTTTTTCCTAGTAAAGGGATTGAGCTTGGGGTCTAATGCTCTACTCTTGTGCTGTATCTTCAGCCCTAAACTCACAGTTACCTTCTAGGTGCCAGTAAGTCTTCTCTTCTGTTGACATCTTTATAGATGTGCTGATGCTTATGAATGTAAAGTACCATAAAAATGACCATAGGTGTCTGTCCATATTGGATATGTGGATTAAGAGAGTGAGGATATTTAGTTTTTCTCTACTTTCACTTTTTATGCCTATTTCATTTTTGCTACTTTTTTCAATAAATTAACCTATATCTGCAGCATGGTGATTGATAATAATGTCCAGTATCCTTTGTTCCTTTCTGTGCTAGACTTTAGCTTTTTATATCAGCTGTCAGAAGGAGTAGCTTTTAAACATGCCATGGTTCTCCTTTCTATGACTCAGATTCAGAAGGACACCTGGGTTTTGAACTTTTAAGTAACTTAATTTGGAGGTATCAAAATTAATAATTGGCATGCAAATATTTTAAACTTTTAAGTTTGTTGAACTTAACATATAGCATATGCAATATTTAAAAATATTTTGTTTTTCCTTATAAAATTATCAATATATTCTTTTCAGCATTTGCTTCGTGTATGTGAATCATGGATGAGTAATAGTTTTGAAGTGAAGGGCTCTTCTGAGAACTACCGAAAAGCTGTAGCTCTACCCTTCTAAAACAATGCCTGACTAATAAGCACTCCTGACCATTGTACAGAGTGAAACTTTTACTGAGGGATGAATTCAATTCAGCAGTTACATTGGTGTCTTGTCTTAAGAGTTTAGAACTGGGGCTTGTAGTCTGTGGTCTGATGAAGGAAGTAGGCCAGTGTCAGTGGTTCCCTTTGTCCCTACCCAGGTGCCTGCTGGTGCTGTTGGACCAAGTCTTTGACCACTTTTAGCTTATGGAGCCCAGCTAAGACAATCAGTGGGCCAGCTGTAATTTTATGACTTCCTGTCACCTTTCAAACGGATTTGAAATTGGAATTGTCTTTTGTTTAATCCTGTTTACTAAATACAAAGTAAACTGTGTGCAGACTCTATCACCCTCTAGAAAATTGGTGGGCTACATAAATAAGTCAAAAAAGTATAAGAAGTATGTTTGCTACAATAAAATATAAATACATATTTGTGATATAAATATAATAGAAATATAAATACAGGAGCTGTACTCACAAATGTTGGAAGAATAAGAAAGGCGTTGCAGAGGAAGTAAATCAAAGCTGAACTGAAAGGTAGTTGAGGGAAAGTATCAAGGGCAAATGACCATTACTGTAGAATCACAAGACGGGTTGACTGAACGGTGGTTTGAACCAGTTGCTGTTGAGGTTGTAGTACTAAGGAAGGGCATAATCACAGCTAAGAAGAAAGACTAGGACTTAGAGAGTCTGGGGAGCATTTTGGATTTACCACCCTGACATTTTAAATAAAGTGTATTTCGTGATTAGTTCTGTGCTTTTACTGGGCATCAACATGGAGACGGATTAAAAGGGTTGAGAACAGAGGTAGAGATTGGTATAGGGTGCTTGTAATTGTTTAGCTGAACAGTGATTAGGCTAGAGATCCCAGATAACAATGGGTCTCATTATTTTGAGATGAACAAACAGGTTTCCGCTCTTTGATTTGAGTGATGAGATAGACAGCCATGCCATTGATGAGCTAAATACAGGGGACGATGGGTTTTAGAGAAAGAGTCTGTAGAGGTAAATTTTGAGAACTCAGTTAGAGATGTCCTATACAAAGTGAGAAGTCTGGGTCTATAGCTCTGAGATAGCTATGTAACCATTTGGGGTGTAGCAGCAAAGACCATAGAGCAGGCTAAGTGTTTGGAGGTGAAGTTACCCACCCATAGGGCAAAACGTGGCAAGGCTTCTGGTCAGATGGGTAAAAAGATAGCTGACAGTTGTTGGGGTTTGCCTTTAAAGGCACATCTTGAATCTGGACCCTTATCTCTTGCTCTGTGTCTCTGCATCTTTTCTTTGTCCTGGCTGGCTCCCAGGCAAGCAAGCATCTTCCCATTATTGTGATGGATATCTGTCTTGAAATATTTGCTGTAAAACCAAATGGCCACTCTTTGAAGCCTCTAAAACTGGGATCCTAAACAAGTCCTTCCATTTTTGAGTTGATTTTTTGAGATATTTTGGTTCAATGATGAAGAACATCTTAGCACACGGTATTATGAAATTTACAACACTGTTGTAATTAATTTTTTCAGTTTGAGTGTTAACCTGGAGTAGTTGAAGGGTATAATGTCATGTGTAATGTTTCCAGAGTTCCAGAGTTAACATAAAACACAACCTAAGAGTGAAAAGTCAAAGAAAAGGAGAGATGTGGGATGTGTGGAAGACAGATAGACAGACAGACGAACACGCACACGCGCGCACACACACACACACACACACACACACACACAGAGAGAGAGACAACAGCCTTGGGGAGGATAAGGATTGTGTTGTTGAGGGAAGAAGATGATTTATAGTCGTCAGTCTTACCTCTGACCTGATCTCTGTCTGTCACTTTTATACTGTGGTGGAACATGCAGTTCCCCAGTTTCAGTTTGTTACCTTCCTCTAAAGCATATATCATTGGAAAATTTACTTTCTGTTTGTACATGTGAACAAATGTTCCCACTTCTTCCATTAATTTTAAAAATAAAAATTCCAAGAAACTTCATTCCACTGGGGTAAATATCTTTTTAAACCCATGGAATTTGAAAATACAGGCTCACAAAACCTTACCATTTGATGCTTAATTTAAAAACACTATGAATTTTAATTTATAACATAAAAATATAAACTACCATTTAAAATAATCTTAAGTCTATAAATTTGAATTCTAAAATATGTAACTAATAAGAGTATCTTAAGGACTTAGTTCATTTCACCTGGCAGCTGGAAATGAAATCTTACAGTGTGCCAGCACTGGCGATTTTCGAATCTAATGATGGCATGAGGTAGAGGTTAGTTGGATACAGAATGGAAGCACTAGAACTCTTGAGCAGGAGTGTTAGTGATTGATTGGCAGGCCCTCACTACTGTCTGTGTGCCTTCCTGAATAGTCAGGGAACACAGCTGCAAGACAAGCAAGGCAGTCCCTGGGACAGAGAGAAGGGTACGGTCAGTGTGCAGATGGCATAAACTTGCCAGCATTGATACATAGAGGAAAAGCAGACTTTAGTCTTGGAGAGGAGGAAAGGGATGTGTGGAAGAAGGAAAATGTACTGGAGACAACAATGCCCCCTGCAGACACCACCCCCACTCTGCCCCCCCTAAAACACAGAATGAATCTCTTGTGAAACATGAAGGATTGAAAGGAAAAGGAAGACTAATTTTATTCATTTAATGTGGAACTTTTTTCCTGATTGGGCTAGCTATAAGAAACCTTGCTAGAATAATTTTTAAAAGTGCTTTAAATGTCTTCAAAGTACTTTTGCATATATTATCATTTGAATCCTCATAAACCCCATAAAATGATATAATTTTCTCCATTTTTATCAGAAGTGAAGCATCTTGATTTGTAATCAGAGATCATTTCAATAAGGACTAAGATTTATTTTTTAAAAAATATTTGTTTTTTTTTATTATGTGTATGTGTCTGTGGACATGTACCATGAGTACAGGTGCCTCTGGAGCCAAGAGGTGCTGTTTGGGGCCCTCTGGAGCTTCCAGAGCAGTCAGTTGTGATCTGCCTGATATGGATACCTGCACCCAAACTTGGGTCCTCTGCAAAAGCAGTATGAGTTCTTAACTGCAAAGCCAGCTCTTCAGCCCCAGGGGTAATAATTCTTTTTTTTTTTTAATTGAAAAAAATTTAAACTACATATTTTTTTTAAAAAAATGTTTTATTGTTTCTCTGTAAATTTTACATTGTACATCCCAATCCCACTCATCTCCTCCTGCCACAGTACCTGTCCTCCACCCTGGCTACCTCCAACTCATCTCCTCCTGCCACAGTACCTGTCCTCCACCCTGGCTACCTCCAACTCATCTCCTCCTGCCACAGTACCTGTCCTCCACCCTGACTACCTCCAACTCAACAGAGGAAAAAAAAATCTTATTGTGGAAGCGATAATGTATTACAGTGTGTCCCACAGTATACCCTTTTGGCCACACTTCTTTGCTTGCAAATGGTCATTGCCATGACTTTTGGTCTGATAAGAGGTCTCTGGCTTCTGCTGCTCTATTGATCTTGGAATTTCACTGGGTCTCCTCTTGGATATCCTGTTGTTGCCCTGTGTTACTGAAGATCCTGTAGTTTTGGATCTGTAAGGCTGGTCTCCTTTATCCACTCCATCAGTTCATTGATGGGGTAGATATTGGGGTAGGCCAATTCAAAGTTTCTTATAGTCTATAAAGTCCTTGCACACATTTGTAACTGTTATTTTGAAGGTCTTGTCTTGTGCTAAAGCTGCTTTGCATTTCTCAGGGATACAGTAGTAAGGTTCTGGTGAGAGCACATTGCCTTGACTTTTCATGGCCTTGTTTTTACGGTGGTGGTGATTGAGATAATTCTATATGTTGATATCTGATCTTGTCTTTGTTTGGTAGATGTTCCTTTCCTTGGTTTCTGTTCCTTTAGCAAAGTATGCTGGCTGTAGGTTGCCTGGTACAGAGCTTCTACAGGCCAGTGAGTGTCACAGAGGGATGGAGCTGGGCTAATAGAAAAGGCTCTGAAGGGCTGTGAGAAAGAGCTAAGGGGATCCTTTCTATACTGAGGCAGGGTCCCTAGGGAATTGAGGTTGTGTTGGGAGCAAGGGTCACTGCAGTGGGTCAGAGCCTGTATCTGAAGTGACAAGGATAATATAAGTTCTGGGGGCAGGGCACCCTGTGTCTCTAACAAGTTGGAATCTCTAGTAAATGAAATTGAGGTTTGTAGAGGGGCCCCTGCAAGCAGGCTGCTATAGGGCTGGTGATGTGAACAGGACTGATTGAAATGGAAGACAGGAAAGAGTGTAATCACCTACCTGAGTCCCAGCCTGGAGTGGGTACTGGGGATCCCATATAGAAAGGTATCTGCTGCTAACACAAAGGGATGAGATGGGCTACAAGGGAGAGCTGAGAGGGTCTGCAGAAAGGAGCAAAGCTGGATTCACACCAAGGGCTCTCCAGGAAACACAGCAGGGTTAGTCATTCTTTACCATAGAGCTGATTCACGGTCTTAGTGCTCTTTAAGACTTGAGGTATACTTTTGTATATCCTGTCAAGAAGGGCAGTTTTGCATACTGAATGTGTAAGCAAGGACTCAGGAATGTTTTCTCTTGAGTTTTATCTGCATTAAGGCATCCTTGGACCACTGGTAGCTGCAGAGAAGGTGAGGGTGTGGTTATCATAGGATACTCAGGAACAAAATTATCGTAAGAGGAATAGAGGTAGGATAATTACTCATGGTGTCTTCCCTGCCATTCTTATAATAACAAATGGTGCTCACACAGCTGGATCTGTGTAGACCTGTCCTTAATCAGAATTAGGAGACTTGAAACCTGAACTCTCATTGCTGAACCTACATTTGCAGAAGCAAAGTAATATAATAATTAAAAAGTTTAAGCCCAGGTCTCTCACCTTATAGTCTAAGGAAAATTATGTAATTTGTCTTAAGTAATAAGTAGGATGAAATGCAGGATTGTGGTGTTTGAATTTAACACAGATTCAATGGGTGCTAACTACTATACTTTAAAATATGAATTTATCATTAATTTAGGAGCATAAGAATTTTATAAAATGGAATAAAATTTAATACTCGGAAAACTATGAAATACTAATGACTGTTGGTAAGAATGCATGTGGAAAGTCGTAAGGTGAAGAGTTCAGTGTGCCTATTTTGTGTAAAGTACCCTTGGTCTTGTGACTAAATAGCGTTGTTCAACTGAGAGTGAGTTAACACGCTTTGTGATTGTACAAAAGTGCCCGGGACAGTCGGCTTACAAGGCGGGAGAGTGGCTTGGCCCTATAGTTTTGCAGGTTTGAGTCTGTCACCTACTGGCTTCTTTTCTTTGGACCTAAAGCAGCTCCTCAAGGGTGGAGCACATGATGGAGCAGGAGCATGGCCTAATGGTTTGGATAAAGAAGAAGGAGAAAAAGAAGGATCTGGTATCTCACTTTCCGCTTCAAGGACACCGGAAGATACCCTTACTAGCCCTGTCTTTTAAAGTCCCTCCACGTTGTCTCCACATTCCTGCTCTCTACAAAACAGTGCCAAGCTGGGTAAACGGCTAACACGTGGGACATTTCAGATGTATTTTTGAGTGACTCAAAGGGAAATGACTCACCTAGCTGTTCATACTTGAACTTACAACATGGCTTTATTTTTTTCTCAAAAAATTTTTTCTCTAGCGATTTTTTTCTTTTTTATCTTTTAATTTTTCAAATATCTGTTTTTAAGAAATCCATTATCTACAGACTCTAATTGGGGCTCTTGGTAACCATCTTGTTTTCTCTGTTGCCTTCCCATAAAAGCTAGCTAACACACCTGAATCATGTTTTTAAGGATAGAAGTGAAAACTATTTTGGTGAGAACCATAAATCTGGGCATTAGCTTTGTTTTTTCTTTCATTTATACTGGGTAGATTCTAATACTAAGTCTAATAATCGATATCCAAATATTTTATCACAGTAATTTTGCTTCTGTTTATATATTGCATCTATCTTCATTTATAGAATTCATATTTTCTACTTCTGTCTCAGTGATAAACACAGTGTGTAAATCTAAAGCATTAACTGCCATGTTGAGTTCACTGTATACCAAAGACAACATTTGGCTTTAAGCTCCTTAGCCTGCAGCACCTCAGTCTGTGGAGTCTGTCTCCACAGAAGTTAGAGGCTCCTGCTCTTAGAGCTCCTGGGACACAAGAACCAGGAGGACCAGGTTGAGTGGTCATCAAACAGCTCACAATAAAACCGCTCAGGAAGGGCAAATTAAATCTCAGTGAATCTCCCTCTGAGGGATAAGTTCACTGTCACTATATGAGCCTATGGGGGTATTTATGAATTTTAATGATATATTAAATACCACTTTTATATTTTAGGGGGCTTAGCAGTTAAATGATTTTCAGATCAACTCCTCACTGCTTAAAGATTCATTCAGTCTGCTATGTGCGATGGATGGCCTTTTGTTTTGGTGTGCAGTGTGTGGTAGATATAACCCAGAGAAGAGTTTAAATACTACTAGAACAAAAAGTAGTGAAAAATTCATTTTTTAAACTCATGAACGATTTAACCCAGAGTATCTGGCTTTAATGTCCTTATTTTCTAAATTATAAGACTAGAAAAGTCAAGAAATTTGTCTACTATTCCTGAGTCAAGCATGCATCTGTGCTAAAAGTGGAATAAAATGGTGTCCTTTGGTTTTCTTGGTGCTTTATGGTTGTTAATGGAGTCACTTGTTACCAGACATTAAGGTGACAATCAGAGTTCTATATGTCCCATATTATTGGCACAACTGAGCCTTATAAAAATGATAAAGTTTTGAAATATCTTTACCGTCTGTATTTAGAGCTCAACAAACATAGTTATAAAGTCGATGCTGACTTTTAAAAACATAGTCTAGTGTTGAACTTTTTCCCTATTTGGCTTTTAATTTTATTTTTTAAAAATTTCATTATATCGTAGATTATTATAGACTTAATTATAAAATACACTTTCTAAAATAAATGAATGCAGTTTCTAAAATAAAACATCCCATTTTATGATTTTCTTTGATATATTTTCTCCCATTTTTTCCTGGCCTCTCTTGGCTGGATAACTTTGACTCCATAGACACTGTGAAAGCGAATCTCCTAGTTTTCCTCTCCTGACCAAAAGCCCCAGCGTAGAGGGGAAGAGGCTTATCTGGAGCACTCTTTAGGTTACCATCAGTCTAGACCAGAAAGGTGAGAGCAAGATCTCAGGCGGAACTGAGTCCGTGGAGGAGCTCTACTCACTGTCTGGCTTCCTGATTTGTTATCTTCTATTCAACCCAGTATACCATGGAAAGAATTTATAGGATGGCTTAGAGCAAGGCTAGCTATGGTTAAAAAAAAAATCTGTGGGGCAGACAAGTGTTTTCAGGTGATACATTTTTTAATCTTTATTAGAGAAGACATAATTCTCTAAAGTAACATCTATAACCTTATTTTTATGTCTTAATTTATTATCTGCAAACCTGATCTTGTAAACTTTTGATTGCCCATTAAATTTGTTAGCGGACAAAACAGAAGTAAAACAGTGTTACTGTTATAAGAAATATTCATGTGTGTAAATAAAGATTCTTTAGGACATAGTGAGAACAATAACTGTGTAATCGGGTCTTTTAAATGTAATAGCCAAGAGAGGTGCAGTGGCATGTGACTGTAGCTCAGCACTCGAAAGAAGGAAGGCGGAAGCTGAAGGCGTGGAGCTCACGGTCATCGTTGCTTACGTTGAGCACAGTCGAGGTTAGAACGTTATGGCAAATACAGAAAACAGACAAACAGAAATAAAATAATAGCTACAGAATGACTTTGGGTAGACATCTTAGGACACTTGTAGGCAATGAATCTTTGGGAGGATGGACATTCTAAGCTGCTCATCGTGGCGCTGTGTATTGCCTCCTGTGACACTGCTGAGTCAACGCCACGTTTAGGGCTTTACATTTCCTTCGGAAGCTGAAAATGGGTAAGCACAGCATCCTGCAGTCGTCACACACCTCCATGTGGAGTCTAGCGCACCCTCAGTGTCTAGGACTCCATTCCTTTATCCTGCTGGGCTCTGGGAAAGCCATATCCAGCCTTCATTCTTGTCAAAACATTGAACTCACTTTTGACCTTATTATCTTCTTTGTATTTCTCTCTTACTGTAGTATTTTAACAAGAAGGAAAAGTAGATCTTTTTTTTTTTCTAAGTAGATTTTTTTTTCTACCTAGTGGAAAAGGAATGATACATAAGACACTGAAAGGTAACACTGCTCAGTTATTTGCAGTTATCTTCTTGAACGGGTCCTACTGAATTGATGCTCTTTGTTGCCAGGCCTACTGTTTCTTTCTTGTTGAGGAGAGAAAGAACCAGAAAGGCTAAATAAGTGTCAAAGGTTACTGTGCCCTCACACAGATTACAGTTTGATCCGTAGTGCATCCTCACAGGGCAGAGTGTCTGCCCTGCTCTGAGAGTTGTGTTCTGACTGAGGTAGTGTGTACCTTTCACATCTTGATCAACTGTGGTCACAAGCAGCTTGTGAACATCTGCCAGCTGTGATGTTTACTCCTTGCTCATGCTCAGAGATAACATGATAGATGGAAAGATGACCAGGGCCTTTTTTAAGTATGATTTTTGAATTATTACAGGAAAGGAATTTGGATGATTAGTTTCAAATTTTTAACCTATTTTGGTAATTGAAGAAGGAAAAATGGAGATTTAAAAATTTCATTTGAGTAATGGAATGTGCTGGTTAGGGTGGTGGCCTGTGAACTGGACGATAAGATGCTGTGCTAAAAAGGAAGGACATTTTTGTTATTAATTACAAACAGACATCATTTGTACTTCTATTCTTCATGGGAGAGTTGGCTGAAGCATTAGTTCAGCTAATTGTCAGTCATGTGAACAGCCAGTTATAAGAACAAAGGTTTCTAATAACTTATTCATAAGGGTTTGATCCTCAGGACCAGACAAAACCATATTACTTTTTCCTTTTAGGAGAATACTGAATAGTTTAGAAAAAAATATTTAGGTAAAATATAATTTTGGCATTAAGGAATCTGCCTGACCTTAAATCTTTCAGAGAAATAATACCTGTTCTGAAGAAGAAAGGGTTTACACAAAGAGTTAAATGCCTTATGTTTGTTGAACTGTGATTTCATGTCCTGTCATAGTAATGATTTTCTTAATGTTCCATAATTACTTTTCAGTGTGTTTTGGGATCTCTACTGTGCAGCTCCAGAGAGACGAGAAACCTGTGAACACTCGAGCGAAGCAAAAGCCTTCCATGATTATGTAAGAGAACATGCACTTTGAAAACAAAGTGTCATTGCCAAGTTTTGTTTTCTAACCACTGTACTAAAAAACATATTGGGCCATTTAACTTTTTTTCTGTGGTACTTAAGAGCTATACCTGTATACCTTAAAAAATGGTTGGCTGCTAATTCAAACGGCAGTAGAAAAGGGTGCTTGATGTTAGCTGAAACGTAGCGTATAGAATGGGAATAAGTCCCACCATGAGAGCTGCTTACCGTTAAGCACAGTGGCTTGGAAATCGAGACTCATGCACTCAGATATATGCAATTTTGTAATCGTAGTCTGTCTGAATTCACTTTTCTTTTTTTGGAGGAGGGGTGGGAGGAGTTACTAGAGATCAACCCCAGGGCCTCACACAAGGTTGACAAATTCTCTACTACTGAATTACATTCTCAGCACATGAGGTTTCAAATGTGTGTAATGAAACAGTTTATATTAAAAAAGTCATTTTAAGCTCCACGTAAATAATATACTCTTGCACAGAAGTTAAAAAAACACTGATTTAAAAATAAAGAATACCTTTTACCACTTCTACAGAATTCAGTTCCTCAAATAAAATTTATTTGAATTAAAGGAAATACTAAAGAAGCGACCTAAAAATTCTAAGCAAAATAAAAATGCGATTTATTAAAAAAGATTCTTAAAGGCAGTAGACTCCCCCTTGCTTAAATATGCCTTATAAAATACAAATTTCACTTTAGAAATCAGCTTACATTGAGGTAAAATTTCTTCAGGAAAAAGTAAAGTGTAAGATGGTCCTATGAGGGTCCTTGTATAGCTGACCAGAGAGGAAATATCGATTGAACCTGGAATGGAGGAAATTCTGCCTTCTTCTTCTGAAAATAGCCACGTCTGGAGCCTAAAGAAATACTTGGTGACACGTACTTAACCAGAGGGATACATGGCTTGGTGGTAGAAGCAAGCATCATTCTGCAGAAAAATCTTTAAAAATGGAACTAGGTCTCAAAAGAGAAACATATTTTGTTCTTCTAAAGGGAAAAAAAATCAGGTTAAACCTAAGAGACTTGTCTAGAAAACTCATAAGCCCTAAAGTAGTGTCAGAAAGGTATGTAGCCGTGGGAAGTTAAGTTCCTGGGTAGGAGGCAGGGCCTATGCCCTGATGGATGTCTTGCTGTGATCACTTTATCTGATACCAGTTGTACTCATCAGCACCTGGGACAAGGAGAACACAAAGGAAAAGGGAGAGACAGGCAAATATTTAGGGCTCCAAACACAGTGTTTACCTGAGCAGTGTTGTTTTGTTCTTTTGCACATGAGTAGTGAGAGAAAGTAAGACAGAATCTCAAGCATGAAGATTCCAAGGCATCTGGGCCGAGTTGGAGTCTTCATCTCTCCTGGCCTTACACTAAAGACATGTGTTACCATTAAGTTATAAACATGCCTGCTGATTTTTTACATTGGGAAGCACTAGAGAGAGCTCTATCATAGAAGTTTTAATATCTCCATGGACAGCTTAAGAAACTAATTGGGGCCAGAGAGATTGCTCAGTCACCGAGAGGAACCGATGGTTTCCCAGATGCCAGCTTCTGAGTGTGGTTCCAGCACCTTTTAAAAAATTAATTAACTAATTAATTAACTAATCAATTAATTAATTTTGTGATATCTCACAACTGTTCCAGGGTATATGATAACCCCTGACACTTGTACATACATGGCATGCACATATGCATACACGCATGCACACACAAATAAATGTTTAAAACAAGAAGCTAATTCCATAGTGTGGTAAGAGCCACCCTACGGTTGACCTTGGGACTTTATGGGGAACACTGAACTCATTCAGAGCCTCGTTTTACACACACAGGTAGATAAGCATGCACCTCTATCCTCACAGCTGCTTCCGATTGCTCTGCTTCACTCACAGGGACTTCCTCGTGTCGGGTTACAGCTGCTATGTGGTTAGAAACTCATACACTCTCTGTAAACTCACTTACAGAAACGATCATGAGTATTCCCTGATTCTTGAATGGTACAGTTTCTGAGATAGATCTGTATAGTTGATATCTCATGCATGCAAGGGGTTTGAAAGACGTGGGAGAAGAGAGGGGAGAGGGAGGCAGAGTGACCTCTAATGTTCTACATGTCACGGTTTTAGCGCCTGTTATGTGATCATTTCCATCTGATGGCGGATGTTTCCTGATGGTTTTTATGGTGGTTCCCAAGGAAGCATTCTGAATTACATTTTTTTCCCAATGGCTAAATTCTTTAAACTAAACAAATTTGTTAATGACTTTAGAATAAACTTACTTATATTTGTAAATTGTCAGGTGAAAAACTGCCTCATTTTTTATTAGCTTTTATCTACATGATTCAAATGAAATGACTCTGTTTTTAAAAAAATGAAATGATAAAAGCTTAAGAAGGTAAATAATGAGTATAGCCCCCTAACTAAAATGTTAATTATCTTTTTATATTTGGGTCACGTATCACTTTGGATTTTGTTACATAATTTGTCTGATTTACATATCTGTAGTGACTATTAATTTTATATTCAGGAGAGTTCTTTAAAACTATTTTCGCTTTTTGGTAAGTTTTTACTTCTCATTAAAATGGGCAATAAAATTTTTTGGCAAAATGAAATATGAATTTTAATATGTAGATGTATTTTCTACCACATTAGGCATTTACTGTTTCTCATGAAAGATACCTTTGTGTTTGCGTGCTGTAAAAGAAATTCTATAACCTGAATAAACATACTTTTGAGCCATTATGTGTGCTAAAACACTATGTTCTATCAGTACTGACCTGCAAACAGCTATTGATGAGTGTGTCCCTTTGTATAGTGTCCGCACAGGCAATGCCATGCATGCTCATTCCCTACAAGGTTCCTTCTTTCTTTCCTGCACCACACTAAGAGTACTTAGTGTAAGTGTCCTCTTGGGCAGTTTAAGTATGAAACACAGTATCATTAGTTAAATGCTCTGTGTCCTATGTCCTACAGTGCCTCTCCAGACCTTCTGTATGTTACAGGACTGAGGTTCTGTACTTTTGACCAACAGGTCACCTTTTCTCCTGGGATGGTGTTGCTCAAATTCAGAATGGATCTCGAACTTTAGTTAAAGCTCTGTAGAAATAATTTACAAACATGCACACAGATGTGGCACCCAGGCCACCTAGGCCACTGACTCCAGTTAAGTTGGCAGTCAAGAAGGACTACTACTTCAGATGCTTCTGCTCATGTCTGTTTAAAATGTATTTATTTATTTACTTTACATCCAATCACAGTTTTCCCTCCCTTCTCTCCTCCCAGTCCTCCCCCTCCCCTCCCTTCATCCCTCTCCCTTTCTCCTCAGAGAAGGGGAGGCCTCTCATGGACATCAACCCCCTTGGCCTCCCAAGTTGATGTAGGACTAGGCAGATCTTCTCCTATTGAGGCTAGACAAGGCAGCCCAGTGAATGGTAAAGGATCCGCAAGCAGGCCACAGAGTCAGAGACAGCCTCTGCTCCTGCTGTTAGGGATACCATGTGAAGACCAAGCTGCACATTTGTTCCATATTTGTAAAGGGCCTAGTTCCATTTTATGCATGCTCTCTAGTGGCTGGTTCAGTCTCTATCAGTCCCTATGGATCCAGGTTAGTTGATTTTGTAGGTTTTCTTGATATGTCTTTGACCTCTTTGGCTCCCTTAATCCTTCTTCCCCCTCTTCCACAAGATTTTCTGAGCTCCACCTAATGTTTGACTGTGGGTCTCTGCATCAGTTTCCATCAGTTCCTAGGTGAAGCTGCTGACATATCAGTTATGCTAGGCTCCTGTCTGCAGGTATGACAGGATATCATTAATAGTGTCTAGTGGGGTCCTTCTCATGGCATGGATCTGATTTCTGCTCCAGCTCTATCCATGCACATTTTGTAGACAGGACAACTACTTGCGGGTCTAAAGTTTGGTGGCTAGGTTGTTGTCCATATCCCTCTATTAGAAGTCTTGCATAGTTACCAGAGGTGGGTGCTTCAAGTTTCTTATCTCCTATTGCTAGGGTCACTCTCGTAGATTCCGGAGAGTTTCCATTGTCCTAGGTTTCTAGCTCATCTCAGAAGTGCACGTCCCCCTTCCAGTTCTCTCTCCCTCTATCCTCCCCACACTTGATCTCTTCTGTTTCCCTCCCCTCCCTACTCAGTTCCCTCCCTCTCTTCACCCCCAATGTCTGTTTCAGTTCCCCTTCTCAGTGAGACTAAGCATCCTCCCTTGAACCTTCCTTGTTACTTAGTTTCTTTGGGTCTGTGGATTGTAGCATGGTTATCCTTACATACATACATGGTATGTACTTATAAATGGATATTAGCTGTACTTGGTAAAATCTGTGCCTTCAATGTAGAGTCATTTTTAAGAGTATGAAAACAGTAGGACTGTACCATAAGGAAGCTGTTCTGATGGTCTTGGATAAGGGCAAAGTCCTTGAGTTAGGGCATGAAAGCCATTGAAAATAAAGAGTAAAATGATAAAAACAGATCACAGATAACACACACACACACACACACACACACACACACACACAGAGAGAGAGAGAGAGAGAGAGAGAGAGAGAGAGAGAGAGAGAGAGAGAGAGAGAGAGAATATTTGTAATTATGAGCTGAAACTTGGGATACCATGATCAGAAATCTCAAACTGAGACCATACAGAAGATTAAGATTAAACTGTAATAATAGTTGATTAGGAACACAGTTAAATAAGTATTCATCCCTAAGGAGAAATATTTAAGAAAAATGATCATATTTAAGGAAGAAATATCATTAAGGCAGATGGACAGTGATACAAGTCAGTGAGAAATGCTGGTTAGACTTGAGTATATGCCATGTCCTATAGTCATGTCCTATAATCAACATGTCCTATAGTCTACAAGCTATCAGATTGTTCCTGTGTCAGTATGTTTCCAGAGTATTCTCTATATCAGGGTAGTGATACAAATTGTGTGATGTTAATGCTATGCCTTGGGTCTCTTGATATTCAAAAGGTTGTTGAAGTAAGATGTAAGGCTCACACTGTATCAATGCCTGAGTGGTTTCTAATATGCCTTAGGTTTATTTTAGAAAGCAGTCCTGTATTATAGTGAGGATAGACTCAAACATTTGTAGAAAAAGAAATGGACCTCAATGAACTTTGGCTTTTTCCTTCAAGTTTTGGAACTTGGAATAATAGGTAGAGAGATATCTTAGTGTATTAGCATTCTTTCTTCCTTGCAACTATCTTAGGAAGCATATATTATAAATAACAGAGTCAAAATGTAAATTATGAACAGATTCATAGCCAAAGCATATTATTAGCTTTTAGAATGTATTCCTTAGGGACATAAGCACACTTAAAAACTAAAAATATATATCATGTTCATTTGTTTTTTTCTTATTTAACTCATACTCAATGAATTGTTGAAGGCATGAACAGCACCTGTCTATTATGCCATAGGAACATTGCGACATTGTATCATTTCCTGTGTCATCCACTCACCCTTCCTTCCTTCCTTCCTTCCTTCCTTCCTTCCTTCCTTCCTTCCTTCCTTCCTTCTTCTTTTTTTGTCAACTTGTCATATTGGAAGAGGGAACTTTAGTTGAGAAAGTGCCTCCATCAGATTGGCATCTGTGGGGCATTTATTTTTTTAATAAATGACTGATGAAGGCAGGTAGCCCACTTGTTGGTGCCACCTGGATAGGTGATCCTGGGTGCTGTAAGGAAGCAGTAGAGAAAGCTTTATTCTTCCATGGCCTTTGCTTTAATTCTTGTTTCTAGGTTCCTGTTCTAAGTTCCTGCCCTGGGTTCCTTAAATGGGTAGTGATATGGGATATATAAACCAAATAAACCCTATCCCCCGCAAGTTGCGTTTAGTGATAGTCTTTATCACAACAAGAGAGAGCACACCAGAACACTTTCTGTACATTATTATTTTCTTCTCCTTATTGCTATCTTTTCCCTCTTCTCTTCACTATTACTATAACTGTGGCCAGGACCATCACAGTTGGCTTACCTATATACCATTATCTATAAGCTCAGGTCTTTCTTTTCCTTTTCCCTTTGATACATTTTCCTCCCAGGGGGTTAGTGAGATGGCTCAGTCAGTAGAGATGATTACAGTGCAAGCCTGGCAACCCAGGTTCAATACCTGCAATGCAAGAAAAAGTAGAGAGAGTCCTACAGCATTGGCCTCCAATCCCCACGTGTTCTGTAGCACAAGTGCCCCCGTCATGCATGCATGTGCGTCCTTTCTCATACATGCTTGCTTTCTATAATAATAATAATAATAATAATAAGATTAAAAAATTCTCTCCTATAGTGTCTACATATTTTTTATGTCTGAGGTTTAAATATCATATCTCACAGAGAAATGTTTGGGTTATCAAAAACAGGAGGAGGCCAGCGGGGTATAAGAATCCCAGTAGGATTTTATGTTTGAAATATAGATGGAACTTACCTTTTTACAATTCTATATTTGTAATTATGTACTTATCTAGTTGTGGGGAAAGTGGAGTGGGTGGGGCGTTACAAGTCCTTGTGTGGGTAGGGATGAGGTCACATACTGGGTTCAGATGAAAGCTTGCTGCGGACTTGCTGCGAGGTCCTGTGGATGCTGTGGTCGTGGGCCTCATTGCTGTGGGCTCTCTGAGCAGCCTTTCACTGGGTGCTGCTTCATCAGATTCAGTTCCTGGGTCACCTGAGAAGCTAGGCTTTTGTGTTCTTCAAGAATGTTTGGGTTTGTTTTGTTGGCATCCATGAGTTTTTAAGAGCTTAGTGGGTTTTGTGCTGTTTCATACAAAACCCCATTATCCAGGCAGCACTGGATTGCTCTGTGCAAGGCTGTACACCTAGATGGGGCATCTGTTAGGCCTTGCAGTCACTTTCAGAATAAAAGTGACTGCAAACCTTCTTAGATGCCTACAGACTTGAGTCCTTTTCCCATGTGCTCTTTAAATGGGTTCCTGGTCAAAGATGACTTCTTTTCGAAATCAAGTTCTATTAACTAGTTACCAACTTTCTACAAGTTCCAGTGGGTCACAGTGAACTTTGCCTTTTATGAAACAAAACAGAGGCTTTGGATGTAGCGCACTGACAGAGCATTTGCCTAATATCCAGGGGTATGTTTATTATCTGCAGCATATTTCCTGATCCTTCCCTCCCCACAGCCTCCAGTGGGAAGAGGTGAGCCTCCCTAGGCTCATTCACATCAGTTCAAGTTCTGCCTCTTGGGTAGAGACTCTCATCTTCTCTCTACTGATCTCTATTATGGCCTAGAACTGTGAGCCTGGCTTTCAGTATTCTACCTGATTTTTGAGTGTTCAAACCACTAAAGAGGGATGTTTTTTAAGAGAGAGAGTTAAAGTAATAACATGTTTTTCCTTTTATATACAATGTGGTAAAATATTTATAATGATAAAAAGTTCATTTTCAAGTTCAGACTGCCTATAAATGATATAGCAACACTAAGCTGTTGTATTAGAAAAATATTTATTTTTTAAATATACTCATTATATTTTTGCCAAATAAATACCATAATAGAGTAGAAGCAATGGGCAAAATTTAGAAAGTTTAGCTAGCATTAAAAAAAATAGCAAGACTGAAATTGTCTTATCATCTTTTATAAACCCCAATAATGAATAAATGAATAATTATAATTTTCTAGTCTTGTAGGTTTTTTGCAAATCAGTCTCAATCTCTCTCTCTCTCTCTCTCTCTCTCTCTCTCTCTCTCCCTGTATGTGTGTATGTATGTGTCTATATTTTAGGGGGCCAGGAATTGAACTCATGGTCTCCCTCATACTAAGGAATCATCCTACCACAGAATTCTATCCCTAGTCCTGTGAGATTTGGTATTTATTTTTTAAACACACACACACACTCACACACCACTTTAGAAAAATTGTTAGTAGAAACCTCAATGGTTGTCATATTGATTATGGCCAATCTTTTTTTTTTTTTTTTTATTGGATGTTTTATTTACATTTCATATGTTGTCCCCTTACCCCATCCCCCACCCACCCAGGAACCCCCAATCCCCTCACACCTCCTCCTTCTTCTTTGTGGATGTAACCTCTATCTACCCCCCCACTCCCACCTCCCCACCCTCAAAACTCCCACCCCCTGGGGCGTCCAGCCTTCATGAGGTCAAGGATCTCATCTTCCACCTGTGCCCAGCAGGGCCCTCCACTCTTATATATTCAGCTAAGGCCCTGGATCCCTCCATAAGTGCTCCCAGGCTGGTGGTTTAGACCCTGGGAGCTGTGGTTGGTTGGTATTGTTGCTCTCCTCATGGGGCCACAAATCCTTTCAGCTCCTTCAGTCTTCACTCTAACTCCTCCATTGAGAACCCCATGATCACTTCAATGGCTAGTTGTGAGCATCTGCCTCTGAATATGTCAGACTCTTGAAGACCTCTGAGGAGACATCCATATCAGGCTCTTATCAGCATGCACTTCCTGACTTCCACATCAGCATCTACCTTTGGTGACTGCACATGGGATGGATACTCAGGTGGAAAGGTCTTCAGACGGCCCCTCCTTCAGTTTTTGTCCCTCGCTTTGTCTCCATATTTGCTCCCTTGAGTATTTTGTTGCTCCTTCTAAGAAGGACCGAATCACCCCCACTTGGTCTTCCTTCTTTATGGACTTCATGTGGCCTGTGAGTTGCATCTTGGGCATTTTAAGGTTCTGGGCTAATATCCAATAATCAGTGAGTGAATACCATGTGTGTTCTTTTGTGATTGGCTTACCTCACTCAGTATGATAATTTCTAGTTCCATCCATTTACCTAGGAACCTCTCAAATTCATTGTTTTTAATAGCTGAGTAATACTCCATTGTGTAAATATACCACATTTTTTTAATCCATTCCTCAGTTGAAGGACATCTGGGTTCTTTCCAGCTCCTGGCTATTATAAATAAGGCTGCTATGAACATAGTTGAGCATATGTCCTTATTATATGTTCGAGCACCTTCTGGGTATATGCCTAGGAGTGGTATAGCTGGATCCTCGGGTAATGCTATGTCCAATTTTCTGAGGAACCGCCACACTGATTTCCAAAGTGGTTGCACCATCTTGCAGTCCCACCAACAATGGAGGAGTGTTCCTCTTTCTCCACACCCTCGCCAGCATCTACTATCACCTGAGTTTTTAATCTTAGCCATTCTGACTGGTGTGAGATGGAATCTCAGGGTTGTTTTGATTTGCATTTCCCTGACGACTAAGGATGCCGAGCATTTCTTTAGGTGCTTCTCGATGGCCAATCTTTTTATATCAATTATGTGATACCTTTTCTAAAGACAATAAGAGATATACAGGCAGTGATCTCTCTCTTTCTGCATGCTCTCCATAGTGTGATTTTGTCATTCCATTGTCAAAAAATCTGTAACCAGATTACTCCAAGCTAATTCTAATGATTCACTTACAGTCACTAGAATGTTGGGAATTATACTGTCAGGAAGAGCCCTGTCCTCCTGCCTTGTCCTCTGGAATAACTGTTCTGTGGCTCTATGTGCTTGGGATCATCCCTTTCAAAATCCAGGTAGCATTTTGTGATGAAATCAGTTTGGAGGCTGTAGGTCCTGGCCACATGCATCCTTCTGCCTTCCTGCACATCAGAACAACTGTTCACATTTCATGCACACCCTACTCTCCCCAAGACTTTGAATGGGAGTGCCTATAGATTATTTGGTCTTTGAGTTACATAGGCATTTTTTTGGTGAACTGAAGGTGTACTAAAGTACTTTCTTTAGTCACAGGTATTCACATTGAATAAAAAAGATGTCAAGCATAGGTTAAAAATTTCATTTGCATTTCTGCTTTATTAAGATTTGACCCCAGATTTTGGGCAGATGCGCTTTTTTTTTTCTGGGTTTCTCTATGTAGTCCTATGTGTTCTGGACTTGCTGTTATAGGTCAGGCTGGCCTCAAAGTGAGAGAGATCTTTCTGCCTCTGCTTCTAGAATGCTGAGATTAAAGCCACACATCGCCATACTGGGTAGAATGGATGTTTAGTTAGGAGAAGACTGGCAGTCATGGAGAAGGACAAAGTGTCTTTTGTTTTGGAATGGACACGGAATTTTGTGAACAAAGGGCAGATTTTGGAAGGTTGATATTTTAATCAACCTTCATATGTTGATAGATTCAGTAGCAGTTGCAAAAAAAAAAATACAGATCTTGTATTCTACTTCAAAAATTTGCCCTCATGGTAACAGCTTACAAAATACTAATGTCATAATCGTATTGGAATGTCAACTTTGATATATTCTACTGTTTTACTGGGATTTGCATGCTTTTACATATATTCTGGTATGTGTGTTTAACTTTTATCATAGGTTATGTTTGTGAATCTACCTACCAGTTAAGATACAGAGCAAGTATGCCTCCTTTTATTTTATGTCACATCTGCCTCTTTAATCTGTTGTTCCTTTCTTTTAGGTCTTCTTTTTTTTCATTAATTTATTTATTCACTTTACATTTCAGTCTACACTAGAGATGTATAACTATTGGCTTTTCCAAATTGAGGATTTACCTTTAATAAAATAATTATTACATTAGTAAAGAATGCTTTAAGCTTAGCTTTCTGGATTTTTTGTTTGTTTGTTTTATTTTATTATTATTATTTTTAAATTCTGCCCAGTAGTAGCTTGCAATGTGAGTGCTTAATTGGCATGTTCTCATGTATTCACATGGGAGTGCTGTGTCCTTCACTTTTGTGTTAAGTACTTGATTGTTTTTATTCTCTGTTGTTCAGAATATTCAGTCAAAATAACTATGTAAGGGAAGCATTTCTTAAAGAAAGATGGCTTTCCTGGCTGCTCTAATATTTATTCATTTTGCTATTTTGTTGCTACAGTAAGAAAAATAAGGAAAACAACTTGTAAGTGATTTAGTATTTTTTTCCTTTAGGTAGTTTGTATTTCAAAACTTTAATTACCAAATTATTTCTGTCTTGTATCTTTTCCTGTTTTTCTTATATATGCAGCTGTTCCTTACAATTCTTTCTGGTAACTCTGAATTGTTTAACACAATGCCAGAATCATTGTGGAAGATTGGTGTGAATCTTAATTTGTAACTAAAATATGAGCAAAATGGAACACATAGTTAATGTTATGGGCCTTAAGTGCATAAGATACATATTTCTGGCCATAGAAACATCTGATAGGTAGTGTTGTAACTGATTCATCTAGCATTTACTCTATACAGCCTGTGCTGTTATTTAACATTCACGTTTTGCCATCTCAATTTTTAAAATTTTTTCATTAATTAAAAGTGTATTTACTGATGTTGCAGTACTGTAGTAGATGCTCAGGAGATAGCATGGAGACAGAACCCCAGCCCACAGAGGAACTTAGCAGTTGAGAATTTGTTAAGTCTCATAAGTGCAGAACACTGGAAGCCATGTCCTTCTGTGCACCTCCCCACTCTCTGTAATGCCCAGGAAGAGGTGACCACCCAATGTGCATGTGTAGATTACTGCAGAAAGGCTATAGGTGTCCTGCTTGATTTCAAAAGGAAGTTTCTGGGATGAGCTGAGTAGTTGCAAACTTGACATAGAAAGGCACATATCTCTACCCCACCCATCCTACCCCCCAGATACAACCCCCTTTCTTCTTTCCTCACAAACGAACAGAACACCCAGGGCTATCAACAAAATACGGCATAAAAATACAATAATACCAGGTACATATTATTATAGTAAAACTGGACAAGGCAAGCCCGTAGGAAGAAAAAAGTCCCAAAGGCAGACAAAGGAGTCAGAGAGAGCACCTGCTCCCACTAATTATTTTATGATATTAGTATTTTGTAAGAGTCCCACAAGAACACCGATATGGCTACACAATCCTAAGATACATGCAGAGGACCTAGGTCAGCTCCACACAAGCCCCCTGATCTCTGGGAGCCCACTAGAGTCTGGATTAGTTGATTCTGTGGACTGTGTTCCTGTGGTGTCCTTGATCCCTCTGGCTCCTCCAAACCTTCTTCAGTGTCCTCCACAGGCCCCCCCCCCCAAACTCCCCCTAATACTTGGGTGTGGGGCTTTGCATGTGTTCCCGTCAGTTGCTGGATGACATCTCTCTGGGCTCTTTGATGACAATATAGCTAGGCTCCAGTTCCAGCACATCCTGCAGGCATGACAAACTAGGTTGGAGGTTGTGTGGCTGGGATTGTGTTGCAGTCCCCCCACTTGAGGCCATGTCCCCATTACTAGGAGTCTTTGCTAGTGTTACCCTCTTAGATTTTATGGAGTTTCCATTGCACTAGGTTTCTACCTCACTCCCAAAATGTCCCCCAATTCCACTTGTTTCTCTCAGTATTCTCTCCCTTCATCCCCCCTTAAGTGCCCCCCTAAGTCCTCCTTGTTAGCCTTTCTGGGTCTGTGGATTGTAGCATTAATTTTTACTTTACAGCTAATACACACTTAAAAGTGAGTACATGCCTTCTTTGTCTTTCTAAGTCTAGGGTACCTCACTCAAGATGAGTTTTTTTCTAATTCAATCCATTTGCCAGCAAATTTTATAATAATATCATTTCCTCCCTTTAAAACAGCTGAGTAGTACTCTGCTGTGTAAATGTACTACATTCTTATAAATTCATTCTTTGGATGAGGGACATCTAGGTTGTTCTTAGTTTCTAGCTATTATGAATAAAGCTGCTATGAACATAGTCAAACAAGTTTCGTTGTGGTAAGATAGAGCATCCTTTGGATATGTGCCTAGCAGCATATGGCTGGGTCTTGAGGTAGAGTTGATTCCCAATTTTCTGACAAACCTCCATATTGATTTCCAAAGTGTCAGTACATTGGAGGAGTGTTTCCCTTGTTACATATCCTTGCCAGCATGAGATATCATGTGTGGTTTTGGTTTTAGCTATTCTGGCAAGTATAAGATGAAATCTCAAGTTGTTTATATGTGCATTCTCTGATGGCTAAGGATATTGAACAAGTGTTTCTCAGGTATTTGAGATTCCTCTGTTGAAAATTCTCTGTTTAGGTCTCTACTACATTTTTAAATTTGTGGCTGTTGTGAAGGATATTACTTCCCTGATTTCTTTCTCAGCCTGCTTGTCAGTTATATATAAGAGGATTACTGATTTTATTTTATTAGTTAATCTTGTATCTAGCTACTTTGCTGAAGGTGTTTATCAGCTGTAGGAGTTCCTTGGTAGAATCTTTGGGATTACATATACACATATACACATACACACACACACACACACACACACACATGTATATGTATATGTATATGTATATGTATATGTATATGTATATGTATATGTATATGTATATTATCCTATCTTCGAATATCAATACTTTGACTTCTTCCTATCCAATTTGAATCCCCTTGACCTCCTTTTATTGCTCTGGTTAGAACTTCAAGTACAATATTGAAGAGATACTGAGAGAGTGGACAGCCTTGTCTTATTCCTGTGTTTAGTGGGTATAGACTAGCTATAAATTGCCTTTATTATGTTTAGGTATGTCTCTTGTGATCCTTGATATTTCTAAGACTTGTATCAGGAAGATGTGTTGGATTTTGTCAATAGCTTCTTCATGTGGATTTTTCTTACAGTATGTTTGTGTGCTGGATTAAATTGACAGATTGTCATATGTTGAACCACCCATGCATCTCTAGGATGTAGCCTACTTATTCATAGTGGATGATGTTTTTGATGAGTTCTTGGATTTGGTTTGAAAGTATTTTATTGAGTATTTTTGCATCTATGTTCATGAGGAAAATTGGTTTGAAATTCTCTTTGTTGAGTCTTTGTGTGGTTTGGGTATTATGGTGACTGTGGCCTCATAAAATTAATTTGGCAACATTCCTTTGGTTTTTATTTTGTGGAATAATTTGAGGAGTATTGATACTAGGTCTTCTTTGAAAGTATGGTAGAATTCTCCATCAAAACATTCTGTCTCTGGGAATTTATTGGTTTGGAGAATTTTAATGACTGCTTCTATTTCCTGGGGGGTTATAGGTTTATTTAACTTGTTTATCTGATCTTGATCTAATTTTGGCAAGTGGTATTTATAGAGAAAATTACTCATTTATTTTAGACTTTCCAGTGTTGTTGAGTATAGAGTTTTGATGCATGCCCTAGTGATTCTTTGGATTTCCTCAATGCCTGTTGTTAATCTCTGTTTTCATTTCTGATTTTGTTAATTTGGATATTCTCTCTGCCTTTTAGTTAGTTTGGCTAAGGGTTGATCTTTTTGAATTTTCTCAAAGAACCAATTCTTGGTTTCATTAATTCTTTGTATTCTTTTTTATTATTTCCTGCCATCTATTCCTCTTGTGTGTGCTTGCTTTTTTTTTTCAGGTATGCTATTAAGTCAGTATACGATCTCTAATTCTTTATGAAGGCACTTAGTGCTATGAACTCTTAATACCACTTTTATTGTGTCCCGTAAGTTTAGATATGTTGTGAGTTTATTTCATTGAATTCTAGGAAGTCTTTTATTTATTTATTTCTCTCTTGATTCAGTTGTCATTCTGTATAAAGCTGTTCAGTTTCCATGAGTCTGTAGGTTTTCTGTTGTTGCTGTCATTGTTGAAATCCAGCTTTAATCTGTGGTGGTCTAATAGGATGCAGTGGGCTATTTCAATTTTCTTGTATCCTTTGAGAGACTTGCTTTGTGAACAAGTATGTGGTCAGTTTTGGAGAATATTTCATGAGGTGCTGAGAAGAAGGTATATTCTTTTGTGTTTGGGTGAAATGTTCTGTAAATATCTGTTAGGTCCATTTGATTAATAATGTTTGTTAGCTTCATTATTTTTCTGTTTGGTTTTTGTCTGATTGACCTGTCCATTGGTGAGAGTGGACTATTTAAATCTCCTACTATTAATATGAGGGGTTGATGTGTGATTTAAGCTTCAATAGTGTTTCTTTTGCAAATGTGGATGCCCTTGTATGTATTTGGAGCATAGATGTTGAAAATTATAACATTATCATGGTAGACTTTTCCGTTGAATATGAAGTGTCTTTTGCCATCTCTTTTGATTAATTTTGTTTGAAAGTTTATTTTGTTATATATTAGAATAGCTACATCAGCTTGCTTCTTAGGTTTGTTTCGAATATTTTTTTCAACATTTTATTCCCAGCTAATGTCTATCTATGATACTGAGGTGTGTTTCTTGGATGCAGCAGAAGGTGGGGTCCTATTTTCACATCCATTCTGTTAGTCTTTGTCTTTTTACTAGGGAATTAAGCCTATTGATACAGGGAGATATAAAGGACCTATGATTATGTATTCCTATTATTTTCTTGCAGTAGTTGTTGGTGATTGTGTGTGTGTGTTTTCCTTTTTGAGGTTTGATGGTGTAAGGTTATGTACTGCCTGTGTTTCTGTGTGTGTAGTTAGCTCTTTGTGTTGGAGTTTTTCTTCTAGTACCTTCTGTAGGGCTGGTTTTGTGGATAAATATATTTAAATTTGAACTTCTAATAGAATATCTTCTTTCTCCATCTATGGTGATTGAAAATTTTACTGTTTATAGTAGTCTTGGCTGCCACCTGTGGTATCTTATAGTCTGCATCATATCTGTCCAAGCCCTTATGGCTTTTAGAGTCTCCACTGTAAATCTGGTTATAATTCTGACAGATCTCTCTTTATATGTTACTTAGCCATTTTCCCTTAAAACTTTTAGTATTCTTTCCTTGTTCTGTACATGGATTGTTTTAATTATTATATGGTGAGGAGACTTCCTTCTCTATTCTTATCTATTTGGTTTTCTGTTCTCTTCCTGTACCTTTATAGGCATGTCCTTCCTTAGTTCAGGAAAATTTCTTCTTCCATGATTTTGTGAAAGCTAATTCTGGGCCTTTGAGCTGGGAATCTTCTCTTTCTGTTCCTATTATTCTTAGGTTTGGCCTGTTCAGGGAGTCCAAGATTTACAGGATGTTATGTGTCAAGATTTTTTATTTTTTAGATTTAACATTTTCTTTGACTGAGGTATCTATTTCTTCCTCATATCTTCAATGTTTGAGATTCTCTCTCTCTTTTTTTTTTGTTATTGGATATTTTATTTATTTACAATACAGATGCCATCCCTTTTCCCAATTTCCCTTCCCTAGAAACCCCCTTTGCCATCCACCTCCTCTTTTTTGCTTTTATACCATTTTAATTACATGCAAGTATTAAGGTCAGTTCTAGGTTGAGGAACTAGCAATACAATAGATGCAAATAATCAAGGAACAAGCAAGACAATAAACACAAATAGTCAAAGAATAAGCAAGGCAATAAACAAAGTCCCATGTTCACTACTGTGATCACTGTTTCTGAAGGCTTATAAGGATGACCAAAATATCTGAGCCTACTTCCCTGTCCTAGCCCAAGGTCATTTTCATGTCTGAAGCCTACTTCCTTGTTCTTGCCTAAAATTTAGATTACTGCCTGAGATTACTTCTTTGTTGTAACCTACAATTTAGTCTCTTGCCTAAAATTACTTCTTTCTTCCAGTCTAATGTCAGATTCCTGCCTGAAGCCTACTTCCTTGTCCTTGGCCAATGTCATATTCCTGCCAAGTAGCCCATTTCCTTGTCCTTGGCCCATATCAGCTTCTTGCCAAGCAGCTCCAAAGACTCTCCCCCTTTTTTATTTCGTTAACAAGATTGAGCCTGTCTTAGGTTGTTCTGACAAGAAAGCCTTCCTTACCTGCTATGGAATATGAATTATCAAAGACAATGCACTTTTGTCTTAGGTTGGTAAGGCTCTGTGCAGAATATTACCCATCCTTGGCTTGCCAGCCTGTTAATTTAATAACTCTGTCTGGGTATAAATTTTTAGGTTTAAGCCATGTACTTTGGCTGCCAACATGTTGATGTTGTTAAAGATAAGCTTTCACACGATGGGCAGGAATAAAAGTATTCCCAGGACAAGAAGTACTAGCCTGATCAAGCTATATATGCCATTCCTAAGATTTGTCCAAAATGGTAATACTGAGCTCAGGCCATGGATAATTTTATCAGCATTATCTGCAGCAGCAAAGGTCAACAGAACAGCATTCTTTAAATTCATAATCTCACTATGCAATGTTAACACACCCAGAGAGGTGTTAGGATTATGCCAAATATCCTACAATACAGGTGTCTTTAAACTTTTTTCTAATTATAATGACAATCATTGTGAATTTCAAAAGTAACACTACTCCAATGATATTTGTCATGAGTCTTGGGATGGCTCCTAACTCTTGAACCCTGAACGTCCTTCAGATAATTTGAATGGGTTATAGAGCATCATCTGTTGTTCCAGATACCTATATAAATCCTTTTGTATACTCAATACATTAGTAACATTTTTTTTTTGCTAGATGGTTAACAAAAATAGTTGTCTTAACTCCTTGTGTCAATGCTATTGCAGAATCAGTGGTGCTGCAATAAATGGAATTAAAGCTGTTATACTAGCAATAATCAAGCCTGTTACCCTCTTGCTTCTGCTTAAAGCCTAACTTACTTCTTACAGCACTTTCAAGCTTTTTTCAGAGAATCAAGGTTTTCTAATACTCAGGGTGGTGAGACAAATGCTAGTTGATAGACTCCCATAACAGACATGCCAGATTTCAACACACTAACATAATTGGAAATTGTACAGTCAATGCAACTTACAATAAATGCTGTAGAAGAGACAAAATCAATTTAGCTTGACAATTAAAAGAGCCTTAAAACATGCACTAACCCTTGTTTGAAATCCAGATCCTGTCCCAACATTATCTCTTGCTATCCTAACATCATAATCAGCTACAGCTAGCTTCCAAATATGTCTCTGACAAAGTCCAGATACATTCTTCCAAAAGTAGACTGTTATTTCCCAGATTGGATTGATTTCTTGACCAGTACATGATTGAGTCCTAATAGCTGGTCATCTTTAAGAAGAATACAAGAGACATAATTTCTCTTTTCAATTTTCTATCCCACAAGGTCTAAAAACTTGAGGCAAGGCAGCTTGTCCCATCTGGGATATAGTCAAGCAAAGGTGGGTCAGGAACATATGTCCAGTACAGCTCCCCAGTGACCCTTGTCAGGGCACTCAGCAAGCTCACAGGTCAGCATCATTCTTTGTCTCAGCAACAGTATGTCTCACCAATCTTTTTAAAGTTCCATGGGCCTCTTCCACAATACCTTGTCCTTGAGGATTATACAAAATCCCAGTAATAAATTGTTGACAAAAAGTCTCGACTGCTCTACTACAATTGCCAGACCCATTATCTTCTTTTTTAAAAATTGGATATTTTATTTATTTACCTTTCAATGTTATCTCCTCTCCTATCCCTCCCCCCAAAAAAACCCTTATCCCATACCCCCTACTCCTATTTCTATGAGAGTGTTCTCCCACCATCCTCCCATTCCTGACTCCCTGCTTTCGAATTCACCAACACTAGGGATTCCAAACTTTCAGGCCCCAAGGCCTTCCACTTCCACTGATGCCCAACAAGGCCACCCTCAACTACTTATACAGGTAGAGCCATGAGTCCCCCCACTTTGTGTTCTCAGGCTGGAGGTTTTAGAATGGCTAGTCCAGCTTGTGTCTTAGGACCATTTGCTTGAAAAATTGTTTTCCAGCCTTTTACTCTAAGGTAGTGTCTGTCTTTGTCACTGAGGTGGGTTTCCTGTATGCAGCAAAATACTGGGTCCTGTTTATGTATCCAGTCCCTTAGCCCATGTCTTTTTATTGGGGAATTCGGTCCATTTGATGTTAAGAGATATTAAGGAGAGATTGTTGCTTCCTGTTATTTTTGTTATTAGTGGTGGCATTGTTTGTGTGGCTATCTTCTTTTGGATTTGTTGGAAGAGGATTACTTTCTTGCTCTTTCTAGGGTGTAATTTCCCTCCTTGTATTGGAGCTTTCCCGCTATTATCCTTTGTAGTGCTGGATTTGTGGAAAGATATTGTGTAAATTTGGATTTGTCATGGAATATCTTGGTTCCTCCATCTATGGTAATTCAGAGTTTTGCTGGGTATAGTAGCCTGGGCTGGCATTTGTGTTCTCTTAGGGTCTGTATGATGTCTGTCCAGGATGAGATTCTCTTTTTCACCTCTTCTATTCTGTTGGTGATGCTTAGGTCTGAAGTTCCTATTGACTTACCTAGAGTTTTCCATTTCCAGAAATTCCTTGGTTTGTGTTTTCAAATTTTGAATAGTTTTGTTTCCTTCACATGTTTGCTTTTTTTTCTTGGCTTTCTTGAGTATTTATTTGTTTATTTATTTATTTGTATGTTTGTTTCAATTTTTATTGTTTTTTTTCTTAATTTCCTCATTTCCTCTTCAAGGACCTCTATCAAGTTTGTTTTAAGGCTGTTTTCTTGTACTTTGGCTGCATTGGACTCCTCAGCTGGGTTTGCTGTAGTGGGATGGCTTGACTCTGGTGGTGACACCAATGTGCCCTTGCTGTGGTGACTGTTCTTACACTGGAGTCTAGGCATGTGGATTTAGAGTGACTGCAGGTCTAGGTGCTGGTTTCTGGGTTTGTCTTTGTTGAATGGACATTTTGTTACTTGGTTTCTTTTTCCTCTGTTCTTCTTGCTGAAGTGGCCTGTGGTTGAATTAGATTTCTGATGATCTGGATAGATGCTTCTGGTTTAGCAGGGGTTTCTGCCCAAGTTCAGAACTGGAGTTCTGCTGATGTATGTAGCCTCAATTTTGCTGAGGGTCTTCTGGGGTTTAGGATGCTAGGCTGGCTTCTGGTGGGGGAGGAGGCTTCAGCCAGTTTTCAGGGAGCTCATTCTGGCCTTGGATAGGGTAGGAGGCTCATGGCATATGTCTTGGAGAGTCCTCTGCTGAGGAGGAGTCTCAGACTTCACCAGGCACATCCAATCACTCCTTCTCCCTCCACTGCTGCATCAATGAACTGCGACTCTGTTTCTAAGCACACTGCAGCAAAAACCTGTGATTCCTCCAAGCAGTGAAAAGTAAACCTGACACTTCCAAGTCTCTGAAAAGGCAGAATTCTAAACAAATGCTTATATCTAACTATTAAACTATATTAAACAAATCCAGTATCAATAATAGGTATATTTTATTGATTTTGAAAACAATTAGCAGCTATTCTTTCTTGGGAAATATTGGAAAGATGGATGGGTATTGTATCCAAGTACACACACCCATGCCTACATGTGGACGGCCAGAGGCTGTTATCCAGCATCTCCCTCTATTATACTGCATCTTATATTTTGAGACAGGTTCAAAGAACCTGAACCTTGTAGGTCGTACAGTAGATTGACTGGCCCCCCAACTCTGGGGATCTTATCTCTACCCCCCAGCACTGAGATTTCAGACGTGGTTTTATCCCTCTGGCTTTTCTGTGGGACTAGGGCTCTGAACTCAGGTCCCCAGGCTTATTCAGCACAGAGCCATCACTAAAGTCTTGTAATTCAGTCTGTTTCTGTCATTTCTTTTTCTCTCTTTTAGAAGTTTGTTTGTAAGTATGCTACTCTTAGATATTTTCTGCTCACTTTCCTTGCACTTCACTTGGGAATATATTACTGTGATAGGTTTATTTGACACTTAGTATCAATTAGAAATGTCTTTGTCAGTTTTCCACATGTACACACGCTCCTGCTCTCGCCCTGCTGCATTCTACCTGACCGCCCTCTTCACACTAAGGATTTGTTCTGAGGCCCATTGAGTTTATCCAGGGCTGCCTGTGTGACTATGGCTTGGAGCCACCTTCTAGAACCTGGGCCTCAGTGTGTGCACAGTGGAAGACAGTGACTCCTGCTCTCCAGAATCTGTCCAGTCAGGGAAGCAAAGGCCCAGGAGCCACTCACCCACACAGGACTCTTCAGAGCATTGGTCTTACACTGTGTAATTTGAGCATTTCCTTCACTGATTTTTCATAACGTTGGGTTTGCTTATGATGTGGTCAAACTAAGTCCCCATCTTTGTTGTCATACTTTCTGTTCCAGTTTATCTCATTGCGTCCTTCTCTATTTGCCATGTCTGTGCTTAACCCTTTCAACTAGAACCTCTTTTGTTTGTTTCTGTTCCCTGGCTGTACTAGAGCCTTTAACATCTTTGTTAAAGATACCTTAACTTCCAGGCCCTTTAGTTCCAATAACATTGTCAGTCTTTGGCTTCGTTTCTTAAACATATGTGTTCTTTCATGCTCTTTTGTATGTTTGGTTGAAAGCAAAACATTTGTAAAATTATGCTTGGAGAAATGGACTTGTTCCACCTTTAATGCTCATGGTGGTAAATTAGTCTTCTTGTTTGAGTTATACTTTATGGCTATGACATTTCTGTTTATTTGATTCTTGCTGGCTTGGTAGTAGGGAGGAGTAGAGTTGGCTGACTGTTCTGGTTTCAGCCTCAGTCTTGGGCACAGCCTGTTTCCCTGTCTCAGGTAAGCATCTCTTATTCAGTGATAGGTGAAGTCTTGGGTCATGACGTTTTCCTAAGTTTCTCAGGTGGGACAGATTTTATTTTTTTTGACCTTTCCTTTTTTGTGGATCTTGGCCTATGCTCTGAGAGCATTCTATGTTCTGCTGTTCTTTCAGCAGCTTAAACGTTGCGCGTCTTAGTGAAGATGGAGCCTGGAGAGAGCTATTCTTCCTGCTGTCAAGACCTGTTATCTGAGGGAGTCTCTTCCCATTCTCTTGTTCTATCCAGTTTTTTCTTGTGAGTACTTTGTGAAGTGGTAGAGACTAGCCTTTGAGAGGGTAAGCATCTCCATGGTGTTTGTGGCTCAAAGAAGTTCTGAATTCTCCAGCTAGTTCAGACTCAGACTTTAGCAGTTAGAACTTTTAGCTTGAGTGCTTCTCAACAGCTTGACTGCTTCCTGAAGCTCCTTCACACACTCAAAGGTGCATTGTATGTCCTGTCTCCCCTTGCAGGCATCTGCCTTTCCTTACAACTAATTCTCTGAGAAGTTTGGAACATTTGAGTTGTTTTAGAAATATTTCTTAGTGGTTATTGTAGGCTTCAGGTTCCTACATCCGAGTGAGTCTGTCATGCTGTGCCTTTTGTCACCCATTATACATGCCAGGCTGTGCATGTAACCTAGGTCCACAGTTCCTATTGACCTTTCTTTCTGATAAGTCATTTTAAAAATCTTTGGTGAGGGCCTGATGATTGTTTCTAACATCTCTTCTCATATCACAAATATACAGATCTAACATGTCTTATGAGACACGTATTAAAAATACCACACTGACGAGGAAAGGAAACCCCTATTTTTTGTTGCTTGAGACTGAACTCAGGACTTCATGTATGCTAAGTCCATGCTAGCATTGAACTGCCAGGCAGCTGGTGTCAGTTCTTCTTTTATTCTAGATTCACCACCCATCTATGGATTTCCCTCTAACTTTCGTAGAAAGACCTTCGTCCTTACGGTTGCTGCAAGCTATGGTGGCGTGTGTAGAAAGTATCTTTAAAGAACAGGAGTCCACACAAAATAAGACGTAACTGTGTTTTCTTTTTTTACTTTCTGTAAACCTAAGCATATTTATTTTTACCAAGATTTAGGTGGATAGGCTGCAATAACTTCCTGTTTTCAATTTATTCAAAGATTTTATGACTACTACTTCCACCACTACTACTGTTGCCTTAAAGTTGACTTGAGTTGTTTTTCTTTTTTTTTCTTGTCTACTTTCTTATCTAATTTCAAACTCTTCTCTTCTGTTTCCTAGACTTTCCTGTTTTCTTTTTGTTCAGAATATTCTTCTACCAAAATGTATCTTTTACATTAAAATGTTTTAACTTTATTAATTGGAAACATAAGAGCTTATCTGCCATCATTTGATATTTTCATGTTCTTTATAGTTTAGGCACAGAATGGCATTCTTACCATTTTCTGAGTGACACAGATTGTTCCGGTGTTTCCAGATGTCATCCACATTCCAAACTTACATGTAAGCCTTCTTAATGTTGGGGTCTGGAGCATAGTGCTCTCTCTTCCTCTCACACTGTGGTAAGACTCAGTTTCAGATAGGAACTGCATCGCAAAATATTCTTTCTTGGTATTAACAAGACAGAGAAATCACTTTATTTTACCTACCCTAGAAATTAATAGATTATTATAAATATATTATTTGTCTGAATGAGAAAAATTAAGCAAGTTCTCTGATTTTCCTGAATATAATTTATATTTCAGGCAATATTAGGTAAGCTATTGCTACCTGACAGTAAATAAATTCTCAGTAAACCTTTAGAAAAGTTTTAAAATTTTCAAACCAAAGATTTAGCTATTGTGCTGCTCACTGGTAAAAGAGCCTACTACTTGTTGATAGATTTATAATTGACTGGTTTATGACAAACTCTTTAGACCTATCCTGCATTCAGAACACTTTGAAGGTACAAGAAGTTAGAAAGTTAGATGTATCAATAGTATAATTACTGCCATTCACATGCATCAGAGTAGGTTTTTGAATTTAGGAACTACTGAAATACAGTTATTTTATTAAAAATTTCAAGAACAGTAACTGTTCTGTTTAATATGTGGTGTGTTAAATCCTGATTATGCAAACTATGAAATTAAGGAATGAGAAACAAATACAAGGAGAATTTGCTGAAATGACAGGAACATTTGGTAGGTAAGTAGTAAGCAAAGTGTAACGTCTGCTAGAAGGTTAAGAAACTCTTTCTTGGTGATTGTTTCTGTGTACGTCTCCAATAATCTTATATATCTGTCACAGTTGGGTAGCTATTTAGGCAACAATAAACATCTGTATTTCAGATGAGAAATGTATCAAAATACATATTTCTTGGGTTTGTTGTGTTTGTTTTAAAAAAGAGTTTCATGTTGCCTAGTCTGGTTTACAAATCCTAAAGATGGCTTTGAACTTCCAACCTTCTTGCCTCTTCCTGCCAGTACTTAGGATTGCAAGCATGAGCCATCACACCCAGTAATTTATACAGTGCTGGGAACCCAGCGTTTTGTGCATTCTAGCAAACAGCTCATCAATTGTATTGACCTCTCGAGATGTCCAAATGGCTACTTTATGCTGTTATGGGAAACATACATGTAGGGTCTGTAATTGTGGTGGATGAGTCAGCGTTCGGAGTTCTTCCCGTTTGCTAGTTACTCATTTTAATTAATATATGTTAAACTGCGGCAGGGATAATTTTGATTTGATGTGTTTACTATCAAATTTTCAGTCACCATTAGAGAATCTATATTCTAATTTGTATCATTAATATGCCTTCTAAAAATGAAAAGTGAATCTTAAAAATAAATCTTACGTTAGTAAAATCTTAGTAGAAAACGTGATGATAGTTGCATTAGGTTCAGGAAAGGTACTTTCAGAAGATTGTTTTTAATGAAAATTATAAGAATATTTATTGGCATGCCGGGCAGTGGTGGCGCACGCCTTTAATCCCAGCACTTGGGAGGCAGAGGCAGGCGGATTTCTGAGTTCGAGGCCAGCCTGGTCTACAGAGTGAGTTCCAGGACAGGCAGGGCTACACAGAGAAACCCTGTTTCGAAGAAAACAAAAAAACAAGAAAACAACAAAAAAAAGAATATTTATTGGCCATTGAACCTTTTAAATGATTGAAATGGATATATATCTCCTTTATCACGAAAATTTTTTTAAAGTATGGATACCATAAAAATCAAGACATTTTCTATTTTATTATTTTAACTTTCATATTTCTTTGAAATTTATCAAGGGGAGAAACACTTATCAGCACATAGATTTCAACTCCAAACAAAGGGGAATTACTTTTGTTTTGTGAAGTTGGCTTTTCTAGGCAATAGAGCCAGAGCTTTAGCCTAATGCTTAGGTAAACTGAGCTTATACACCAAGGGGAGCTGTTTACTTTGAGATTCTGCTTTTCTGATGCCTTTGAAAAAAGATGGAGTGAGCTGGTAGGACCCTGAGATAGAGCTTCCTCACTGCCTCTGTCCTGCTGTCCTGCTGTCCCCCTGTCCGGCTGTCCCCCTGTCCTGCTGTCCCGTTGTCCTGTGCTGTGCTTCCCTGCTATGCCTTAAACCATGGATTTCATGTTAGAACTATAGTTAGAACTTATAACTAGAATGAAGTTCATGTTGTTTAAATTTTTCTTTTAAGATTTAGATTTCATTTTTATTCACATGCAGTCATTTATAAACGAGCCAATCATAATTGTAAGTCTGAGTTCACTGGACATAGAGCCTTCATTATGAGAACAAGTCTGTTGTTTAGGGTAAGCTAAATAACGTTTCAGATTTGGTAGTTTTTTGAAGGCGGGAATATTTATTTTCACACACATAATAAAGTATTTGGAAGACAGCATGCAAGTCTAATCATGATGTCTTATATATACATGCAAATGGACTGAGTATCCTGGAGGTGTTGTTATTTTATTTTGTATATTATGTATATATGCATGTCCATGTGGTGCACATGCATATGTGTGTGTGTGGCACATATGAATGTGTGTGTATGTGAGTGCACATGCATGTGTGTGTGTGGTTCACATGCATGCTAGAGCAGGATACTAGTGTCTTTTGGTATCACTCTCTACCTGACTGCTTTGAGACAGACCTATATTCTTCCTTTGCCTCTCAACTTACTTTCTCTCTCTCTCTCTCTCTCTCTCTCTCTCTCTCTCTCTCTCTCTCT
>NW_021621185.1:14261937-14272765 GCF_004785775.1 Grammomys surdaster
TCTCTCTCTCTCTCTCTCTCTCTCTCTCTCTCTCTCTCTCTCTCTCTCTCTCTCTCTCTCTCTCTCTCTGTTTGTGTGTGTTTAAAGTAAGGTACAGATCCTTATACGCAGGCCCCAAGTCTTTTTATGTACTGAGCCAATTCCCAAATCCATCTGGAAGTAATTTTCATCAGTATTTTATTTTTAATTTGTCCACGTTTATACTACAACTCATTACATGAAACCACATGCAGAATTTTGCATTACGGGTGTCATTTTGACATTAAGAAAGTTTTAGGTTTGGGGACCTTTTAAGATTTTGGCTTAGAGGATGTTCACTATACAATGAAAGGGCGTGTTACAGCTGTAGTAGTAGTAATCCATTGACGGTCCATCCTTTTAAAGCATTGGCAGGAGGAAGTAGAAACTTCTGCGGGTGTAGGAGCTTGTTGAAGGAGACCATAAGTCATTGTGTATCTGTTCTTGGGCACGGTATCTTTCTTTGTTTTATAGCTACATATGTCTGCTTCAGTTTCACTAAGCCCTCTCCACTGTGGAACTCTGTATCATCACTGGCTCATAGGAGCGAAGCAGGACAGTCATGGAATGTTTGAACCCCCTGAAATGGTAAGCCAACATAATTCCTTCACCCTTAGTTGTCTTTCTCAGGCATCTTCTCATGAGGAAAGATGAGTAGTCCATGCCCTTACACATACTTAAGAATAGCCTCTATTACCGTCACGCTAATACCAAGTTAGCTGATATTATCAACCCACACATCAACAATTCTTGCTGACAAACATCAAAATGGTGGGCTGGGGATATAGCTTAGTGTTGGGATACTTGCTTGGCATATGTGAGTCCCTGCTTCAGTGGTTAATACTATAGAAACAAAACAGATCAGATAAAATTGACAGTGACTACAAACCCTTGCAACTTGGTCTTGATAATAATCACTTAACATTTGAGAAACTGAGGAGAAAATGTAATCCAATACAAGGTACTTTATGAAAGAGTGACAAAAAGATTTACAAAGTCAGCTTCAGAAGATAGAGCAACCTTGTCATTAAATTATGGATATAAATAACTACAAAAATCCAGTGTATCAATGCAGTATAAAGATGTTAAATGAACTAAAAATATTTTTACATGCATATACAATTGCATGTATCTATGTTAATATACTTGCATAAATGTTTTCTTTTTACTTTGAAGACAGTTAAATGAGTCTCTGGCTCATTAGCATATTGTTTATATGATTACACAGAGATAATTATTAGAAATATCCATATGCCTGACACTAAAGAAACAGTCTGCCCTTAGTAATTATACTTCATTGTCATCAATTAAAAATAAATATGGCAAAATGGTCATTCCATAATTATTAAATATTTATATTAAATATACTGAACATTGTGAAGAAACAAGGAAAATGTTCATTGTCTTCTGCACGTCTACAATTGTTTAAAGGCAATAAATTATGACAATAAGTAGCATTTAATTTTCTTAGTAGATAGACATTGCTATGCAGGAAAAGGTAAAGGCAAGACCTATGCAGAAGTAAATTTATCGATGAATCATAAAAAGCTTTATCAAGAAAAATGAAGCTTAGGGAAGATTTCAAGAATAAAAGCAAGTAGAAATAGATTTAATTTTTAGAAAAAAAAATCAAACAAATGTTTCCAGAGTCATATGATAAGTGGTCAGATTGATTTAAAGAGAAATAGGTTTGAGCATGATTTTAATATATATTTAGAGAATAAAAGTAAATAATCGGGCTGGAGAGATGGCTCAGTGGTTAAGAGCACTGACTGCACTTCCAGAGGTCCTGAGTTCAAATCCCAGCAACCACATGGTGACTCACAACCATCTGTAATGAGATCTGATGCCCTCTTCTGGTGTGTCTGAAGACAGCTACAGTGTATTCATATATAATAAATAAATAAATCTTTAAAAAAAGTAAATAATCATGAATCTGAATGACAAGTTAAAAAAAACCCTCAGATTTCTTCATGAAAGTATTAGGAAGCAATTAAACATTTTTGAGAGATCACTGGATAAATAAAATACCTAGAGACTAGTGGTTTGGCAACAAGAACAACGAAACAGATAGAAGAGTTTAATGGGTATTGTCAGAGACAGGAAGCAGTCAGACATCAGTATCCAGGGTAAGAACAGCAGAAAACTGTTACCAGGAATAGTCATGAATCATCAAGGTTTCTCTGGTGACTTTGACAAGAACCTGTTAGGAGAGTGCAGATTTCATGCATTAAGAATCAAGAGTGATATTTGTTATCTTTAAGATATTTAAGTTCAAATTGTCAGGAAGAAAGTGAAAATGTCCAAATGTCCACACTAGAGAAACAAAGCTTGGTGTTTGAGAGGGCCTGGGGAGACACCCTGTCCTAGCCATCTAGTACAGGTTTCTGTTGCTGGGATGAAACAATGACCAAAGCAAGTTGGGGAAGAGTTTATTTGGCTTATGTTTTCAAGTCACTGTTATGGACGGAAGTCAAGACAGGAACTCAAACAGGGCAGGACCCTGGAGGCAGCAGCTGATGCAGAGGCCTTGAAGGGGTGCTGCTTACTGGCTTGTTCCCGACAGCTTGCTCAGCCTGCTTTCTTAGAGAACCCTGGACCACCAGCCCAAGGATGGCGTCACCCACAACGGGCTGGGTCCTACCCCATCAGTCACTAATTTAAAAAATGCTCTACAGGCTCATCAATAGTTTGATTTTATAGGAGCATTTTTCTCGATTGAGGGTCCCTCCTCTCCAATGACTTCAATCAAGTTTATATAAAACTAGCCAGCACACTTCCCAAAAATATAAAATGTGGAAAAAGAAAACTTGTTAGGAGAGTGCAGATTTCATGCATTAAGAATCAAGAATGGTGTTAACAGGCGAAAGGTGTGACTTTGTGTTAAGGCGAGCAGATCCCATTCAGGATAGCTCAGACATATACATTTCAGTTCAGCTGCTTCTGTCCTCACCCACTGTCGAGCAGGTGTGGGAGTATTCTGGGTATGAAAGCTGTGCTTTCTACCATGTCAGATGGCTGACAGTGAGAAAAACACTGGCCCCTCAGCACATGCACACGTTATGTAATCAAATGAAAGCTTGCACAACAGGGAACAGAAGCTGTCAAATAGCCCTGAGACATTACCTGGTGGATGGAGACTTTTGCCAGTTTCTGTCCAGACTACTGCCAACAAGAATTTTCAAATTAATTAAAACATATGATCATTAAATTCATATTTAACATGCTGTACAAATTTACCTCTTTTGTACCAAAGACATTGCAAATATAATTTTAAAATTTAGAGACTTGTTCTCTTAATTTCTGATTGTTTTTTTACCTTGCATTGTACTGTGGAGCAGACTTTTCCTGTGGAGAAAGGCAGCACGTGTCTGCTCACCCAGATAGGGATCCCACAGGAGACAAAGATCAGCTTGGGGAAGTAGTGAGGCTTGGGGGGTTACTTACAAGGACAGAAGTAGCTCAGAGAATTGCATCACCAAGGCCCACCTGACTACTCACAAAGTTGGGATCCCAGGGCACCTGTAAGTGCCCAGCTTGTTGTGGAGTGTGCTTTCCAGTTAACTCAGTTTGTGTGAGCATCTTCCAGGCTGCTCAGCCAGGCTTTGTTTCCTCCAGGCAGTTCAGAATGCCCCTGCCTCTGTTTCTTCTAGCCTGCTGGGCTTGGGGATGGGGTGTCCTGAGGGGGATGAATCTCAGAAATCTTTTCTCTTTATATATTCACAAGAATGGAGTGTCCTGGTGAATCTGGTTGGTTTTAGAGAGTTCTGGAAACTGCTTTGAGTTCACTTTCTTAATGAGCTTCCTGCAGAATGGAATGTCTCAATCTGGGAGGAAAGAGCTACACAAATCAGTTCAGTGGCCAGTTAGCCCTTCAGCTTTTTAAAAGGAATTAATGTTTTATAAATGATGTTTAATGTATTATTAAAGCATACCATTTCATAGGGCTTATAGAAAGCTTCGTGAAACCAAAAAAAAAAATGTTCTTTTGGTTTCCTCTTAAAATTTTTATATTGCAATGAGGGCTGGGTTAAAAGTATGGGAAATGTGCCTTTTCTGTAGGTTTAAAATCTCATGTATTTCATGAAATTATAGCATAATGAAACATATTAAAACAGAATTGTAGAAATTTGCTTCCATTAAATATGTATAGGTTCTCTATAAAAACACAAATTTGAGTTGATGGATTACTAAATAAAAATAAAAGAGGACAGGAAGTCCAAGGTAGGAAGGCGGGGTATATTTGGGAGGGCTTGTGGCCAAACACGACTAAAGTACATTGTAAAAAATTCTCTGTGAATTAATTAAATATTTTAAAAACTTAAAAGATTTTACCTAACTCCACAACTTTTAGATGGGATTTACCTTTATGAGAAACAAGCTAAGATACTGTAGCAGACAGAAGAAATGACTCCTCATGGTGTCCACCGTATCCCAGACAGTGGGGGACTGTGACAGATATACTCTGCTCAAGCTTGTGGGCATTACCAGGTCAACCCCACTCAGTGAGATGGGCAGCAGATCAATCAGCTGCATGCTGGTCTTCCATGTTAGTGTCAGTGTGAACTTTAAAGATGGAAAGAAGTTTAGTTTAGGAAAGAAGAACATCTTTGTGTCAGTCTTCCAGTTATTTATACTTGGATTTCTATACTGTGCTGTGTTTGTGTGTTTATGTGAGTTATAGTAGATTATATATGCGTATCTACTTTATTGACAATAAGTTTTTTCGTGCAATATATTTAACTATGGTTCCCTTTCCCCAACTCCTCTCCACTACCCAAATATACACTCTTTCATGCTCTCTCTCATTAGAAAAACAAACAGGCAAATAAAAATAATAATAATAAGAACAAACTCTAGCAGATTGTTTTAAATGGATGATCTGTGTCTTAGTGCAGTTTCAGGCTGAGAACACTTCCTTATGTATAGATCTGCTCAATGTCAAGGTACTAATGAAGGAAAGCATTTTATTTAGGATTCTTCCCTTGAAATGAAATCCCACGTGTACCTGAGTGAAAGATGCTTTGTTAGTGCAAGACAAGGACACACAATGACACCATATGCTAGTACCAAATGCTGATTTTATGGTTCTCATTTTCTGATTTCACTATTATCCCAGTGTACTGTTAAGCAAAAAGTAAAGATAATCTTCATTTCTAATTATGCTCATTATGTAGGTCTTTAAAATACTAGATATCTCAGATGTAAAGAAAAAGACAAGAAACAAAATGTGTATTATGTTTTATACATATAGAACTAATTAATAAAAAAGAAACTGCAGTTCGTTCTTTTGATTCTTCTAAGTATGTTAATGGTTTGTTACCTGACATACTGGTGTTGATCACAATTCGAAGTCTTATCATCTATGTCTTTAAATAACACAAAAAAGGGAAGAGTGGACAAGATAGGCAGCAAGTGCAGTAAAGATTACCACAGGCCAGAGACTCAAAGCTGGAAGTTAAACATGAGCAGGTGATCTCTGGTCAGGTGGTCCCTGTATTCTGCAGTGTACAGAGCCCACAGATGGATCCAGGGCTTGAGCTGACATCTAGTGAAGTGGACAGTTAAGGGGTTTGACTAAATGATCTGAAAATTCACTGAGAGCTCTAAATATCTGCTCTTTACACCTTGTACTTTATGGCATTTGTACTGTTTAAACAAGAACCTGATGAATGAAGAGGCATTAGTCAAAAGAACAGTCTAAGTCTCTCTGCAGAGGGCCACTATGAATAGCTTTTTTCCAAGTGTATGGAAGCGTGATTTTTATAAAGGGGCTGTAAATGTGTCATTTATTTTCTAGCAAATAACTGTGTCTCCTCTCAGTTTGGTCCTGTTTCCTTACCCTCTGTTGCGGCTCACATAACAGTCGTGGTGACTTTGGTCCTGTTTCCTTACCCTCTGTTGTAGCTCACATAACAGTCGTGGTGACTTAATTGGTTATAGTCTGTTAAGGAGTTGCTGCTTAAATGACTCTTTCTTGTTCTGGCTCATTGTTAAATAGCAGAAGACATAATGAACTCAAAAATAGAAATTGTTTTTCCTAACGTTTTCTAAGGCCCTTTCCAGAAGTTTCAGGCTTATGTTGAGTGATATGCTTCAGAAATATTTGTCTTGATTAACAGTAGTAATTACTCTTCAGACATGGATATATAGAATTGATTATAATAATTCCTGGTACTGAGGTTTTGGTAGCATATGATGTCTAGCTGGGGTATTAGCTCCTTCATTTTATGGTAACTTCATTTAAACACATTTTATATATTTATAGATTTTAAAGAAGCTTCATTATTGTTTTACTTAGAGGAGCTGTCTTACAGTGTCATCAGGTGTCAGTACTTTGTTCTGTTGCTGACAATCTCAACGTTGCTGCTTAATTTTTTGAACATACAACTCTATTTTTAAAAAGTTGTGTGTGTGTGTGTGTGTGTGTGTGTGTGTATAAGAGAGAGAGAGAGAGAGAGAGAGAGAGAGAGAGGGAGGAGAGAATGTATGTGTGTGTTACATGTATGAAGGTACCCACAAAGGTCCAATGGAAATAGACGTGTGATACAGGTCTGGGGATGACCTGAAGTTCCCCGGAAGAGCAACAAGTACTCTTAGCCACACTGACAGCTCTCTAGCACCAACCATAATGGTTTATTTTAGCTCAACTTCTGAAAATTTTATTTCACAGTGGGTATGGCTTATTTGTATGTTTTATTACTATCTTTTCATGTACTTCGATTTTTTTAATCATATCTTAGATGTTATTCACAAGATAACTAAAGCAGCTTGAGAACTTCAGTGATGTTTCAAAGGAATTTGCATTTACCTGTGGCCAGGTGCAGGTCTGGGCACATTAACATTGACTTCCTGTGAATGATGGCTTATTTCTGCTTTCATACTCACTGTAAGATTATAACCCTGTGAAATTCTGGTTCGTACTAGGCTTCATTCATCTGTGTAGAGTTTTGAATCCTACCATTTGTATCTCTGCACATACGTTTGTGAAAACTTCTGCTCTCCTTCTCAGCCTCTCAGCCAGGATTTTACCTTGAAAAAAAGGATGAATCACAAAGTTGCACCACATGACCTGTCTGAAATCCCCCTAAGAATGTCTCTGTCTGTGACCAAGACACTTAGTCTTCTTCAGCTTGTTGAGCTTACGTAGTGCTCAGGCTTCCATGTGTGTAGACCTTGTTTATACTAACACATTCTGAAATAGACTGTTTTCATAGAACCCTGTCATGCTAATCATTTTTCACTTAATGATTAGTTTTACATTATTTATTACATTAATTACTTGGTATTTTTCCCATCAAGAAAAACAACAAAATCCTTGCAGGTAGGGCCAAACCTCTTGACCTAACAGTTTATTAGTTATTTGAGATATCATACACATTAATTAATTATAGTTACTCATATAATTTGAGCACCTGCTTGCGACTACACTGAGTATATTTACCTGTTGCACACTGGTTTTTGTTTATTGCGGTGTCAGAGCTGGGAAGTTTCTCCAGCTTGTACTTTACAGAGTATTTAGTAACTGCTGAAAACTAAGGAGATGGCTAAGACATGTACGATGCCTTTTGACAGAGTTTGTGTGTTGAGGCATTAGTGGTTCAATTATCAGGAGCTGGTCCATTTGAAAGCATCTCATAGCTCCTAGGTTCTAGAGTCTCTAAGGGAATGTGCTTTGTTCTAGAAGACAATTTGGGTGTCGTAGGAATTGATTGATCAGGTATATAGCCTAGGTTTTTGTTTGTTTGTTTTCCATTTTTAAATAAAATAATCAAATGATGACACTCCTAGAAGACTGTTTTGGAAAGAAGAATCTTGTCATAGCACTAATAACAGCCTCCACTGGGTTAATTGTGGTGCTATGGGAACGATGAGCAGAACACTTCCCTGTGTTACTTTTATAGGACTAGAAGTTAGAAGAACAACAGATATCCATGAGATAGAAGTTTGTTCTACATACCAAAACAAAAGAACAAAAACCAAATAAACAAAATGATTAAACAGATCAGCATTTTCAAACTTCTTTTCTTTTGAGATTGTAATCTCTTTTCTTTCCTTGCTCTAAATCCTAGCATACCCCTTTCTTGCTCTCTTTCAAATCTGTGGCCTCTCTTCATTAATTTCTCATTTATATGAGAATATGTATTTCCCTTAAATGCATGTATTTTATATTTTTAATATGTTTTCCTAAGTACATAAATACAACCTGTTCATTCTGTATACTGTTTCATATATGTTGTGTAGCCACCTGTGGCCACGGGTCAACTGGGTTCACCTGAAAGGGGGGCTGGGAATGAAAGAAGGATGGAGGGCGAGAAGAGATGAAGCCCAGACAAGTATTCTGATCAAGGCTCAATGCTTTAGTGTTCAGCTTTCAATTTAAAGCGAAGGCCTCACCAAAACCCATTCTGGTTTAAGCTGAAGATGGGTGGGATAATCCATTCTTGGTGATGGTCAGGGCCAGAGAAATCTCAAGGCAAGCCCAGGGGAAGTTCTTCTTCTAAGTTCCCTGCAGCCAAAGTGGGTAACTCCAAGTGATAGGTCCTATCACTTGGTCTGTTGTAAACAAGGTCTTTCAGGCCTGCTCAAGGCCAGGGGAAGGGTACAATGTTGCATGCTGACTATTTAGTATTGAATAACCAGTTGAAGTGCTCTTCCCAGGAAAGACTTTCTCCTGCTCTTAGCATTCCTTAGTCCCTTATGTAGGGTGGAGGCCTCCTGGGTTTTCTTTAGTCTTGGTTAGCGGATCTGTTACTAATGTTCTTGATCAGCTCATGTTTGGACAGCCATATTTATAAAATGTGATGGTTGTAGCTTCTGATAGTACTAGGAAGCACATGTTCAAAGCAAGCTCCCTCTGTCCCTGCTTCTCTCTGGTCCCTTAGCGTTAGAAGGAGAAGCTTTTTATAGAAGTATTCACTAAGAGTGGATTCCACAGGTCTGCATTTTGCTTACTTGTTGTTTTTCTGTAACAGTCTCTGTTGCAAAGATATTTCCTTGGTGAGGAGTCAGAACTATACTGATCTTTATATATAAGAACAAATATTTATAGTTAGTTATTGATTGTGCTAGTTTAGTAAAGTGGTAGTTGTAGTCTTTTCTAAGATCTACTACATTACTAGCCCTGGGTAGTAGTTAGAATTCCAGTACCAGATATGTTTTCCCTCTTGTTTTATGAGGTTTTAAATCCAATTAGAGATCTGTTGGTTGCCACCAAGGTATATGTGCCACTGCTGCATCCTTAGGGATATCTTGTCATACTTGTTGTTATGGTTCATAGACACCATAGTCAGGCAGGACTGCTGGTCTGTTTCCTCCTTTGGAAGCTTGCATGGTGCCTATAGTAGTACCATGAGAGCTAGTTCTTAGGGAGAAAGTATTCAAGTCAGTTCTAGCTACAGGAGATTATGGACACTGTTTCTGAAGTGCATGATGTCTTTAGCAATGGAAACTTAACTTCCACATCTGGAGGGCAATGACAGTAGCCAGTAATGTTTTACGAGTCAATGGGACCATCCCAGTGAGCAGTTTAGAAGAGGGTTTCTCATTGTTTGTGTTGAGGATTTTGTTAAACGGTCTTTGACTCTTGGAGGTAGCATTGTCATCACAGACAGGAAGTTTTCATTAAAAAGAAAATTAATTGATGTTTCGATTGCTGCAATGAAACACCATGATCAAAAGCAAGTTGGGAAGGAAATGGTTTGTTTAGCTTACACTTCCACATCATAGTTCATCACTCAAGGAAGTCAGGAGAGGAACTGAAACAGGGCCGGAACTTGGAGGCAGAAACTGATGGAGTTGCCATGAAAGGAGTGCTTCATATGGCTTGCTACTTATGGCTTGCTCAGCCTGCTTTCTTATAGAACCCAGGACCACCAGCCCAGGGATGGCATCACCCATGATGGACTGGGCCTTCCTCCCCTAATCACTAATTGAGAAAATGCCCACAACTAGTTCTTATAAGGGAACTCTTTTTTCAATTGAAGTTCCCTTCTTTTAAATAACTCTAGCTTGTGTCATCTTGACATAAAGGAAACACACACACATACCTTTTTACTTTTCTGATCCCTGCAGTTTTCCAGGATCTGTACTAACACCTGCAGCTAGGCTCTAAGAGCATCAATAAAAGACAACATGTGAAGGCTGTCTCTTCAGGTTTGTCTTACCTCACTTACTATAATTTTTTTCTAGTTCTATCAAATTTTCCTGCAGAATTTTATCTTTTTAACATCTGAACACTATTCTGTATTGCATGTATACCATATTTTGATTGCTCATTTATCACTTGAAGCATATTTATATTGTTTCCATTTCCTGGGTATTATAAGCAGAGCAGTAGTGAACATGGCTGAGCAAGTATCTGGAATAGGACATGGAGGCCTTGGGGATGTGCCAAGGAGTGGGGTAGTACACTTATGTCTAGGTTTTGGGAATTCTGATTAAGGATTCCCAGAGTGGCTGATCAGCTTACAGTTTTACCAACAATGACTATGGGTTCCTTTTCCCTCAGTTCTTCTCTAGCATTTGTTGTTAATTGTTTTGTTAAGTTTTGTCATTCTGACTGATAAAATCTCAAAATTCTTAGGTTTACATTTTCCCAATTGCTATGAACTGTGAATATGTTTAGAAGTATTTCTTAGCTGTTGTTTTTCTTTTTTTGGGAACCCTCTGATCAGATTCCTGACCCATTTATTGAATGGATCTTGTTCTTCCCCTCTCCTCCCCTCCCCTCCCCTCCCCTCCCCTCCCCCCGCCCGCGCGTTTACCGGAAGAGCGGCGGGGGCGGGACGGGCGGGGGGGGGGGGGGGGG
>NW_021621185.1:14273165-14284744 GCF_004785775.1 Grammomys surdaster
CCTCCCTTCCTCCCTCCCTCCCTCCCTTTCTCCTTTCCTCCCTCCCTTTCTCCCTTTCCCTTTCTCCCTTTCCCTTTCTCCCTTTTTCTCCCTTTCTCCCTTTCTCTCCCTTTCTCTCCCTTTCTCTCCCTTTCTCCCTTTCTCCCTTTCCCTTTCCAACTCTACTGTTTGCCTTCTTGTACTTGGGTAGGCTTACTCTCGCCCCTGTCACCAGGGTCAGCTTTGCTGAATGTGTTGCCCAAGGGTGGTGCAGGCTCTCTCTCTTGAATGCTGCAGCTGGCAAGAGGTGGGGCCAGCTTTGTTCAACCTTAGGACATTTAAATGGCCCCAGGTGGCAGCCCAGACCAGAGTTGACCACATGGCCTTTGGTGGTAACATGGACCACAGACATCTCCACAGACCCTTGCTACTGCAGTGTGTCTATTCTAGACATGGCCCTCTGGCAACACTGGCTCTGGCACCACCATGGCCTCAGGTAGCAGTGCAGGCTACTGACATCAGGTAGTTCCTCTCCACCATCGAGTCTCCAGAGCCACCTTTCTTATAGTGCTCACACTGTTCCACTTCTCTTTCCCTCTGTCACATATTTGCTCATCATAGTGCTCCAGCACATGCTGTGTCAGCAATAACATCCTTTGAATGTTAGTATGGTTAAATGTCTGTCTGCCCAGAGATTCCAAAGGAAATAAATTCCTGGCCAAAGTTGATAGGCCAATGAGGAGAAGCAAGCACAGCAGGAAATGCTCTGTCAGCTGTGGTCTGCACTCTGCAGGAACTGCTCTTCCCCTTGGGCTAGCCTGCAACTCTGGGAGTCACAATGACTGACTGTGATGTTTGGTTTTTCTCAAAGGAAGGTGTAGGCCCGCTGGCACACGTGTTTGTTATAGGAAATGGGTGTAATTCACCGTTTCCCAAGGAGCAAGAATTGCAATAGCCCACTGCACCACAGGCCTGCAGTGTTGTCTTGGTGCTTCCTGACATTCCCAGGCCTATTTGTATAGTTTATTACATTTATTGATTTGCTTATATTGAACCATCCTTGCATTTCAGGGATAAAGCTAGCTTGGTCATGGTGGATAATCTTTCTAATATCTATCTGTATTATGCTTGCAAGTGTTTTATTAAACATATTTGAAGCTATGTTCATTGGGGACCTTGACCTGTAATATTCTTTCCTGTTGTTGCTGTATAAACCAACTCTCTTTTGTGACGTGGTGGACCCATGGGGATTGGGAAAGAGGGTCTGCTTCTCCTCTCCTCCATGAACGTAAGTCACAGGTTGGGTCTGGTTGCTGAGTCAGAGGTGATGGAAGTGATAACTCTATGTGTATAAATCCTTGTTCTGAAATTCTGACGTACTAGTTATGTGCCTGTATTTGCAGGTGGTGTTGTCTTGTTGGGGTGGTATTCTAGACATGCTAGAAATGACATAAGACATTAAAATCACTGCAGTCATCTTTGATATTTATAACCCTGCCTTTGTGACAAGGGAAGGCAGATGCTTTAGCTCTGAAAAGATTTTCATTTATACCTCTTGAATAATTTTTTAATTTCTTTTCAGCAGCAGGACACACTGATCCTGTGGCTCATGCAAAGCCTTTACTGTATTTGTAATACCAGTGGGAAATTTCTTTACTGCTGGACTGTTCTTGCAGATTTGTAAATCTAGTGTAAATAAGCTACCTTTGTAATGGCCATTTAAATCTTCCCTCTGGATTATCCATGGAGCCATAATGTTTATTGACATGCCTTCCTGTGATGTAGTTCTTAATTGGGAAGCACATCTTATAAGAGAATTATAGCCTCCAAGTAGGATAATTCCTGTGGTTTGAAAGTTCCACAAAGGAATTCATTGGCATTAGCAACCCAAACAGATTTATTTCTTAACACTTGTCCCAGAGGCTCTAAACTATTGCTATAAAGCTTAGAACAGGCCTGCAGTAACTACATTCTCTAGTTACCCAGATTTATTTCTGGGTTAATTGGTTATTCTGTATTTTTCTAGAAAGCCATGAATTATGTTCTTTAGAATATAAATGTGTAGTTAGTCATCAGATCTATATAGAATGCAAGATAGTATAGATGAAGGCTGATGTAATAGAACAGGCTGCGCTCTTCATTCTGTCTAGTGTGGCATTATACTCAGTTGGTAAAATGTTGGTAAAACCTAAGAATAGGGACGGAAGTCCATATATTGAGATCATCACCACCTGAATAAATGCTGGGAATAGGGGATTTTGCACATCTGTAAGCCCAGTGCTAGGGGTGGGAGGTGGGAGCCAAAGATACATGGGTCCTTAGAATTTACTCAGGAGCTGATCTAGTCAACCTCTGTCTCAAAACCAAAGGTAGACACTGATAGAGGAAGACACCTAGTATTAACATCTGGCCCACATATGCTTGTGTGTGCACTACACATGTGTGCGTATGCACATACATGGCACACACACAAAATAATAACATATAACTAATCAGTTTCTTTGGAGTATAAAAGCTAGAAAACAAGGCAAAGCATAACAATTTATTTTGCAGTGGTTGGCTTATCATGGTCAGCAACTGACAACTATGTTTATTTCCCCTTAGGGACCTTCCCTTTGCAATAGTGTGTCACTAAATCTAAGTTGCTTTCAGTTCCTAGAGGCTTCTGGAAGGAAAAATACCAGAGCAATAAGAAGCCTAATACCCACGGGATTTCCAACAGATCACATCAGAATATACTTCATTTCTTCTTAGAATATTTAATAATTGAAGAGAAATGTTAGACACAAATAACCAATTCTGTATTTAAAATAAAATTTTAAAAAATGTATAATATAAATCCAGACATCAGTTCTTTTGTAAGACTATAACTAGTGATTTTAAGTAATTTAATATATTTCACCACTGTAAAAAAACTAATTCGTAGTTATTTTGATTTCCTCTTGGATAGGAGTCTGAAGGAAAATGTTGACTAGTCTAGATGCATTAGAGGGCTAACAATACACCTTGATGTTTGTATCTACACCTTTAGTGACTTTCTATAATCATAAAAAAGAAAGTAAAAATACATTGGGATTAACAAAACATGTTTAAAATGTGGAAATTGATAGAGCAAAGCTTAAATCATGGGTTCATGGCAGAAACTAAGAGAATGCACTAACCTGTCCTAGGATTAACTGAGCAGTCACCAGGAAAAGAAAAGTGCCACACAAAAGTACAGTAGAGACTGTTGTACAAAGTAAACTAGTAAGACCCCAAGTGTATTCTGCATATGTTTTCTTCGTATGTATAGTGCATAAAAACTCGGACGATCCCACTATCTAGAAATATGGTGAATAATTTTCAATTTAAGGAATTGTATGTTACAGTTGAAGACAAGGAAAAATTAAAAAACAAAAAAGACTAGAATACCCTCTCACTGTGTCATGTGGTACCAGCCACAGGTCCTCAGTGGCAATGGGCAGGGCTTTTGGGCTTCTCTGTACAGTTGAGTGCAGAGAAGTATTCTAGTATAGATTGGATGGTGTGTGGTAGTGGTGGTACTGGAGCGGCATTGACCAAAATTAATTCATTAAAATTAATTCTCTGCTTGATATCTTTCCCTGACAATTCTGTTTTAAGTGGCTTTAACAGCAATGTGATGTTTTCTAGACCACTTCCTTTGGGTGAAGAGCCTAACTTAGCTAGTAAAGTGGATTTCATTTCCAGCTCTTCTGCTTCATCGTGCAGATACCCTGTAGGAGGGTTCCTGTGCACACTGAACAGCCACCCACACAGTAGCCTGGTGGGTCTGTGGCCAGTGACTACAACACTTCTTTCTAGACTGGACTCAGGCATGGGCTTGTTTCTCCATCACTTCTTGCATTGCTATTGAAATGACTGAAAAATTAAATGATAAGCATTGCTCACAGTGCCTTTCCATGAATAGAAAATATTTCTTTTCTTTATTTATTTTTTTTACTGCTTGAATTTCTTTGTGAGAGTCTTACTATATAATCTAGACTAGTCTCAAACTCATGATCCTCCTGCCTCAATTTTCCAATTCTGGGATTATAGCCCAGGGTAAAGTGATAGTCTATGTCATATTATGAGACTTCGTCTCAAAACAAGCACCAAAGGAACACTTCTTTTAACGAAAGATCTGTGATCACATGATTTAAACTACCTTAACTCTTTAATTTCAAGGATTCGGACACTGTTCATATGTTTTGGTCAGCCAGAGTTAATTGAGACATTATGTTCAATTTGTAATTTCTAACACCTATAGTAATATTAGAAGTAGCTAGAAGAACTTTTTTCTTTGTTATATCTGTGTGTGAGAGGGGTGTGTGTGTGTGTACACATATTATGTTTTAACTTCTCTAACATTTTATAGAAAATTTTCATACTCATTAATTAAAACTGAAAGTTTAATTCATAGCCATTGAAAAGAAGAAAGTGATTTTCTATCCCTTTGATATGTATATAGCACATTAATTAAGTATAAAGTTTTATTAAGTCCCCTATTTAAAATGATATTTTAAATTTTTAAATATATTTATTTTCATCTTATTTATATTAATGTTGACATACACATGTATGTACACCACATGTGTGCCTGTTGCTTTTGGAGGCCAGAAGAACGTGATGGGTCCCCTAGAGCCACCATATTGGTACAGGGAACTGAGCCTAGGTCATCTAGAAGAGCAGCAAGTGCTCTTAACCTCTGAGATGTTTCTGCAAGGCTTAGGATAATATTTTAATAAATATTTTAAACACATTTAAGTCACTGTAGTTGTACATTTAAGTAAGACGTGAGACTTGCCAGCCAAGGGTGATAGAATTTAATTAATTCTGAAAACTAGGCTTGTTCTCCTAAACCATTTTATCCTATGATGATTATTGCCATAACAAGCTTTAATTTCATGTCACTTTGAATTTAGGCAATGATATCAAACTGTTAAATGAAATTCTCTGGTGACTAGAACCACTCAGCAACAGCTGTTTCATTACCTGTGCGAAGAGTTTTCCCAAGATGCCAGCCAAAGCAGCCTGATGTGCCATGTCCATCTCACTGTAGTAGCTCACTGCTGATGTCCATGTCCATCTCACTGTAGTAGCTCACTGCTGGTGTCCATGTCCATCTCACTGTAGTAGCTCACTGATGATGTCCATGTCCATCTCACTGTAGTAGCTCACTGCTGGTGTCCATGTCCATCTCACTGTAGTAGCTCACTGATGATGTCCATGTCCATCTCACTGTAGTAGCTCACTGCTGGTGTCCATGTCCATCTCACTGTAGTAGCTCACTGATGGTGTCCATGTCCATCTCACTGTAGTAGCTCCTGCCCGTGTACTCAGCACAGGGTGAGTTCAGCTGGCAAGTGTCCATTACAGGACGTTTCAGAGCCAATTCCATGGAATAAAGTGGATTTGGCATGGAGAACTAGGATAGGAGAAATCATCCTTCTGGTTTTTCTGCTTTTTAATGTCAGGCAAGTTTAGAGGTCTTCTCCTGCTATTAATATTTATACTGTGTGTGTGTGTGTGTGTGTGTGTGTGTGTGTGTGTGTATGTGTGTAAGAGCACACACATACACATATACTCTTATGTAAATTAATTTAAAAAAGTTAGTTAACTGAAATTTTCATCCCCTGTACCTAGTCTATCTTTGACTACCTTTGTTAAAGTATTTCATTAGCCCAAAAGATAATTAAATTTAAAAATAATATTTAAGGGCTAGGAAGATGATTCGACAGTTAAAGTGCTTTCTGTGTAAGCATGAACAGACAAAAATCCAGATGAGGTATGCTTTATATCTCAGCACTAACATGCAAAGACAGAAGAACATAGGGAACTCTGGGCTAATCGGTGATCTCTGCATTTAATGAAAGATCCCTTTCTCAAAACTATTTTATATCTTGACTTATAGGGCATACTGTGAGAACTCATAGAAATATGTAATGTAAAAGAATGAATTGTTGTCATTCAAAAACCGAAAATGAGCGCTTTAAAATGCATCCATTCTATCTTATCTCAGAAAATACATTGGGCAGTATTTAAATACCTGGTGTCCTTAGAGCACTTGGTTTTTTTTATTCTGAAGTCTCAAGTAACAGCAAGTGTGGCCCTCACCCTGTCTTCTCTGTCATATTCCTGCCAAGCAGCCCATCTCCTTCCCTCCCTCCTTTCTTCCCTCCCTCCCTCCCTCCCTCCCTCCCTCCCTCCCTCCCTCCCTCCCTCCCTCCTTCTTTTTCCTAGATTCACTTATTTGATTATGGGTGTTTTGTCTGCATGTATGTCTGCACAGCACAAGAGGGTATCTTGGAACTACAGTTAGAGATAGTTGTGAGACATTCACATAGTGGCTCACAACTCAGGATCTCTGAAAGAACAGTCAGTGTTCTTAACCACTGAGCCATCTCTCCAACACCACAAGTTCTTTCCTAAGTAGTGTATGGTCTACGTGAAGGCATATTAAGCTATATTATGACTTAATAAATCTGTAATAGAAATACACATAAATGTCATGAGAACACAGATGAGTTTCAGTTCAGGATAAAGTTATGTATAAGAAAACTTTCATATACCTATTGAGTATCTTGATTTATTCATTGGAGAAATGTCTATTCAAGTCTCTCAACCAATTTTAATTAGGCTATTAGTTTTTGCTACTGAGTGGTAGGCTGTCCATCCATAGCGTGGTTATCAACTCATTTATAGATCCTTTCTTCTGTTGAGTGTGTTACCTTTTCACTCTGCTGAGCCACCATTTGCTGTACTCTTTGTTTAGTATGATGCTGTTCATTGAGTTGGATTCTGTTGCTTATATTTCCTATGCTACATCCACGACATCAATGATAATCAGTCTCATGTTTTATTTAAATCTTCAATCCAGTCTCTCTCTCTCTCTCTCTCTCTCTCTCTCTCTCTCTCTCTCTCTCTCTCTCTCTCTCTCTCTCTCTCATATATGTGTGTGTGTATACCTGTGACTGCAGGCATGTATGCCATGGTACGTGACATGTGTGGATGTTAGAGGATAGCTCTGTTGTGGGTGTTGGTTCTCTCCTGCCGTGGGACAGAAGCACTCAGGTCTTCAGGCTTTTGTGGGAAATGCTTTTACCACTGAGCCCTCATGCATCCCCATTCTCACACTTCTGCATTTCCATCCACGTTCCTAACGTGCTCTGTCTAAGAGACTACCCTTTCCAATGGAATATTTCTGTACTTTTGCTGAAATTGTTTGACAGTGTATGCATGGATTTATTTCTAGGCTTTGTTCTATTCCTTTGGTTTATTTGTCTCTCTTTATGGATGATGTTGTGGTTTTATTTATAGTGCTATTCAAAGAACAGTGTTCTTAGTTTTTTTTTTTTTTAATAAAGTCTAGCTTATGAAGACCAAGGTCACAGATTATTATTTTTCATTTTTCTTTTAGAAGTTTTATGATCTGCATTTACTTTTTTTGTGTTATATACTGAGTTTATATACGATGTAAGAATTCGATGAAGAGTTTTCGTATATATTTTTGACATATACTAACTAGATCAATATTGTTTATTTAAGAAGATTCTCATATCTTCTTTCAATAGCTTGAGAAGTTATGATATAGTAATGATATTGGTTTCTACTCATGAGTATTGTGATAAAGAAGAAAAGGCCTCCTTTTTCTCGTAAAAGCCGTAATTGTGCTTAATAATGTCACCCTTCCTGAAACAGGAATACAGCTATTAATGCAGTGTTCTGTGCTGGAAACATGCAAACACTAGTTCCTCAGTATTCTTCCCCAGACAGGCAGCTTTGTGGGCTTGGTTGGATATAATAATTACTTGATAGTGCTTATCACTTTATGAGCATATATCAAATATCATATGCCTTAAATATTTGTGTTTTTACATTTTATATTGCAAAACTGCTAGAAAAGTATCTACTGAAAACAACTTATGAAATATAATTTCATAGTCATGCCTCTTAGAAAGCATCCCTTTATAAAACACAACAGGAGTTGTTCCTAGGCTGTTTTTGTGCTGTTTTTCTTGGGTAGAGGATGGAACGAGTAAGGGAGAAGGGCAGTGGGAGGGAGGATGGTTCCCATGGCGACTTCCTACCTGTTAGTCTGGAACACTGCCACCACAACCTGGGTTCTAGAGTGTGTGTTTTCTGTATGGATTGAGTCTGAGTTTCTCCCAAAGATTGGCTCGTTTGCTCTGGTAGGACCAGTTCAGCCTGTGCCCTCTTTGCATGTCTGTCGTGCAGAGTGTGATAATCTCTGCTCAGGTCCTTTCTAATTTCAGACCAGGCCAGAGAACTGAACAGTGACTGTTGACTGAAGGGAGGAATGACATCTGACATTTGAAATTTTCACATCTTTTTTTAAAAACCAGAAATAATATGAATCTAAAAACATTGTAACTTCTCTTCTACCTAAATTGAAATGTGCTCAGTTCACTGTGACACATCATATATTTGTAGCTAATAATGTTTCTTAGCATTTTAGTTTTTAAGGAAATAATTTTTTAGTTGGATAATTATTAGACTTATGCTGTATATATTGAAAGCACAAAAGAACTGAATGTTATTTTTGCTTTTTAACAAAGAAAAGCTTTGATAGTTTTATAGGTATGTTATAGCAACTGTAAATACTGTCAGAATAGATTAATTTGACAGATAATTTTAAGTCTTTTGAGGTTTACCTTAGGATTTTGATTTAAGCTGTATCTGAAAACTGACACATTTACGTGAATCTAAAAGGAAGAATTATTCCTGTACTAACATATATTAAAAGAAACAATGATTTTAGAAACATACTTGTGATATTTGATAATGAAAATTAATTTGGAATTTCAGAAATACACAATTAAAGGGAGAAATTAATTTTATTGTTTGTTACACATGTGTCTTAAGAACATTTTAGACTTCTTAAACATTCCTTCCATACTTATAGCTTTCCCAGCCCTGGTTAGAGCTCCGTATGTCTCATGTGACTCCACAGTAAATACAGAAAGTATCGCCACTCCACTGAAGAAATAATTTTTGACCTTAGGTCTTGAGACTTTTGTCAAATAGAGAGGAAGGCAACCTGAAAATAGCATAAAGCAGAACACAAGTTACAGCAGGGTTCTCAAGTAATGCAGGTGGTTCCTCTCTAAAAGTGCACTAGTGTTTACACAGGCATGTGGATTACAAAAAGGGTACTCAAACCTTAGAGCATTTCTGTTACAAATTTGGCTTAAACATGCAGCATTTTGCATTTTGACAGCATGTATATATGAATGTTCATGTTTATGCAAATATCATCCTTTTCTCTGGGCTTGGGAATACTAAATCTGAATTGACTAATTACAAACTTAGTAGAGGGTTGTGGATTGAATGCATGTTCCTTATTGAAATCTTAACCCTAGTGCGATGCAATTTGAATGTGAGGCTTTTGGCTGGTAACTGGAATTAGGCAGCCCATGACCACAGAGTCTTCATGGTTAGTTGCCTCATTGATAAAAGAAATAGAAGGAGAACTCTGTGTGCTGCTGCCATGTACATGTGCAGTGAGAAGATGCCACCTAGCAATCTGGAACACAGACCTCATCGGTCACTGTGTCTCCTAACACCGTCATCCTGGACATTCTAGCCTTCAGATCTGTGAAAAATCTTTGCATTTAAGTAGCTCAAATTTTAGAATGTACTGTAACAGCCAAACTGACTTAAGACTTACCCAATAGGATGGATAAAGTATATTGAGTATATATAGCCTCAATTACATACCATTATTGAAATATGGGATTCATCACTTAGAGCAAAGTACAGAAAACTATAAAGTACACACACAGCAGAAAGAATGCAAGTTATCCACTCCTGTTTACAACAGTAAGCTCTACAGCCTTTGGGAGTAAACTTAGAAAAAGACCTGAAGAGAATTAGAAGATATTTAGCATGTATTACTAAATGAAAAATGACTGGGTTATATGTTAGTCTAATATTTATTTTTAAAATCATATGAAGATTATATCAGTAGTTAGTTTTGAATGTTGAGTTTACATTTGATTTTCCTTACTTGTTTTTACGTTTTTGCTTAGTGCAGTGAATCGTGTGTTACTGTGTTGTCCACAAAATCAACTAATATTTAACCAGCATAAGACTATGGAGTAAAGCCAGGCAGTGTGAGAAGAGTTTGGCTGGGTCAGGCCTTACTGCAGGGCGTACAAGAAAATGCTGGTTGGTCACAAAGAGCCAGAGAGTATTTTCACAGCATCTTACTAGTTAGTTTCTTAGAACACTTTCAGGCCTTTCATTCTTTATATTTAACTAGCATTTACAGGGTTGACTGTGTGACTGCTCTCCTGAAACATACTTCCCACTAAAGAGCATATAGTTACCCATTCTGCATTACATTTAAGAACATTCAGAAATATTTCCAAAGATAAAATACTACATTTTGGAACTCTTGTTATTTTTTAAATGCAGTGTTTCCTGGTAGTGGTTGATTTTGAAGTGAACATTGCAGCTGTTTTGCTGTATGTAGAGTCTGCGGTGGGGATGAGGAGGCCTCTGTTTTATACACAGTCATTACCACGCCCTACAAAAAGGCAAACACATTTTATTTGGGCAAGAATAAGTTGGGAATTAGAGAAAATAATCTTCTCAGTGGAGAACTGTTATTAGCCAGATGAAACTTCTAGTAGGTTTGCTGTGGAAGTTTATCTCGGCATCTGCACTATAGTCCCTGCCAGATGTGTGCTGTAAAGTTCAATGAATCTTGACAAGCATTGACTTGATTTCAGTGGCTATACGATGCTAAGAATCCTTGACAAATGAGAAAAACTAGTTTTTAACAAATTTCATCTAAGTTAATGTTTTATTTAAATTAGTATAAATGTTTTCTTTTCTCCATTTAATGCAAAATCAGTTGTTAAGAGCAGTCTTAAGATTGAAGCCTAGCTTGCCTGTAAGCTGTCATAAAAAAGTAAATAAAATCTTATTCCATTTGCCCTTTGAGTACAAATTAAATACACATGATTCAGTAGTTTAAATGTAGTTTGTTAGGAGTATTTTATGTAATTTTATATATAAAAAGGAAATAAATCATTAAAGAATGAGATTTGAAACAGAATGTATAAGATGTGTTCTGGCAGCAAAATGTGAAATTTAACATGTGCCAATGAAATATATAAATAATTATATAGCCCTAAATAAAAATAATCATGCATTTAAATTATACCCATATACATAAGCATGTGTGTTTGTGTCTAAGAGGGAGAGAGAGAAGGAAATTTTATCCTTCTCTACTGATTGTAGATAATGAAGTAATTTGAATGTAATAAAACTTCAGGAAAATATATTTGCAAGAAGTGTCATCTTAATGAAATATGTTGTCTGTGGTGTTATTAAATTGTTTTGAAGGAGATGGTAGAAGTCACTGTGCAATAGTATAACAGCTCCGTGAGCAGCACTCTGTCCACAGGTGTGCAGGGTGTCACATCCAGATGGCTTCCCACTGTTCACTTGGCTTTGATCAGAATGAATATGAGCTCACTTGCCTGTGAACATAATGAATGTGAGTTCACGTGGCTGTGATCATAATGAATGTGAGTTCACACTGCCTGTGATCATAGTGAGCGTGAGTTCAC
>NW_021621185.1:14284754-14284952 GCF_004785775.1 Grammomys surdaster
CTGTGATCATAGTGAGCGTGAGTTCACACTGCCTGTGATCATAGTGAACATGAGTTCATGTGGATATGATCATAGTGAACGTGAGTTCACGTGGATGCAATCATAGTGAACATGAGTTCACACTGACTGTGATCATAGTGAGCGTGAGTTTACACTGCCTGTGATCATAGTGAACATGAGTTCATGTGGATATGATTA
>NW_021621185.1:14284962-14349833 GCF_004785775.1 Grammomys surdaster
ACATGAGTTCATGTGGATATGATTATAGTGGATGTGAGTTCACACTGGCTGTGGTCATAGTGAACATGAGTTCACGTGGATGCAATCATAGTGAACATGAGTTCACACTGGCTGTGCTCATAGTGAACGTGAGTTCACATGGCTGTGCTCAGAATGAATGTGAAACCTGCTTTTGTTGTCTGTACCAGCTCTCCTGTAACATTTTTAATTGATGTGCTTCTCCAATATTCAGGAAGTCACTAATGACATTTGGGGAGAGGAAGCTTGTTAGCCTCCTTCCTGACTATACAGCTTTTATTTTTTATTGAAATTGTGGTCTCAGCCAAAAACCAGTTGGTGGAAGGAGGAGTCATGAATGAAAAGCAGAGGGAGAAAAGGCAGGGAAAGGTTGTCCAGAGGAACAAAGGAGAAAATCAGAAAGCTGGTTATGCAGATATTAAGTCATCGCGAAAGGCTTGGCTAAGATACAAGCACTGTCGTCTCATCCCTGCTCCTGTGCAGGAACATGAGGAACACACGTGATGATGTTTCTGTCATGGAATTTTACATGATTATTTTCTTGTTATGTTTTTATTTTTAATTTAACAACTAGAAAACATCCATTTCTATAGTGTTCTTGACAGGTTTCTTTTTTCAGTTCCTGCTTTGAGAGCCTTCAGTTCTGTATAACGTGGTTTGATCATAGTCAGCTTTTCACAGATCCGCCCCTTTCCTATCCATCTGACTCTGTGTATAAATCTCTGTGGGTGTTTGGAGTAAAACACTTATCTGATGCAAAGATAATATTCACAGATGAGAGAGACTTTGTGATGTCTGTCTTTCTGAGTCTGTGTCACCTCACTCAGTGTTGTTTCCAGCTCTCCATTAACCTACAAATCCATTAATTTACCTACAGATTTCATAACTTTATTTTTACTAATAATCTGAATATTATTCCTTTGTATAAACATGCCACATTTTCATTATTCACTTGTTTCTGTAACTTTTGAAGTTTATTCCAGTGGTGATATATGTTGATGATATATTTGGGGAATGGGCACAAGTTCTTGGCACATAGTCCAAGCTGGACTTGAACTTGTGGTTTTTCTGCTTCAGCTTTCCAAATGCTGTGGTTATGCTGTGGTATATTTTGAAGTGCAACTCTGTCTGTTGATACTCTGAATAGAGACAGTGTCCTACTGAACCAGCAGTCTGAAGGAGGATTAGTAGGGAAGTGAGAGGCAAGTTGTCAAGTCTTGCTTACGTGATTGAAAATCAGACTAAAAGCAATCTTTGTATATTGAAAATAAGAAGGGTAAAAGTCTTATGCTGTGCAGAAGCTCTGCAGAGATGGTGCAGAGAATTCTCACAGAATAAAGTGGCATCTCATGAGCCATTCTTGAAGTTGAAAGACAAATGTGTTACAACCTTCTTCAGGATTGAGTACTGCACGTGTTAGCCTGCACACTCTCTGTTCATCAGAGAACAGATATCTGGCCCATCTTCACAGTTCTGCTTTAAATCCTGTTCTGTATGAACTGAAGAAAAGTACACCAATATTTCAGAAGCTTCTTCCCCTCCCTCCTTTCCTTTTAAAAGAATTTTCTCTCATATTCTTCTCATTTTTAGGAATATCTCCCATCCTTTGTGATTTATGTCAATATTCTAGCTATCTAAAAGAAAGTGGACTGTGAAAGGTAATTATAGAGACAACGAGTCATGAGGGAAGGCGTATAAATCACATGAACATTTCATCAGGGCTGCATGTAGGATAGCTGAGTGGGGAAGACATACTGTCTATCAGACCATGGGTGAGAAGGACAGTCCACTGTCCTCCAAGATGCCTGGCAGTTGTGCAGCCTCGATCTCCTCACCAGCTCTTGAATGGCTCCAGTTTTCTGTGGCCCTGACAGTCTGTCCACTCCCTCAGAAGCTCTGGGCTGTAGTTATATTACTCTTTAAGATAGAAATATACTACCTGTCGTGTTTTATAGATTGTTGTCCAAATGGATAACAAAAAAGTTTATAAGATATTTTCTATTTTTATGTTCTTTATAATTATTAAAACTATAAATGCTTGAATCACAGGCTAAGTAAAAAATTAAATCATCCAAATTTACATTTCTCTTCTGCTACCCTTGCTGTCATGCAACTAAACAAAAGAGAGTAACCTGGACTTTCCCTTCCGGTCTCCTGTCACCGGGAAAGGCCTATGAGCGAGAGCAGAGCAGTCTCAGTAGTTTTGTAGCTAGTAAAACATTTTGGAGAACTTGATGTGTTTTCCATTTAAAAATCAGAAATAAATGTTAAAAGATAGGAAAGTATCACACTGCACTATGCTTTCTCTTTCCTAGGACTCTTAAGTTTGTTTATAGTAAATTATAATGCCAGTGTTGTAGACATTGAGAAAATGATAAAGTTTTACCAATAGTTTTATGGAATAATAACCAGGAACAAAATCTTGAAATCACATCTACATGCTTAAGTAAAAAGTGTTGATAATTTTATAGTGTGTGTTAAAGATCAAATTGTCCCATTCCACAACAGATAAAGACAAGATAAAGACATAATTTATGTAAAATGAAACTAAAAGTGAAAGAATAGATGAGAGTGATCTTAAGCCAACATTTAAAAATTTTATAAAATGGAGCTTTTAATTTTTCCTTAATAGGAATTGTTTGGTAAATCATGGGATCACCCATTCTCTCATTCTCCTATGTACTCTGACCCAGTTCTAGGAAGGAAGCCCAAGGCCTGGAGTGAATTAGCTAGGTAGGAGACTGCAGAGGTCCCTAGAAGGGAAATGGCAGACCAGAGAGAGTCAGTGTGCAGACATAAGAAAAATTAAACACAGTTATTAACAGACAATATGATAAATGAAAATAGTTTTAGAAGTATGAATTTGCATTCCAAATGTCAGCAGATTTTTAGATATAAAGCAAAATTAAATATTGATGTTTATTTGCAGTAACAAGGGGTCAGAATTTACATTGAAATTTGGTTCATCAGCAAGCAGGAATAAGTATAGAATGGATTGTTTTATTTATTTGAACTGTGAATCTGGACATGGATGCAGGTAACGAAAAGGAGGAAGACGGTATCCTTTCCAAAGAAGAGCTATCACTAGGGAAACAACAGAGAAGGAGAAAATGGGTATTATGAAACCCTCTTAATGCAAGATTATAGACTTAGACATCTTAATAAAACTTTTTGAACGTTGTTTGAGAGTTGCATATTATGTATTTTGATCATATTAATGTCCCCTAACTCCTGCCAGATTTAGTTTGCATCTCTACCCACCCATCTTTGTGTCCTCACTAAGTACAGTTTGTGCTGCCCATATTCTTCAGTGTGTAGCCATCCACCAGCAGTATGGTACCTACTTGGATCACACCCATAAAGAAAACTGACTCTTTCTCTGAGTAACTATCAACTGCCAATATCCCCTCAGCTAGGAGTAGGATTTCATATTCACCTCCCCTCTCCATGCTTAGATTTTGTCTGGCTTGGCTTGCACAGGTATTGTGCACTAGGTGTGTTAATATGTGACTGATACATTGTATCCAAAACCCACTGCTTTGTTGTAGTTACCCAAGGCTTCTGGTCCCACAGTCTTTCCACCCCTCCCCCCTCTACAATAATACCTGAGCTCTGACAGGAAAGCTGTGATGGAGCCGTCCCATTTAGCACTGAGTACCCAACACTTCGACCACTCGTCTCTCCTTGTGTTAATTGCTATCTACTGCCAGGAGAAGCTTTTCTGATGAGGCTTGAGAGATGCCCTCACCCGTGTTATAGTGTAACAGTAAGTCATCAAGAGTTGGTTCAATACTGTATCACTTAGCAGAATAATAATAGTAGACCTGCCTAGCCACACTTCTTGATCCTGATAACTGTTCTGGGTATGGGTTTTATCTTGTGGACTGAGCCTTAAATTCAGTCAGAAAGTGACTGGCTGTTCCCAGGACACTGTTGCCACTGTTGCACCTGTAGGAGTGTCTTGATGGACCACTCGTTACTGTTGCTCACAGCTGGGTAAGGAGAAGAATCACTTCTCTCCTTCCACCTTGGCCATAGCCATTGCAGCATTATGAAAGCCATATCCAGATGGTCATGTGGTTCGTCTCCTGTTATCCTCTTGGAGTTTGGCAGTTTTATAGTTTTACCCTTTACACTCCGAGCTCTGACATATTTTTAATGAACTTTGATTACAGTTATCCAGTATTATGTTTCTTCACATATAGTGTGTCAGCACTGTTAAACACTGTCCTTTGTCATTCTGTTGTCTTGACTCCATTGTCAGTGGTCAGTTGAATATTCGTGTATGTATTCTGTCACTGCCCTCCACAAAGCCAACACCACACTGTCCTGGGTGGTGTGGATATGTAGCAAGTCTTGAAATCAGGTCGTGTCAGTCATTTAATTTGTTGAGTGTTTGACTAGTCCAGGTCTTTTCGTGTAAACCTCAGACTCAGCTCATCAGATTTGCAGAACAACTTGGATAAGATTTTGTTTTGTTGGGATTATGTAGGACATAGAGTTCAAATTGGATAATAGCCAGTTTTTCTACCCATAAATTTGGAAATTCTTTTGTCCATTTTCTAGTGGTCCTTAACAGAGGTTTTGACATACTTTGTTAAGTTTGTATTTGAATATCATCTGTACTAGCTGGTTTTTACACAAGCTGGAGTTATCACAGAGAAAGGAGTTTCCCTTGAGGAAATGCCGCCATGAGATCCAGCTGTAAGGCATTTTCTCAGTTAGTGATGAAGGGTGGGAGGGCCCCTTTTGGGTGGTGCCATTGCTGGGCTGGTAGTCCTGGATTCTATAAGAAAGCAAACTGAATTTGTCAGGCTTTGGCAGAGCTTCTCAGGAGACAGCTATATCATGCTCCTGTCAGCATGCACTTCTTATCGCCCACCTCAGTGTCTGGATTTGGTGTCTGTATATGGGATGGATGCTTGCAGCCAACCATTGGACTGAGCACAAGGTCCCCAGTGGAGGAGTTAGAGAAAGGACTGAAGGAGCTGAAGGGGTTTACAACCCCACAGGAAGAACAACAATATCAACCAACCAGATGCCCCAGAGCTACCAGTGATTAAACTATCAACAAAAGAGTACACATGGAGAGACCCATGGCTCCAGCTGCATGTGTAGCAGAGAATGGCCTTGTCAGACATCAGTGAGAGGAGAGGCCCTTGGTCCTGTGAAGGCTTGATGGCCCAGTGTAGGGGAATGCCAGGGCAGGGAGATGAGAGTGGGTGAGTGTGTGGGAGAGCACCCTCATAGAAGCAGGGGGAGGAGGTATGGGATAGGGGATTTCTGAAGGGGAAACTAGGAAAGGGGATAACATTTGAAATGTAAATAAATAAATTATCCAATAAAAAAAAAAGAAATATAGTTGAGCTAACCAGTGAGTAACATCCCTCCATGGCCTCTGCATCAGCTCCTGCTTCCTGACCTGCTTGAGTTCCAGTCCTGACTTCCTTTGGTGATGAACAGCAGTGTGGAAGTGTAAGCTGAATAAACCCTTTCCTCCCCAACTTGCTTCTTGATCATGATATTTGTACAGGAATAGAAATCCTGACTAAGACATCATCCTTGAACATTAAAGTAAATATTACTGTATTTTTATATTAAATCTCTCTTGTTCACCATGGGTGGCTTCTGTAGGAAATTATTGCCTTCTCTCTGTATGTTCGCTCTGGAGCCTGACTCTTTCTATAATTACTTGTACTGAGTCTTTTCTTAATTGGATAGTTGCTACTACTTCAGGCCTGATTATAACCTTTGCCACTTTCTCTTTAGGTATGTAGTTTTTCTGTCTTTTAAATGCTTAATTTTTTACATATTGAAGATATATTCTTCTCTCATACAATATATCTCAACCACAGTTTCCCCTCCCTCCATTCCTCCTAACTCCCTCCTTCTCCCACTTCTCTTTGTTCCCTGATCCACTCTCTGTCTCCCATCAGAAAAGAGCAGGCCTCTAAGAGACAACAAACATGGCAAAACAAGATACAGTAAGACCAGACAAATGCCCTCATGCCAGAGCTGGACAAGGTAACCCAGCAGGAGGCAAAGAGTCCTATGAGCAGGCAGAAGAGTCAGGACACACCCATTCCCACAGTTAGAAGTTGCACCAAAACACAGAGCTAACAGCCACACATATAGGTAGCAGACCTGGTGTAGACCCCTGCAGGCCCAGTGCTTGCCTCTTCAGTCTCTGTGAGCCTGTGTGCACCCTGCTGAGTTGATTCAGTGTATTCCTGAGTGTCCTCTATTCCCTGATGACTCTTAAATCTTCCCTCTCCCTCTTCTGTGGGGTTCCCTGAGCTCTGAGGGGAGGGACACAATGGAAGCCTCCAATCCAGACTCTCTCTGCATAATGCCTGGCTGAGATTCTTTGCATCCATTCTCACCTACTGCCCTAAAGGAAGCCTCTCTGATAACAACTGGACAAACCACTAATCTATGAGCATAGCAGAATACTGTTAGGAATCATTAATCTCTTCCTCCCTCCCTCCCTCCCTCCCTCCCTCCCTCCCTCCCTCCCTCCTTCCCTCCCTCCCTCCCTTCCTCACTCCCTCCCCTTCTCTTTACCTATTGTGTTTGGTTCTACCCTAGGTATCTGGGCTATCCTGTCTCCAATTCCTAGCTATCAAAGCAGTGTCAGCCATGGACTTCCTCTACTGGAGTGGGTCTCAAGTTAAATCAGACATTGGTTAGCCACTCCCACAAGTTCCTTGCCCCAGCATATCTTGCAGACACCGCAAGTTCTGTGCCACCCCTGCCTTAGCACATCTTGCAGGCAGGAGGAATTGTTCCTCAAAGGTTTTGTAGTTGGGTTGGTGTCCATGTTACTCTTTTGGTAGCCTGCAGATTGCCTTATGGCACCAAAAAGACTAGAATATAGGGGTGAAGGCTCCATTCAGGCACCAGCTTGATCTCCCCATTTTCAGTGAGCTGTGTGGATGATATCTTTGTCAATGGGGGCACACTGTCACTTTGCTGAGAGCAACCCCTTGTCATAGCATCAGCCAGGTTTGTTTCTCAGGCTCTACGGGACCATCTTGGCCAATAACTCAACCAAACGCAACCCATCCCTCCCCTGGAAGCCTTGCCTAGCTGCATGAGATTACCAACTGAGACTGCGTATTGCCCATTACTAGATTCTCCCTAGGTTCACCTTCATAGATTCCAGGAACTTTACACTGCACTAGGTTTCCACACCACCCCCAAATGCTCCCTCATTCCAGCTCTCTCTCTCCATTCTCACTCCTTCTATTCCATCCCTCCTACCCCACCTGATCTCTCCTACTCCCATCGCCACTCACCCCCAGTCCAGCAAGATCTATTATCCTGCCCCTCCTTAGGGAGAACCGTGCATACACCCAGACCTCTTCTCTTTACCTAACCTCTCTGAGTCTACAGATTGTAGCTTGGTTATCATTTTACTAACAGCTAATACCCACTTATAAGTGGATACATACCATATTTATCTTTGTGGACATGGGTCACCTTACTCAGGATTTTATTTTATGTTTTTCTATTTCCATCCATTTGCCTGCAAATTTTTTGATACAATTTTTTAAACAGCTGGGTAATGATCTATCATGTAAATGCAGTATTTTTTTTAATCCATTCTTCTGTTGAGGGGCATCTAGGTTGTTTCTAATTTTTTTGTTAGTTTTTATTCTTCTTTATTAATATAGAAAAGGAACCCGAGGCAGCTGGACCAGTAGTACAAAGCACCAGGAGTTAATACTATTCTGGTAAAAGAGTTGGCTTTATAAAAGTTAAGGAGGAAAAAAGTGAAAGAGGAGGCAGGAACTGCTCGGCTTCCGGGGCCAGGCCCAGCCTAGCACCCAGAGCCTTAGAGCAGGACCTGGAATGAGGGGCTGATGGGTAATTGTGAAGCGGAGTGAGTTGGAGACCATGGTGACAGATGATGGGCATAGAGGTTCAGGTAGTGGGAAGCATTTCTGTGGCTGATAAGGACAGAGCACAGAGCTCCTCAGTGAGGCATGGGGAGGGACACTTAGCTCTAGGGCCAGGTAGAAAATGCTGCAGACATTATGGACTTTGTGAATCCAGACATGACTCTAGGGTAGAAGGGCCTTTCCCAACAGGAGTCACCTTTGCTCTATACTACACAGGAGCTTTAGGACCCAAGACACAGAAGAGGCTCAGAGTCTCACAGTTGGAGGAACAAGAGGAAGAAACTCAAGTGTCCGAAATTAGGCAACCAGGATTGAGACACAGGACAAGATAATAGTGTACCTGCACAACAGGTTAGAATATGGAGCAAGGTTAATTTTAAATCAGCTCCACAGCAGTGGTGTCTGCATGGAACCTTAGCACACACAGCTTGCTGGGCTGTAGACTCCGTTCTGCTGGAACCCATCATGTGATGTGTCCTGCCCTGATCTCTTGCCTCATCTGCCAATAAGAGCTTGGACTATGACCTCCAAGGTCATGACAGCAGTTGTGCAAGCGGACAGAGCTGCTCCTGGTGGGTGGGTGGACACTGAGCTTGGATGGAGGCATGAAGTGATGGAGAAGAAAGATGTTCCTGTCTGGAACCTACTCTCAGACACAGTCCCAAACTAGAAAGGCTGCTGGGAGTCCGCCTCTGTCTAGAGGAAGGGAAGGCCATGCAGGGAGATGGCATGGTTCACCCAGTCTCCTCATAGTCACCACCTGGCGTGGAGCTAACTGGCAGTACTAGGCAGCTCTTTATGCTTTTCCCCAGATTGGGGAGTTCAAGGCCTCTGGTAGATTCTGCCTCTTGCCCTCAGCATGGGATTGGAAGTGCTCTTTTTCACTGTGGTCCTATCTTGGGGACAGGCCGAGTCTCTACGTGGCTGGCACATATTAGTTGGTGAGGAAAGGACAGAGGTTCTGACTAAGACAGGGAGATAGATGACAGCAGCTCCGGCTTCCTCCTTTCCCTCTCAGAGCATCTCAGTCAACTGAGTTACAGATCTCTTCCACCACAGCATTGAAGATGTGTGGCTGGTCAGTGTAGATGTGCTGCGATGCACCCTCAGTCTCCATGTCTCGCACATAGAATCTGGCCTTTGCATCTTTACCTTTTTCCCTGTGCTGGTATCTATCCAGGTGTTGGCCCCATAGATCATGCTGATGGGCACATCTTTTCGAATTAAGTGGATTCGCTCCAACATGGGGCGCCGGGCCCAGCCAAAGAACTCCATCATGGCTTTGGATGCTGTTTCCCCACTGGGATTCTGTGCATTGCAGTGGTAGATGTATTCTGAGATGGTATCATCCTCAAAGAAGTCTGCAAACTTGTCCTTAAAGTCATGATGGAACCTCAACACCAGCCCAGGCCCCCAAAGCCCAGCCACTGGAAGAGCAGCCAGTGGATTAGAACGTCCCAGGACAGATGCCACAGTCTTGACTCTGGTTGGAAGTGCACAGATCTCACTGGGGTCAGTTGGTTGTAGGGAAAAGCCCCATGGATCCCCCAGGATGTTTAACTCTTTGAGAGTACTTGAGAGAATAAGAAGTGGCCAGGAACTCTCCCAAACTGTGCCCCAGGAGGATCATGGTGGCCATTCCCATGGTTTTCTGCCATATTTTTATTGAGGTCACAAACTCATCTTCAGCTCCTTCTGGGTCCCTTGGGAATGTTGGCCTTGAGCTTCACTCCAAAACCAAGCAGATCAAAGGTATGGAGTGTGCGGCAGGCACTCTGAATCTATATTGAGGATCCAGAGGCCCACACTGCCCCCAAAGTCTTGTACCATCACCAGAGGGGCGAAGTCATTTTGCTCTGGGCTCACAGTCACCATCCAGATCTTGTTCTGGTTTGGGAGAGATGAATGATAGGCCAGGAACTTGTTCTGGAGACAATGGAGGATCCTGGCTTTCACAGTCTTCAGCTGAGACATGGAAGTGGGGCACCAAGTGGGAAGCCAGCCGCTCAGCCCGCCCTGATTATCAGCCATAGTAAACGAGCCCCAGTTGTTTCTAATTTCTGGCTATTATGAATAAAGGCATAATGAAGATGGTTGAGCAAGTGTCCTTGTGCTAAAATGGACCATCCTTTGGGTATATGTCCATTTCTTTAACTGTTTCTCAGACATTTGAGAGTCCTCTATTGAGAATTCTCTGTCTACATCTGTACCTTCTTTTTAATTGGATTATTTGTTTTGTTTTTTGATCATTAGTTTCTTGAGTTCTTTATATCTTTTGGATTTTAGTCCTTGATCTGATTTGGAGCTAGTGAAAGTCTTTTCCTGTTCTCTAGACTTTTGTTCCGTTGACTGTGTCCTTTGCCCTCAAAGCTTTTCAGTTTCATGAGGTCCCATTTATTCATTTGATCTTAGAGCCTGAGCTGTCGGTGTCTGTTCAGGACATTGTCTCCTGTGTCAGTGCATTTGAGGTTGTTACCCACTTTCTCAGTTAAGGTTCAGTGTATTTAGTTTTATGTTAAGGTCTTTGATCCACTTGGACTTGAATTTTGTACAGGATGACAAAGATGGATCTGTTTGCTTTTTTCTACATACAAACATCCAGTTTGACCAGCATAATTTGTTGAAGATGCTGTCTTTTTTCTAGTGTGTATTTTTGGCTTCTTTATAAAAAATTTGGTATCCATAGGTGTGTGGATTTATATCTGTCTTTAATTCAGTTCCATTAATCAACATGACTCTTTTTATGCTAATACCATACAAGTTTTATTACTATAGCTCTGTAGTAAAACTTAAAATCTGGATTGGTAATACCTCTGGCACTTTTTTTATTGTTCATGATCACTTTAGCTACATTAGTTTTTTTTTTATTTCCTTGTGAAGTTGAGACTCATTCTTTCAAGATCCGTAAAGAATTATGTTGGGTTTTGATGGGAAGTGCATTGAATCTGTAGATTGCTTTCTGTAAGATAGCCATTTTTTTCTGTTATACTTCTACAAATCCATGAATATGGGTTATCTTTCCATCTTCTGATATCTTCTTCAACTTCTTTCTTCAAAGACTTGGCATTTCTAATGTCTTCCACTTGCTTATTTAGAGTTACCCCAACGTATTTTATTGGCTTTAACTATATTTTATATTATTTGAGGCTATTGTAAAGGGATTGTTTCTCTGATTTTGTTCTTAGTCCATTTGGTGTTTGTATATAGGAGGGCTACTCTTTTTATTTGTTTGCTTGTTTGTTGTTTTTTTGTTTTGGTTTGGCTTTTGTTTGAGTTAATCTTGTATCCATCCACTTTGCTGAAAGTATTCATCAGCTATAGGAGTTTCCTTGTAGAATTTTTTGGGTTACTTATGTATACTATCATATGCAAAAAACCCCTATACTTTGACTTCTTTCTTTCCAATTGTATTCTTTTGATCTCTTTTAGCTTTCTTATTTGCTCTAGCTAAAAGTTCAAGTATTATATTGAATAGATAAGGAGAACACAGACGGTCCTATCTTGTTCCTGGGTTTATTGGAATTGCTTTGGGTTTGTGTCTATTTAATTGATATTGGGTATAGTATTGCTATAGATTATCTTTATAATGTTTAGGTATGTCCCTTGTATTATGAAGGGGTATTGTATTTAGTCAAAAGCCCTTTCTTCATCTAATAAGTTGATCAGGTAGTTTTTTTCCTTTCAGTTTTAAATGATGGATTACATTTTTTGATTTTTGTTTATTGAACCATCCTTGCGTCTCTGGGCTGAAGCCCACTTGATCATGGTGGGTAATCATTTTTATGATTTAGTTTGCAATTATTTTATTGATTTTTATGATTTAGTTTGCAATTATTTTATTGAGTATTTTTGCATCTATGTCCATAAAGGAAATTGGTCTGTAATTCTCTTTCCTTGTTGATTCTTTATATGATTTGCATATCAGTGTGACTGTGGTCTTATAAAATAAATTTCCAGTATTCCATTTGTTTCTATTTTGTGAAATTGCTTAAGGAATATTAGTATTAGCTTTTCTTTGAATCTCTTATAGAATTCTTCACTAAAGCCATCTGCCCTTGAGCTTTTTTAGTTGAAAGACTTTCAGTGATTGCTTCACTGGGGGTTATAGGTTTATTTAAGTTGTTTATCTGGTCTTGATCAGTAAGTGGTATGTATGGAGAAATTTATCTATTTCTTTTAGATTTTTCAATTAGGTAGCATACAGATTTTTAAAAGATGTCCTTGTGACTTCTGTGGATTTCCTCGGTGTGTGTTGTTGCGTCTCCTCTTTAATTTATTATTCTGTTAGCTTGGACGCTCCCTCTGTGCCCTTGTTAGCTTGGACACTCCCTCTGTGCCCTTGTTAGCTTGGACAAGAGTTTGTCTGTCTTGTTGATTCTTTGAAGGGCCAGCTCTATTAAAGAAAGAACCAGGTCTATTGATCCCTTATTGTTCTTTTTCTATTTTGTTGATTTTTAACCCTTGGTTTGATTATTTCTTGAGGTTTACTCCTCTTGAGTGCGCTTACTTCTTTTTGTTTTAGAGTTTTCAGGTGTGCTGTTAAGTTACTAGTACAATATCTTCCTTTATTTTTTTCTTTTCTTGTAGGCCTTAGTGTCATGAAATTCCTCTCAGCATCACCTTCGTTGCGTCTCATAAGTTTGGGTATGCTATGAGCCCATTTTCATTGAATTTTAGTGTCTAGTTTCTGCCGCAGCCAGAATTCATGGGTCTGGGAGTCAAGAGGTGGAAAAGGGAACTCCTAGTGACCTACTAGGAAAGTTTTTGCTTCCTGTCCCTGCAGCCTTAAGGTCTGCTGGCCTAGAGGTTTTGGTTCCAGAGGGAGGGGTGTTCCTGCTAGGAGCCACAACAAACAGTCCATTCAACTGGAAGCTCACACTTCCCCCAGGTCATTTTGGGCTTCTAATGACCTTAAACTAGCAAGGTCACACCTACAAGGCCACACCACCTAATAGTGCCACTCCCTGGGCCAAGCATATTCAGTTTCCATGATGTGGTAGGCTTTCTGTTGTTTCTATTGATACTGATACTCAGCTTTAATCTATAATGATCTGATAGGATACTGCTGGTTATTTCAGTTTTCTTGTATTTTTTGCGATGTGCTTGTGACCATGTATGTGGTCAATTTTTGAGAAAGATCCATTAGGCTCTTGAAATGTATTCTTGAAGGGTATTGAAGTGTATTCTTTTGTGTTTGTATGAAATTTTCTGTAAACATCTTGTTTTAGTTTTGCTAGTGTGAAACTTATTTCCTGTATTTTCATGTGTGTATTTAAACTCCTTGGGTTAGTGTTCCCTCTAGCATCTTCTATAGAGCTGGATTTATAAATTGATATTGTTTAAATTTGACTTTATCATGGAATATTCTTATTATCTCCATCTATGGTGATTGATATTTTGCTGGATATAATTCTCTGGGCTGACATGTGGTTTCTTAGAGTCTGTGGTACATCTCTCCAGGACCTTCTGGCTTTTAGAGTCTTCATTGAAAAGTTTGATGTAATTCTGATAGATCTGTCTTCATATTTTTTCCCTTGCAGCTTTTAATATTCTTTCATTGGTCTGTGTGTTTGGTGTTTTGATTATTTGGGGAGGGGACTTTCTTTTCTGCTCCAATCTGTTTAGTGTTCTGTAAGCTTCTTGTACTTTTATAGATATGTTCTTTAGGTTAAGAAACTTTTTTTTTAATGATTTTGTTGAAAATATTTTCTGGGCCTTTGGGTCAGATTCTTCTCCTTCCTCTATTCCTATTATTTTTTGGTTTGTTCTTTTGTTCCTAGATTTCCTGGATCTTTTGTGTCAGGAATGTTTTAGATTTAACATTTTCTTTGATTGATATATCGATTTCTTCTCTTACATCATCAATGCCTGAGATTCTCTGTTTTATCTCTTGTATTTTGTTGGTAAGGATTTTCTCTGTAGTTCTGTTTGAATTCCTAAACTTTTCATTTCCAGAATACACTTTCTGTTTGTTTGTTTGTTTCCTTTATTGCTTCTCTTTCCATTTACAGGTCTTAAGCAGTTTTATTTCCTTCAACAGTTTTGGGTTTTTTTTTTCCTGGTTTCTTTAAGAAATTTATTCATTTCTTCCAATTGTTCAATTGTGTTTTCCTGGCTTTCTTTAAGGGATTCATCATTCATTTCCTCTTGAAGAACCTCTATCATTTTCATACATTTTGTTTTAAGATCTTTTTCTTGTGTGTCAGCTACGTTGGAACATTCATGGCCTGCTTCGGTAGGAGAGCTGGGCTGTAGTGAAGACATACTGCCCTGGCTGTTACTGACTGTGTTCTTGTGCTGGCCTTACAGTATCTGTTTCATGTGATTATATGTCTAGGTGCCGATTTCTGGGTTTCTCTTTGTTGGGTGGGTATTTTGTTTATTGATTTCCGTTCCTTCTCTTGATTTTCAGAGTGTGATGGCTGTGTGTTGCCTGTTTTCCTGGCCTGGTCAGTGTGCTTACAGGGAATGCCTGCTGGTGTTGGAGGATGGGATGCAGGGAGGAGTGGGAGCAGGAAGGGGAGAGCATGTCCCTGGGATCTACAGGGACATGAGCACTGGGAAGGGGAGGCTGTAGCTGGTGTTCTGTGAGTGCTAGGAATGAGCCTGAGGGATTCAGTCTGGGGAACAGAAAAGAATGTTTCACTTTTCTCAGCATTTTTTAATCCTTTATTTTCTGCAATTTAAACATAATACATTTTTTTTATTGTATAATGGTTGGTGTTCTGTGTTTCCTAGTTTTGGAGTTTGGTGACTGATAATAATGAAGATGAATTCTCAGCTGGGCGGTGGTGGCGCACGCCTGTAATCCCAGCACTTGGGAGGCAGAGACAGGTGGATTTCTGAGTTCGAGGCCAGCCTGGTCTGCAGAGTGAGTTCCAGGACAGCCAGGGCTACACAGAGAAACCCTGTCTCGAAAAACCAAAAAAAAAAAAAAAAAAAAAAAAAAAAAGAAGATGAATTCTCAGTTCTTGGTGCTTCACTCATGTGGTGGTTTGAATATGCTTGTCCGAGGGAGTGGCACCATTAGGCGTGGCCTTAGAGTAGGTATGGCCTTGTTGAAGGAAGTGTGTCACTGTGGGGGTGGGCTTCGAGACCCTCTTACTAGCCTCATGGGAACCAGTCTTCTTCTGTTTGCCTTTGGATGAAGCTGTAGAACTCTCAGCTCCTCCAGCTCTGTCCTCTGTAGCACTCTAGAGTCTGGCTGACTCCACAACATTGCTGCTGCTGTTCTTGGCAATCAACACATGGTATTGGCAACTCCAATTCGCTGCAACTAGGCTTTACCAATAGCCTCTCATAGGCTCCCTTCCTGGTGCTAAGCCTCAGCTTCTTTGTAGGCCCACTTCAGTCCTGGGTTGTCAACTACAATTGAGGCTGTACCTTCACCAATGGCCTTTCATGGCCTCTCACAGTGCCAAGCCTCAGCTGTTCTCCATGACCCCTTCTTGGCTTTAAAACCAGTACTACCTGGGTGATTTGTATACATTACCGAGTCTAGCTCCAACACAAAGTACAGCTTTGGCTATCTCTGGAAAACAGGTTTGTGCTCTCAGAAAACACTTCCCAGAAAATTTCACCTCAGTGATACCGAACTCGTCTTAATCACTGCTAATTTCTTAGCTCCAGCTAACCAGCATCAATTTTTCTCAGTAGTGTCTTCTATTTTTGATTCTAAAGTCAGGGCCACATGGATGAAGCTGCTGAGTTCTGCTGCTTGCTGGAGCTGTAACTTGGCCCCCTTGTTCTATTACATTATCACCAGCTTTCTGTTTTCCAACTCCTTCACTGCCTAAGCTTGGTTGTCTTGGAACTGGCTCTGTAGATTGACCTTGAATTCAGAAATCTGCATGGCTCTGTCTCCTGAAAGCTGAGAGTAAAAGGCATGCACCACCACGTACCTTGTACCACCCGGACCTAAGCTTTTCTTTACCTAGAATTTGCTTTATACCAGGCTGGCCTTGAACTAGAGGTCTGCTTGCCTTTATCTTGTGGGATTAAAGGCTTGTACCACCATTCCTGGTCCTAAATTTAGCTGGGTGGGATTTTGTCCCAAAATTACCACTCCCTTAATCTGTTTATTTCCTTGAACACAGGATAACTCCATTGGTGCTCTTTTATACTTTGAACCATACAGTATATGTTTTTTTCTTTTGAAGCTTGCTACTTTTCATTAAAAAGCTCATGATAGGAGTGAATTTTAGTAACTACGCAACAGAATTTATATGAGGCTGTTTTGAGAATTTCTTTGTCAAAGCAGTTAATCTAAATCTCTTCATCTTAGCCTCAGGCATACTCTATGGACAATGGTAAAAACCAGCCATGTTCTTCATCAAAATATGACAAAACAGTCTTTTGGGCAAATCCTAGCATTCTTCTCCATTGAAGCCTCTTGTATCTACACAGTTCAAATCACCCTCAGTACCACCGTCTTCCGTATTCCTAGTACCACGGCCTGTTAAGACTCACTTAAAGCCTTCCACTGCTTTCCAAATCCAAAATCCCCAAATCCACATTCTTTCAAACAAAAACATGGTCAGGCTTACCACAACAATACCTCAGTCCCTGGTACCAACATCTGTCTTAGCTAGGGTTTTACTACTATGAACAAACACCATGACCAAGGCAGCTCTTATAAAGGACAACATTTAATTGGGGCTGGCTTACAGGTTCAGAAGTTCGGTCCATTATCGTCAAGGTGGGAACATGGCAGCGTCCAGGCAGGCACAGTTCAGGAAGAGCTGAGAGTTCTACATCTTCATGCAAAGGCAAACAACAGAAGACTGGTTCCCACATAGTTAGGAAGAGGGTCTCAAAGCCCACCTCCACACTGACACACTTTTTCCAACAAAGCCACACCTACCTCAAAAAGGCCACATCTGGTCGTACCATCCCTGGGTCAAGCATATTCAAACCACCACGACACACTACATCTTTCTGTCTGGACTATATTATACTCTGTATTGTACTTTTTTAAGTTGCCCCACAGTTCTTGCATAGTCTGCTCTGGTTTTTGTTTTACTTTTAGTGGTCTCTCTCTTTTCTTTTTTTCATTCTCATTGCATTTCTTTTTTGGTAATTGTCAGACTTACAGTCTTCTATCAGCCATGATTACTAATAATACTCAAGGTAGAGGAAGCTTCATAATACTACATTCCCAACACTATTCTGAATTGTCTGTTATTTATCCTCTACGAAATGAAATAGGGTCATTTGTTTTAAAGTCATTTGAAAAAATGACATAGACACATTTGTGCTTGTAAATAAATGTCAGAAACCTAGAAATATGTGCAGATTGGGAAAGAAAATAGTAGAGATACATAGGGATAGAGAAGCAGGGCTGCTCAAAGAATCTTTATAGAACGGATACTGGAAACCTTGGCTATTGTAAGAATGGCAAAAATGTCAGTGATATTTATTTACCCACCTCTGTTCTTCCAGACACGCTTTACCTGTCGTGTCCCACTGACCTCTGAAACAGCTGATAATACATCAGATGGCAGTAATAATAGCTAACACTTATTGATACCATATTTTATGCCAGACACTATTGCAATTGCTTTCTCTAAATCCATCCATTGAATGGCTGAGCAATAGTACATCTCAGTGCTGTCAGCATGTACATTTTCTTGGGAAGGAATCTTTGCTGAGCTTCAGTAATAGACGTTTTAGAGGATCCACTTTCTTTTTTTTTTTTTTTGAGAGTTAAGGTCTGATTATTTGTTACTCTTAAAGACTTATTTTTGACTGGACTCAGATTTAGAAGTAGAAGCTCTCAGTGAGGACAGCCTACGTCTCTTGGCAATCTGTTCTTGGCACTTTTCTTTGGCTTCCTTCATTCTCTTGGCCAAAAGTTTAGTGTACTCTGCAGCCTCCTCCTTGTTTTTCTTAGTGTGTTGTTTCTTTAGAGCAATACGCCAGCGTTTGTGTTGCTGGACACATGGAGTAACAAGACGCTGAATCTTGGGTGCTTTGGTCCTGGGCTTCTTACCTTCTTTGTTTAAGGGCTTTCTGACAACATACTGGTGGACATCATCTTCTTTGGAGAGATTAAAAGGCTTTCGGATTCTACTAGCTCTTTTAGGTCCCAACCGATGAGGCACAGTGGTATCTGTCAGTCCAGGAATATCCTTCTCTCCCTTCTTCACAAAAACCAAGTTGAGAACACTCAGATTGGCGTCCACAATGCAGCCGGGAACAGACTTGCACTTCCTCTCTCCAGTTCTCCTTGGTCTATAACAAGAATGGCCCTTACTCAACAGCAGGCGCACTCTGCCATGGGTCAAAACGCCTTGTTTCATGGGAAAGCCTTGTTTGTCATTCCCACCGCTGATCCGGACCACATAACCCTTCCACTCTTCACCAGGAGCATCAGCAGCTACTTCTGTGGCCATGCACTTCTCATAGAACGTGTGCAGCCTGCATTCATCATCTACTTCAGTGAGTTTCTGACGGCCAGTGGTGGGGAAGGAGATATTCAGCTTCATCTTGACACAGCCAACCACTTAGGAGGTGTGACGAAAAAGAACGGGAGGATCCACATTCTCACTGTCTTGCTTTTAACTGTATCGTTTACATTGTGCTATATTATGTGAGTATTGGCTTGGTCATTTCCTGCCCCTTTTTCATTGTTTTTAAAAATTAGTACCAATATCATAATATAAAACACATTCCAACTATTTAAAGACCACAGTTTTTAAAAATCAGCACACTTTAGAAGTTCAATCTTTTACATATCCAGAGGTTTTTTTTTTTTTTTTAGAACTCCTAATTTTCTCTAAAACTTACAAAATTCCAGAAGTCTAAAGACTTTTGACTATGGGCTCCTATAAAATTTCTGTGGGTGTGCGTGTACGTGTGTGTGTGTGTGTGTGTGTGTGTGTATGTATGTATGTATGTATACACTTTCATCTGTCTGTCTGTCTGTCTGTCTGTATTTCCCCTTGTATTTCAAGAGGGACGAACAGGGCACATTTATAATCGAGTTAATGAAAACACAAGATTCAATTGTATAAAAAGCTCACGTTGACACTCTGGGACTTGTAGCCGTGTGGGCTCCAGAGGCCTGGGCAGCTCCACTGCACTGCTCACTGTCCACAGCATATGCTGCTCAGCTCAGCGTTCAGGCAGGCTCCACTCCACAGCCTCTGCTGTCCTCAGTGCTTGTCTTGGCATCTTCAGTCTGCTGAGGTCTCAAAAGGCTGCACCCTGCTAGTAGCCTGTCCAGGCCGTCTTTAGGGTCTAGCCGTTGCCCACGATGCTATGCTTCAGCTCAGTGCTTTCAGCTCTGTATCATGACTCCTGCTGTCTACTTGTTCAGCCTAACAACCCAGCCCATGTTAAATGGTGATGTCCGCACTTTCGTTTTGTTGCTCATTCTTCTGGCCTCTTTGTACTGTTGGAGAAATTTCCCAATCCTCATTTTGAGGTTCTTAAAAATTAATTGAGTTCTTATGAGACTATAACTCACATTCGCTCACTGAATCCTGTGTACATGGATTTTCAGGACTTTCTGTTGACCAGTCATGTCCTTCTCTCCCCTGTCATCAAGGAATCCTTGTCTGTCTTCTGTGGGTCAACAAGCATTGGTTCCTTAGGACTTGTTAGCATTACTGTTTGTGCTGTCTGGTTTTGTATGTCAACTTGACACAAGCTGGAGTTATCACAGAGAAAGGAGCCTCCCTTGAGAAAATGCCTCCATGAGATTCAGCTGTAAGGCATTTTCTCAGTCAGTGATCAAGGGTGTGAGGGCCCCTTGTGGGTGCTGCCATCCCTGGGTTGGTAGTCTTGGGTTTTTTAAGAAAGCAAGCTGAGCAAGCCAGGGGAAGCAAGCCAGTAAGTAACATCTCTCCATGGCCTCTGCATCAGCTCCTGCTTCCTACTGTGTGTGAGTTCCAGTCCTGACTTCCTTTGGTGATGAACAGCAATGTGGAAGTGTAAACTGAATAAACCCTTTCCTCCTCAACTTGCTTTTTGATCATGATGTTTATGCATGAATAGAAACTCTGACTAATGCATTATTCTAATAAGAATTTTTAAAAATTCCTTTTAAACATTTTTTTCTTCAAGATTTAGCTTAACCAAAACTTCAGTGAAGCTCCTTAAATATTTGACAGCTTTCTTCTTAGTGTGCATGCTCACAGGGTCTTATATGCTCTGTCCCAAATCACCTGCAATGTGAGTAGGCCTTTGACTTTTGAGTATTGGAGAGGTTTAGCCTGCTTTTAATGTGTGGAAGACAGGTGGCAATGCCTCTGCTTAGGCATAAGAACCCAAATGGTTTGCAAATACGTAAAGAACATACCTTTTGTTTTTCAGAATGACATCACTACCTTAGAATAATTTCCTCTCTAACCTAAAGGTATATTCCCTGCAGAGGCATTTCTCTTCATATTCTACTTCAGTGCTGCTTATGTGGTCAGAAAGAATATTGAATAGTTGGCTTTATGTCTAGTTGTGATTTTACCTATATATACATATTAGGTTCTCTTGTTTATTACTTTAGAGTGTTAAATAATTATTTCTCTTTCTGTTCACCAAGTACCAACTATCTTCTTGTCCATTCTGCTTGCTTGGTAAGCACCAAGGCTGAGATAGAGAGAGTGCTTGAAAGCATGCAGGTTCTGCTTGCATGAGTGCTGATGTTACCTTACATCTGGCTTGTCAACTTTGGATGCAAATGTGCACTCTAGTCACTTGTGTCCAGTGTCGAGCCGTCCCTGCGTCCTTCACTGGGATTTCGAGTTTCTTAGTGTCTGTAGTTTCTTCTGTTTTATATTCACTCCTTTAAATGCATTAAAGGTTATAATTTGCTTATGAATTATTCCTTTTATTGAGTAAAAATGTTTTTTATACCCACTAATTCTTTTGGTTTTAACTTTTATTTTGTTAAAGCTTCTAATTTGATTTAGTTGAGTAACCTACCACTTGTGATTGTACAGCAAAAGAAATAATGATTTTATGGCTTTATATATAAGCAGTGTTTAAAACCATGTTCACTTAATGGTTAGTTGTGACTGGGAACCATATATTAGACCCTGATCTTAAAAATGAGTTATATGGTCATCTTTAGTGCTCAGATTCCTCCCCGGATGTAGTGATTCTACAAGTCAGTGGGTATTTTATATGTAATAGCACCGTTGACTCATGTTCCTCATCTATGGGGAATGTTGCCATGAAGATTACATAATTTACTCTGTGTTACCCTTCTTTATGCATGCAACTATTAGGAAATAAGAAAAACAAGTATGGATTAAGTTGGCTTCTGTCAGTGTTCTTCCAGGAACATGCTACACTTGCCTGGTATAAAATAGCAGATACTGGTTTAGAATTTGTATACTTATTAATTCTGTAAATGACATAGCACTTATTTAAGTAAAAAAAAAAAAACCAAAATATCAACATAATAAACTCAGGTTTAGTTTAGCCGACTTTTACTGTTTCTGCTCAGAGTAAGTGCTACTACATAAGAAAGAAAGCTGACCTGTCCTCTTAGGACAGTTTTCAATTAGAAAACAGAAACTTTAAATATAATGTGGTCAGCGCTACCGTGCAGTAATGCAAGGGTTAACGGAACCATAAATCCTGATTTACTGTTTAGATCATGATGTTTAGATCATGAAATTAGAAAGGGGACCCTGAGAGGAAGGAAGACCTTCAGGCTGGGTGGGCAGTGAAATATGTGTTGTTAAAGTAGATGCTGGGTACTGTGGGGAGGGCATAGCAGAAGGCAACAGGGTAGAGTGAGGTCTGTAGCTCAGGATAGGAGAGAGCACAGTATGCATAATGAAACCCATTGCTGTCTTACAATGCCATAGTGAAACCCATTGCTGTCTTACAGTAATGTAGAGCACAGTTACAGCCACGTCATACTGCTGTTTGCCAGCACTTGGCTTCAGCTCTGTTGATCTTTCCTACTGTTTCATGTGCTCCCACGTTGCACACGGCACCGCTTTCTTCCTCTTCCTCCACATGGCACTGAGTGAAGGTCCTGACTACCCTTGAACCCTCATCCCCAGCCCTGCCTTCAGCTCTCAGCTTAAATGTCTTTTCTACAGAGCTTTCTTCAAGTGCCCCTTCCTCTCTGTAACTTTCACCATGTTGCCACTTACACCCGAGTTTGATCATGTCTTCTTTTAAGATTATAATTGTCTCTGACAAGAGCAGGGTCAGCTCAGTACAGCCTTACACATATGCTGCAGGTAAAGTTTGTTGTGTATAAATTCATAGATGAATGAGAATTATCAAGTCATAAATTGAATTGACATATTGTACAAACCAAAGGCACCTCAGTATTTAAACTTCCATTTTTATATTTGAATTCTGGGCTCATTTGATTTTGATTTGGATACTTCTAGGTGGCCTGGAAAACTATGTAGCTCAGGGTATCCCCAAACTCAGTGATCCTCCTGCCTCTGCCTCCCAAGTACTAAGAATACTAACATACTCCACCACACCTGACTCTTGAGCCATTTTTATGTGAAAAAAAAGCAATATTTAAGTTTCTATTTCAAAATCTTCTATCCAGCCTTATTTTAGTGCTTCCCTAGAACTGTATGAAAGGAATTCAATCTACTTCTTAAACGGAAACTCATACTCTTTAAGGATGAAGACTCCTCAGCGTGAGAATATCATAAAAATGTGATGCAGTATATAAAGACAAGTCCAAAGCATTCTTCCAAGAATTTCACCTGCAGTCTGAGGGATCAGAGCAGATGCTAGCACCCAGTGTGACAGTTTCAGGGACAGCATGCCTCTAGTTTAAGATTGGATAGATGTGTTTTTATAAGGCACATCAGCTGTCTGTATTGTGCTTCATAAGTGTCATCATGAGGAAGATCCGTAGTTACTGTAGGTCACACTAACATAGGGTTAGAAAGAGAACCATAAAGTTGGGTAAATTAAGTTTCAACCACTGTCCCATAAGAGTCTGCTTTTAAAACAACTCAATTTTATACTTAAAAACCCCTAAACTTAATCAAACCAAACCACAAACAACAACAAAGCCCTTTATTTCTGTGTTCTAAAAGGGAGAACCAATTATTGGCAGAATTTCCTGTTTTCAGTTGGGTTTATTTTATTTTGTATAGATATGATCCATTTTTAGGGTCTTTGTTAAAGTAATTTAAAGCTATCTTTTAAAAGTATTGGACAGATTAAAAAGCTTCCTACAAAGTTATCCTCTATCTGTGTGCTTTTATGTGCTGAACTATAGTGGTGCCTGGTTGTGCTCCATGAAGCAATTAAATAGTTTAAAGCACAGTAGTAGCAGAGACAAGCAGTTATACTCCATACTGAGAAGAGATGGGGCACAGGCTCGTGTGTGAGAGCAGGTCCAGTGATTGAGTTCCTGTGTCAGCTTGGCGTGGATGGAAACAAGTATTTTATTTACTAATTGATTTTCATCGTCTGCCTTTTTGTAAGCTGCCTGCTATACCCCTTTAAATAAACAATTTTTAAAAACTAAGTAGTAAGATTTTGGCTCAAGCTATTCTTGCATTCCTTTTTTATGTGTACTAACTTTATTAAAAGATAAAATGTTCTAAATACCTTTAAAATATTCAGTGATAGAAATCTTCCAAGTTACAATAAAATGTTTCAAATTTTTGCTTTAAAAGTCCATTATATTTCTGCTTTACCATGCTTACTGATTTATTCTGGGTAAAACTTGGAATAGCGTATTAGTTGTATGCTTTTTCAGATCTATGCTAACAATGTTGTTAAGGGAAATAGGTTTGAGAACTATTAGCTTTAAATTTTTTCCCTATGAGTTTAATATTTGTATATATTAAAAAGAAAAGCATGTTTTTGAGGAGTGTTTGTTTGTTTGCTTGTTTGTTTAATGTCTTGTAGCTGTGGTCTTGCTGTGTAGTAGAGGCTGACCTTGGATTCCTAGCATTCTCTGGCTTCATCTTCCTAAGTGCTGGGCTTATGGGCAGGTGCTACCACACTCAGCAGAAATACCAGTCTTATGGCATTGTAAGCTAAGGTGGAAGTGATGTATCTTTAAAATGAGTATTATGGTCACCTTCTTAGAAAAACATCAAAACCAAAATAAAAATGCCAGGGATTTAGTTTATGCTATTGGTGTTGAGCTGTAGCTGCATAGTCGTGGTCTGTTCTATGGCAAAGACTTCTCAGAGTAAACTGTTCAGTAAGTGAGAGTATTTTTAGAACAAATATGTCTTGGATTCTAAAACAAGACTACTAAGATGGTGGAATAAGCAAATGAAAGAAATCCTGCAGCAAACCATTAGGAAGTATAGTTTCATGGAGATCTTACAGCTGCCGCATGTAGAGAACTGTGCAAGTGATTGCCCTGGTGGTGGTGGTCGTCGTCATCATCATCAGACACGGCAAAAATATAGGTAGAATAAGTATGTGTATCCAGGGACTGGCTGCTGCTTGTGTGGGCTCCCATAGAAGTCTAGTTCTCTACTGTTTCTCTCTGAACTGATGTGAAGGAAGAATTGTAGGATACTAGTTTGGGCCACTGGAACACTCAAACATTAGTCAGATAGGAATGGAACCAACCTAGTAAATGAAGGAAATAGACAGTTTTCTAGTGCTGTAAATAAAGGAAGCACTGCTCCAGGGCTGGACTGAGATCAGGCCTGTTCACTCTGCAGCAGATGTAAGGCTGAACAGTACGTAAGTAGGTACTGTCAGCACGCCAACAGGGTGTGAGTCCCAAACAGTGTTTCCAGGTGTGTGTGTGTGTGTGTGTGTGTGTGTGTGTGTGTGTGTTTCCTGCCCTAGGACAGAAGAGTCTAGACAGGATTGGTGGATCGTTCATTACCAGAGAGTCGTTAGTTTGTAGATGAGCAGAAGAGAGGTTAGAGACCCAGCTGGCAGCTACAGAAGGAGATTCGGTTATATGTCATCTTCTTCTCTTTAAGCACTGCCACTGTCCCTGTGGAATGAAGAGAACTGATTGACCTAACCAAGATGCAAAGCTAGTTATAGAACTATGACAGCAGATGGGCCACAAAAGCAAGTGGAGTTTAATATGGGATTTATTTTTGTTTACTTATTCTTAACCAGGTGATTGATTCAATGAAAATTATATTATTAGGAAATACGTAGTCTACACTGGGTTAACTGTGGTAAATTCCAAAGATCTTTAGAGTTACTCACCTTCTAAATGTCCTTTGTACAATATTTTTCAGAAATGAAGTAGTAATTTAGAGATGTGGGTGTGTTAGTTTTCATTTCCTCCCACCGTTCCTTCCAGATTTGAAAACCAATATACCTGCATCTATAGCAGGCATTTAGAATGAACTCAACTTAAAACACTCCAACGTCATCCACTGGCTGTTGATACAGTGGAAGTTTAGGTTTTCTGCACTTGGATGGGTCTGTGCCTCTTTTCCCAGAGACGAAATTCCTTTGTGAGCCTCCTGGGCAAGAGCTGACGGGAGCACAAGGAGAGACAGACGAGCAATAGTTGTATATGATGGAAAGAATAAAGGAAAGAATAAGAACTGAGAATGAGAGACAGTCAGAGACAGAGTCAGCAAATAAAAGAGAGTGTTGGTTTTATTAGTGGGAAATCATAAAAACATGCTATTTAACATCCTCCTGGGCACTGGAGGTGTATAATATGACTTACCTTGGCTATAGTTGGGAAACTAAAATTTAGAAACTAAGATATCAACTATGTGTAAATTATGTTAAAAGTGTCTTTCCTAGCATCTGCAAGGCTAGCTATTGTTCTCATTTTATTTCCTAGTTCATCTAGTCAGTATAATTTTGGTTTCTAGTTATTTCCATTATCAGCAAAATAAAATTGTATTCAGATGATTAAAAAAGTACTGAACACCAACATTAGACCTTGCAGATACAAACAAAGGTAAATTCAACATAAAATATATTGCTTTATAGTCTTTGTTATTAGAAAACAGAATAAAGTTAGATTAGTTATGAGATGTTTGAAAACGGATGATAAAGTTTAACAATAGAATAAAAATATTGTTTTAAAATAAACATTATTAAAATAGAAGACAGCAAACTAGTAATCAATTTGTGGAAAGGTAATGAAGAGAAGAATAATTTACTTCAGGATTAAAAAAACCCAAAAACTGTTGAGCTAGTCCCCAGTGGTGGGCAGTGTTTCTGAGGCAGTGGAGAGAGGCTGCTGGGTGCCCTGTGGCTGTGCAGGATATGATTTATCTGTACAGTAGAAACTATATATCTACAACATTTGGGCTCCAAACGAAGGAGACAAATTCCAGACGAGTAACACTAAGGCCTAGAGAGGCACCAGGGCTCTTCCCTCAGTCTGCTTTGTGAAAACTGGAGCATTGGTTGAAGAGACTATGTCCTAGAAGGGTGTTCCTCAGGTGGAGTGCTCTCCACAGGAGGGGAAGACAGACTCCTATGGAGACAGCTCAACTCTAAAGGGAGGGCCTTGCAAAGGATGGGGAGGTAAAGTGAGTATGTATGTAGTTAAATGTGTCAGTGAAATGAAATGTTTGGAAAATTTCTAAGTAGGGATAAAAAAAGAACAATGGCTTTAATTCTTTCAGAAATGCTCTAATATCCAAGAAAGCTGTTTTGTTTTGTTTTGTTTTGCTGTTTTGGTTTTGCTGTTCTTTTTGTTTTTTCAATAGGAGCTCACCACGTAACCCAGGCTAGCCTTGAACTCATAAAGATCTGCCTATCTCTATCTTCTAGATGCTGGCAATAAAGGCATGTGTCACCACACCCACATATTCAAGAAATTTTATTGCTGTATATTTTTAAACTACATTGTTTATGTGAAATCGAAGCATATAAAACCATTTGATATTAATTTGTTTTGAAAGGGAAAAAGCGATGCTCACATTTGAAAAATACAAAATAGCAAAAACATGTCAGAAGAATGTAGTTGTCAAAGTCTCAAATATCTACCAGCAAATAAAATTCACTATCTACTTAAAAAGAGTTCCCCTGACGATCAAACCAGGCTAACCTTAGAATATAGTGATGACTTAAAACAGTTATCCGTGTGTGACTGCTCACGTAATGTTTCTCAGCAGAAAATCACATGTCTATCAAATGGAAATGAAAGTTTCTTTTCTTTTTCCTGGGTTTTTGAAAGTTTTTTTTTTTTAAACAGGACTAGGCATACATAGAAAGATTTTTTTAATATAGTAAAGCTATCTTCAACAAGTAATCAGACTATTGAAGTGTATTTTGAATTATAATTGATATTTCCAGAGAGCTACTGACATCATTTTAAGGTTGTCTTGAAAATGCCTGTGTATGGCTAGTGTGTGTTGTGTTGTTATAACAGTATAGCTAAGACCAGAAATTTAGAAAAATTAAGTCTATGTCATAGCCTGGAGACTGGGACGTCTGAGGCTGAGCACTGCAACCTAGTGGTGGGACGTTCCTGTTGTGCCCTTATTTGTGGAAGGAAGAAGAGCATAGAGAATGAACTACCTCACCCATTCTTTTAAGACCTGTTAGGAAGGGAGGACCCTTATATCCTCATCACCTCTTAAAGGTGTTACCTCTTACTTCACTCGCATTGACAACACATGAAGACATAATTGAAATCATAGAGGCTTAAAATAGTACAGATGACATAATAATAAAACCAGCAATCCTGTTTATTTTAATCTCCTTTCAGTTTCTAAGTCATATTGCCATTTTATGTTTGCAGTTATTACTTTACAGTTTTGCATATTCTTAATATTTTTCTGTTCCACAAATTGCAGATTTTACACCTTGATTCTTACTGTGTAATTAGGACCTGGTTCCATAGTACTTAGTAAATCAAAGGAGCAATTACTGATGTATAAAGTCTTAATAAAAGCTGATTATATTTTATGACAGAGCACGTCTTTGTAGCCTCATGTCTACTCTTTGGAAACCTCTGAGGTATGTGGACCTCCTCTTCACAGTATTCAAATAACAAAGCTAATAATTTGATAAAATGTGTGTTAAGATGCACATATCTGAGAAATAAAATATGAAAGTTTTTGAATCCAGCAGAAGACACTAAAACGAGTCAGTGCTTACATTATTTAGATGGATACTGTACACAAATTAGCATGGTGTTCAGTTGGAGGTTTATCATTTGACAGTACTTGCAGAACCCATTAGTATACCTCTATGATATTAACAGACTAGCATTTGTGAGTGGACCAAACGGTGCTCTAAGCTGAGTCACATAATATAATTTGTTAGTGAAGCCTAGCAAAAGTATGGCTTAGATCAAGGTCCTCAAAGTCAAGTTTAGGTCAGAGTGATTTTGTCTATTACTTTGTGCCTTGCATAATTTCTGATATTGTGTTTTTTTGTATCTTTAAAAGAGGGCTGAAAATGTCTCTTACACCAACTGACTGACTAACCAGGCCGTGGTCTGTAAGTCATCCAGATGTCAGGCGCCTGGTGCTCCAGGCATCCTTAGCACTGTGTGCAAAGCATGAAGATCAGAAGTGCAGAATCCCCACTCTGAACGTTGTATGACTAGAATTTGTCATGTTTTGAAATATAAGGAGTAGATTCAACAACAGTAAAAGCTGGGCATGGTAGCATGCAGCTGTAATCCCAGTACTTGAGAGGCAGAGGCAGGAGGATTGCAGTTATAAAAGACAGCTTCTGGTACTTTGTGAATACTATCCCAATCAAGACTACATAAAACTATTGTTACCGCTACTTCTACTACTACGGGGGGGGGGGGGGAGGAAGGGAGGGAAGGAGGATTCGCAGTTGAGCAAGCACACAAAAACAGCCTATCTGAGTCTATCCAGAGTCCCTGAAGAAGCCTGATCCAGGGTTGGTGTGTCCCCAGCACTGGGCTTTCAGAATTGCCAGCCCTGTCCTCTTGACTGTGGGGGATCCTCCCTGTTCTTTTGGCTCTCCTTGGGTCAGATCACAAACAAATACCCTCCTTTATTTGTTTTGTTTATTGTCTTTCTCCACTTGCTAGGCATAAGCCTTAAAGCATGGTTTTTGCTGCTGCATGGACACTCATAAGTCCTTGCCTGAAGTGACAAACCCAGAAGGGGCATATTTTCCTGAATTTATAAAATAACTTTAAGGTCATAAAAATCTATCACAGGGCACATATATTATGAAGATCTTTTAAGGAAAAGCTAACAAATACTTGTAGACAATGTAATCTGGAGAAAAACAATCCGTCAAATACTTAACTGTGTGTTTTACCTTTTGACTACTGCATTCTTTACCTGTTGGTACAAATGAATCTGTTTTATTTTCTTAATATAGGAAAAGACTTACCAGTATACTTTTTGGGTAACTAGAATTGATGAAAAAATAGGATTGAATTATACAGTCTCAAGGACAGAGATCAAATCCTGCTTCCTAGACTTGGTCGTAATTGTACATATTTAACCTAACTGTTGTTTATTGTCCCCTCTTAGTTAAATGGAAAATCAGTTTGCTTTCATTTTTAAAAGATCGTGTGTGGTGCTGTACAAAATGAGAAGAGACAAGAGCTGGTAGGGCTGCATCCGGTAGTAGTCAGTCAATCTTTCCAGTCAGTCAGTCTGTCTCTGCGTGCTGCCTCCGAGCATGCTCATGGAATCAGGAAAAGCAGCTTCCTCTTCTGTATTTGTATCCTTGGCTGTAGTTACATTTGGATTCATAAGTAAACAGCATTTTGCAGGATCACATTTCAGCCTAGATACTCTTGGGAACTGTGAAAATCACTGGTCTCACCAACCTCAAGTACTGTGAAACAAACATTTTTTAAGCCAGGAGCTATGCACTATAACATGCTAAGGTACCATATCATCTATGGGCTGAGTTCAGGAATGGATGCAACAGGTACGCAGTAGTCAGGGCAGCATGGACATAACTGTGGGACCAGCACGGACATAACTGTGGGCTCACAGTAGTCAGGCCAGCATGGACATAACTATGGGGCGAGCTTGGACTTGTAAAATTCAGAACCTTCTCTTTAAGGTTTAAATATCTTAACTGCTTTAAGATATTCCTAATTACAGTTGCACTGCTGTACACTAGAACCCAGAACTCCCCTCCTCCAGCTGGCCGTGCCTCTGTACCTGTTTGGCAGTCCCCTTTCTTACTCTCTTTACCCTCCACTGGCCACCAACTAGTCTTGACTTATGAGATCAGCTCTTTACATCCCACCTCTGTGTAATATCATGTGCTATTTGTCTCTCTGCCCTGCTTTATTTAAACTTAATGTCCTCCAGGCTTATCTGTGCTGTCACAGTTTTTAGGGCTAAATAAAATTCCACTGTGTGTATGGGCCGCACTTTCCATATTCACTCATTCCTCAGAGAACATTTAGGTCGATTCTATAGTTGAGCTATTATAAACAGCACTTGAGATCAACAGGACCGCAGCAGTCTCTCAACAATAATTGTTTCTCTTCTGGATATATACATGGTACTAAGATTGTCCGTTGCTGGATTAGGTCTATCTCTGGGTTTTATTTTGTTTCTCAGGACCTTGCATATGCCCATAAAGGTGGTACTAGTTTACATCCCCATCTGGTCCCTTCTTGAGTATTTTTAGAACTTTAAATGTTTTAATGAAATTGAAAAATAAAGTCATTAGTTACAGAACGACTTCATGTGTACCAATGTATATAAAAAAAGAAATCTATAGCCCTTATCTGACTACAAAGAATCTAAATCAAAGGTTTTATTTTTTCATATTCCTGTTTAATGAAATGCTAGGATTTCATGAAAAATTTATAAATTAAATAAAATGAAGTTTTCAGTCTGATACTTTTAATAACTTGTATGAGACCAGTGTCTTCAAATCTAATTTAATTTTTTTCTTCAGTCTCCCACTTGTGTTTTCATCTTCCCACCTTATACTTTGTTTATGTAATGATTATAACATATTAAAATGAATAAAATATGGCTATCTGTAGGCAGAAATGAATTTTACTTGTTTATGACATATTTAAGTATAATCTAAATAAAGGTCTTTCACCCAGTCCCTATGATCATCATACACAGACTTTTTACCTGTTTGCATATTCATTGCTAATGTTTGCCATTTCAAATGTCTGTAGCTTAAATTAAGCATTTGTTTAAACTTTTATCATCTGTCACATTGCTCTCAGCACTTACTGTATATTCAAATGTGTCATCTTTGTCTTCTCTGAATTTCACAGGCCTGTTGAAGCCACTGACATTGTTTATCACACTGTAATCTCAGGGCACTTGTAGAGTGAGAGTCAGCAGCTTTTGCTCCCAGGAGTGCAAAAGCAGCCACCCTGCAATGTCTCGCCAGCCTTTGGTCCTGTGCCTTCTCTGTAATGATGTAGATCTGTCTCTCCTTTATTCTTTGCAGAGTGCTGCAGCAGCTCCCAGCCCCGTGCTAGGAAACATGCCCCCAGGAGATGGCATGCCAGTAGGCCCCGTGCCACCAGGGTTCTTTCAGGTACTCAGAGTCTTGACTAGGAATGTTAAGGCAGAGGAACTCCTGCTTGGTGTTATTTAATGCTGATGACGTAGGATGAGGCTGTTGTAATTCTTTTAGTTTGATTATTAAGGTAAATATGATGCTGTACAGCCAACTCTTGATTGCTCAGGCTGGTTATTTATTACATTCCCTTCGTCTGTTGTATTATTTGTCATGATTAATATTAAAACATTTCATTTGATAAAAAAGAAAAGAAATCAAAGTGCAAATTAGACTAATAAGTTCACTGTGGTGAATACTTTGTGGGAAAATACATCTTTAAAACATTCATTTTCAACTGTCTGTATTTCTGTAGACTAAGAATAATCAAGATTTGGCTGTATTTTCAAAAGTAGCCAAGTCATAATCTATTTACTTAATAAAAATTATAGTCTGTATCAAATATTTGAAATCACATTTGTGGTTTTTCAGCTAGAATATTCATTAATATAATTATATAAAATTTGAAGATCAGATTTTCAATTGTGTATTTAGCATTTTCAAATTTCATAACCTGCTCCTTTTAGCAACAACAGTAATGATTTTAGAACTATAATACATCAGGTTTTAATTTTATAGATCTTTACCTTAAATCTGATAGAATTCTAACTCAAACCAACAGACCACTGTAAATTCTGAAGACTTCTCTATATGGATAATTTTATAACACTCTTTGAGAAAATTAAGAATTTAGGAGTTAAGAATTATAGGTGGGAGACATTACAGTAATTAATATCTAACACACTATCTTGTTAATATAGTACATACCTATAAGCCAAATTGATATTTTGGTCCATTTTTCATTTCAAAATCCTTGATAATCATTGGTTAGTAATTCATACTATTACTAAGGTACTTACAGAGATGAAAATGCAGAGATTAAATTGTAAATAACCTTGCAAAATAGATCTGTAGAATTAAAAGGTGTCATTTAGAACGTCAGACAAACCCTGCACATTTAGGGACTATTCCTTTGTCTAGCTGCTCTTTATTATGACTGGAGCACTAAGAAAAATGTAAAAGTCATTTTAGAGCCACATTCTATCCTGAGACCCTAAGTATAACTCTTGGTTATTAAACAATCACCACATAGACAATGATAAAAATAGCCAACATTTAATAATTGTTTTCTGTGCTATGCTTTAGTTTAGTCTACATGCTTTACGTAGGCTACTAGTTCCTACAGTCTCTACCGTCTAAGGTTTGCTGATTCTCACAGTGCAGATGGAAACACCAAAGCACTGACAGATGATTCTCACAGGAGCTGACAGGGCTGGTCTTTAAATCAAGACAGTCTCCATTTCTACCATTGAGATTACTTTTGAAGGTTGATTGCTATCTGTGACATGTTTTCAACTCATTTTATTTTTGCTTTACATTCTTAACTCTCGTGCCTGAAGTGGGTTAGGGTTAGGGAGTGTGTTGGAGACTCTTTTCTGCGAGACAGGATCACACCCAGTGGATTGTTAAAAGAGAAGGTCGGTTGGGGAGGAAGCAAATGTTTACTCTAGAGCAGTACACCAAGATGGCTAAACCTACATTTTCGTTTTCACCCTTGTAAGGGTCAGTCCCCCTCCCCCTTGCTTATTTTCTTGTACGAGTAGTCAAAATAGCTTTAATTTTCTTTAAATTATTCTGCTAGAATTCATGACTGGGTGCCTTTAGATTCCAGATACTGTGATATGTAAAAATCAGCACATACAGTGTACAACTTTTTGAGGCTCTTTGCATTAACAACAACAATAACAGTAACAATAAATCAGCTTTAAAAATGAAAAAGTGAAAAGTTTTGTGATGGCCAAGAAGAGAGAATGATTAAGTCCACCAGAGTTGGAGATGAGCTAGGGTTTGAAACACTGCCCAGCAAAACAAGCAGAGGAAAGGCACATCAGAGTGTGGCCCATAGCCAAAGTGTGCTATCAGTAAAACAAAGTATTGACATGCACAGAATACACACAAAGTACAGGAGCAGAGGTAAGGGGTCCTGCACACGAAATTGGAAAGATGTGCTCTGTTCTGTTGGGAAGAGCCTGGAACGGCATGGTAAGATCTATTTACCATGCTTACAGGATCCAGCAGATCTTTGAGAAAGGGGGTGACCTGGTTGTGCAATTGATTCAGACTCTTGTTTAGGCTAAAGTTGATTCAGACTTTGTTCAGGCATCTCTGATAAACGTGTTTATAACATCCCTGACATCAAAAAGCCCAGAGTGTGGTGAATTAAGAAAAGAAGTGATTTAAGTATGGGAAAATTTGAAAATAGGCATATTAAATTTGTGGAACATACACTTGTAGCAAATTAGATCATCACGCTGAGTCTTGGGAAAGGTATGGTCAGAAAAGCATTGTCAACATAGAAACTGTAATCAAAGTTAATGTCTTAAGATGAATGAGGAGCTAGGCAAAGGAAGCAAAGAGAAAGAACAGTCAGGGAAGGAGAAATAATGACAGGAACCCAGAGGAGAGGGGAATAGACACCTAGTATTTCAAGCCAGTTGTATCCTGACTAGTTATAAGGGGAATGGCTGGTGGTGACGCCTGAGAGGGCTGAAGGCAGTCCAGGGTCTGAACCTAATCCTAAAGACCATGATGAGCCATCAAGACCATGACGAGCCATCAAGAGGAACTTCTTGGGCTTTGCATCTTGAAGGGAAAATAGTTTCAACAATATTAGCCAGAATTCAGTTACAGAAGAATACATGTAGAAGTGGAGACTGATCTAGGATAGTAGGATTAGAAAGAAAAAAAGTAGTAATTAGGTTTGAAAAGCCTCAGTTGATTGCCCAAATTAGACATAAGGAAGATACTGAAGTTTCTATTTTGGATCTTTGAATAATTGTAGTATCTTTATGAATGTAAAGAAAAATAGGAGATGGAAAAATCTGTATACATGTGAGTTATTTCTGTTCACCCAAGAAGAATGTTTCAGCTCACCTCAAGGACTTTCCCCATCTATTCAAACTTCATATACACCCAGGATTTTTAAATGTTTCTAAAATACTGAAAAATTCAATCAAACACTAAAAAGCTGGTATCTCTTAGTAATGCAGTGCTGAGGTCAGCTGAAGTGTTTCATAACCAGTTAGTGTTAAGTCTCTACAGTATTTGGACTGTATGTCAGTGCAAGCCTAGGCATACATAACAAATGTTGTGGAAGAGGCTATCTTTCATACAAAGAAGCATGATAGTGATCAGAAGCTGCAGATGATCATACTTGTGAGCAACACACCAGCTTCTGCTCCTGTTTCCACAGACGTTTTCCTCTGAGAGTGGTCCACACCTCGAAGCTCTAGGAAAGAGAATCATCTCTGAGTTCACAGATGAAAACACCCAAGTTCAGCACAGCCAGTGAGCAAGGTTCATTGTAGGAAAGGGCTACACTGCAAGCAGCCATACAAGGGCAGGCGGTGGCTTCTCTGCTGACTGGTTCCAGAAGGTTCACTATCGAGAGACTAGGGTTCTGTAAGAAGTGAGCATAGACATAAAGGGAAACCGCAGCACTCAGAGGAGCTCTCAGTAGCTTTCTCTCCTCTCTACTTCTTGTAGCAGCTGGATTCTGAAAGGCTTATCCCTTCTCCTGCAACTTAGAGTCAGGGAGAGTGTGAGAATACTTCATATTCCCAGGGAGAAATGCAAAACTTATTTGGGCATAGCAGGAATGGGAGTCGACCATAAAAAGATTAAAGTATTAGGATTAAATGAATAAAGTTAATAATTTATAATTAGCCTCCTAAGTTAAAACATAAGTAGTTTTGAGTTGCACTCACTCTATAATCATACTGTAAAAATTACGTTGAAATTAGTCCTCCTAAATAGGGAAATGTATTTCTTTTACACCAAATATATTTCCCATTTACACCAAAGAACAGCCCTCTTTTTCCCCTTCCCCCTCCCCCTCTCCCCTTCTCTACTTCTCTCTCTCTCCTTCCCTCCCTCCCTTTCCCCCTTCCTCTATGTATAACTTAAATCCATTAGCAAGTAACATTACTACAAACTCTAAACTTAGGGATTCAAACAAATGCAGCTAACTTTAATCCTAAAATTGACATCTGTGATTAATATTCCAGTCATTTAGTATGTCCATTATGGAAGACAGGCCTTAGATTGTTGCCTTTCTTTTTGAGACTTTGTAACCACGTCATTAGTTCCTTTGCTATCATTTTGACAGAATACCTGGCAGGAGAAACCTGACGGAGGGGAAGTTTATTTTGGCTCACAGTTTAAGAGGGACCAGTCTAGCACTGCAGGGAACATGGCGGCTGTGGTGGTCCAGTCCATGGTGGTAGGACCTTGCTGTGGGTTTATTCACATCTTAGTGGATCAGGATTAGGAATTAGACGCAACCGGACACGGCTATGGGCTTTATATAATCTCCAAGTCCCAGCAACCCTTCTCTGTCAGTCAGGCTGACTTCCTGACCTCCATGACTCCATGCCACCTCTGGGCACAAGCTGTTAAAACACACCAACCTATGGGAAGCATTTCTGATCTGAGCCATAAGTTTTGTTTTTATTTAAATGGGAATGTCTCTTAATTAGTAAGAGCCCATTAAGTGAAATTAGTAGGAATATTTGAACAAAAGAAGTGCCAATTTAGTAAAATAAAGCCATTTAAAGTAAGATATATACTTACTTACTAGAGTCTGTCAGAGGCATGATTAGTGTAAGAAACCCAATAAATCCTCGGTGACACCTGTTGTGGAACCAGTGGATGACTTCAGAGTCATATTCTTAAATCAAGACAACTGACTAATTGCTACCAGAGGAAAGGCAATAGGGCTGTCTGTCCAGCAATCTCAAGTTTGGTTTTAGTAGAAAAAATACAGTAATGATATATCAATAATCTCATGTGGCTTAATTCAACAGTTTCATGGTATACTAAGAAATTTTCATTATAAATGGTATCAACCTATTGAATAGCTACATTTTTGTATATGTATATTTATTCTCTCAGAAATAAACAAAGGCATTAATGGCTGCAGCCTTATTGAGACAGGCAGCAGTATTTCCTTAGTCCAGTTTAGATGTTCTTCTCATTTGTGTACAGTGGTCAAAATAATTGAGTAACTAGTCTGACTAAAATAAAGGATAACATTCTTTTCTTTTTTAAAAAAATAGATTAATTCTGTCTGCTACTTTGTAAGAATGAGTATTTTTGCAGCTTATAATAAAGATTCTTCCATGACTTACAATAATTTATAGAGCATTAAGTGAAGACCATTTCTTATTTCTAAGAGAATCTTGTAGTTTTTCTTCTTCCTGTTCTTTACTGCAGAAAAGTTCCACAATGGGAACTGAACCTTAGTTACCACTCTAGTAACTGGACATATCTTTTATTGAAAAGTATGATATAGTCTTTTCATAGGTACTACTATACATCATACCTGAGCCTATAGCTGATGTAGGATACACTTTTAAATATTTGTTTAATTTGAATATAAATTAATATAGACTTGCTCAGTTTTATTGTGTATTATATTTCACTATAGTTTTTATCTTGATACATTTATTATCTTACAGTTACTAAATCTTTAGCTTCCTTAACAGAAACGTCTAAAAACTAATAATATAATTGATGTTGGGTAGTAAAAGTAAGGTTTTGGTCTGATTACAGTTGTAAACATGTGTTGAAAGTAAGTGTACTAAGTAATTTAGTTTCAGGATGAGTGCTCATCCATAATTTGCATTGCATTTGATCAGAATTCTGCTGTGCTAGAAGACATACTGGCACAGGATTGCCAGTCACTTTACAGGACTCGGCCAGCCGTGGTAAAGCTGCTTTGCCATCTAGTGGCAATGTAATGATGTCTCCATGTTAGCATCTGCTTTCCAAAGATTCTGTTGTTCACCAAACTGCAGGTAGCAAGCTGACTTAATGCATTGGCATAGTAGTAATGAAAAAGAATTAAAAGGAAAGAGGGAGGGAGGGAGGGAAGGAAGGAAAAAAAGAAGAAAGAAAAACAGATGGTCAGAAAATTCCCATTTCTTCACAGGGTTATTGACTAGAAAAGGCTCAGTATAAATCACATAAACCAACTGGATGGAGAACAAAAAGTAAAACAATATTGTCAATACTTCGAGAACAAAAAGATCAAACATGAGAACTCTTGTTTTTCTCTTGAGACTGAAAAAAAAAACTAAAAGAAATGTTTTTTCCCCAAAATTTACTTTTTAAATTCACATTATATCCCAATTGCAACCCCTCCCTTCTTTCCTCCAAGTCTTGCCCTTGCAAATCTCTTTCCCTGTTTCTCCCTCCCCTTCTCCTCAGAGAAGGGGAAGCCCTCTTTGGGTACCACCCCATAGGGTATCTAGCCCCAGCAAGACTAAACACCTTCTCTCCCATTAAGGCCCAATGGACAATCCAGCTACAGGAAGGACATCCAATGGCAGGCAACAGAGTCAGAGACAGCCCCCACTCCAAATTGTTAGGGGACCCATATGAAGACCAAGCTGTACATCTGCTACAAATGTGGAAAGGCCTTAGTTCCAGCCCCTGCATGCTCTTTGGTTGGTGGTTCAGTCTCTGAACCCCCAAGGGCCCAGGTTAGTTGACTCTGTAGGTCTTCTTGTGGTGTCCTTGACCCCTCTGACTCCCTTAATTCTATCTGCAACTCTTCCACAAGACTCCCCAAGTTTCTCCTAATGTTTGGCTATGGGTCTCAGCATCTGTTTCCGTTCATTGCTGGATGAAGCCTCTCAGCAGACAGTTATGTTAGTTTCCTGTCTGCAATCATAGCAGAGTATCATTAATAGTGTCAGGGGTTGGTTCTCTCCCATGGGACAGGTTTCAAGTTTGGACAGTCATTGGTTAGCTGTTCCCTTAATCTCTGGCATCTCTGGGATCAACTGCTGACCTAGGATAGGGGAAATTACAGGGAGTCTATGGGAGTGACCCTAGCTGAAATTCCTACCAGTGGGGGATACAGAGACTAAAGTAGCCACTCCTATAGCCAGGCAGGACTGCCAGTGGAAGGAAGGGACATCAATCCACTCACAAAACTCTCAACCCAAAGTTTGTTCTGCCCTCAAGATGCACAGGGATTCTAAGAAACGAAGGAAGGAAGAGAAGGAAGGAAGGGAGGGAGAGAGGGAGGGAGGGAGGGAGGGAGGGAGGGAGGAAGGAAGGAAGGAAGGAAGGAAGGAAGGAAGGAAGGAAGGAAGGAATTTTAAAAAAATTTTAGAGCAGAAACTGAAATTTTTTAAGAATTTTTTTCATTTCTTAATTTTTGTATGTGCATTGGTGTTTTGCCTGCACAAATGTTTACATGAAGATGTCAAATCCTGGAACCGGAGTGATAGACAGGTGTGAGATGCCATGCAGGTGCTAGGAATTGAACCAAGATCCTTTAGAAGAGCAGCCAGTGCTCTTAACCACTGAGCCATCGTTCAGCCCCAAGAAATGTTTTCTACCATCTCTGGGTTAGTGTCTTGGAGGTAAATATTTACTTCATTCCTGTGAATAAGCCTGAGGTTTTGAGATGCCTTTATGTGTGTCATGTGCTCTGCTGTTCTTGAGTCTTCCTGAATCAGCCACACCAGCAGCAGCACCAGCTGTTTGGTCCCTCATACAGTGAGACATCCACAAGCTTGTCAGGTCCTTCCTTACAGTGATCTGCCTTTCCTTCTTCCCTGAAACAAGTCTTTAGAAATATTATAATTCTGGAGATGCCCCTTTCCCACTCTCTAGAAATTGTACATGTAAACTTTTTTAATTTTTTTAATTGGGTATTTTATTTATTTACATTTCACATGTCATCCTCTTTCCCAATTTTCCCTCCCTAGAACCCCCTATCCCATCCCCCTCCTCCCTTTTGCTTTTATACCATTTTAATTACATGAATGTATTAAGGCCAATTCTAGGTTGAGGGTCTAGCAATACAAATAGATACAAATAGTCAAGGAACAAGCAAGACAATAAACACAAATAGTCAAAGAACAAGCAAGGCAATAAACAAAGTCCCATGATCACTCCTGTGATCACTGTTTCTAAAGGCTTATCAGGATGACTAAGTATCTGAGCCTACTTCCCCATCCTAGCCCAAGGTCATTTTCATGTCTGAAGCCTACTTCCTTGTTCCATCCTAATATTTAGATTCCTGCCTGAGATTACCTCTTTGTTCTATCCTAAGATTTAGTCTCCTACCTGAAATTACTTCTTTGTTCTAGCCTAATGTCAGATTCCTGCCTGAAGCCCACTTCCTTGTCCTTGGCCAATGTCATATTCCTGCCAAGCAGCCCATTTTCTTGTCCTTGGCCCATGTCAGATTCTTGCCAAGCAGCCCCAAAGGCTCTCTGCTTCTCCCCCTTTCTTATTTCATTAACAAGACTGAGTCTGTCTTAGGTCATTCTGACAAGAATTCCTTCCTTACCTGTCATGGAATATGCATTATCCAAAGCAGTGCATTTATGTCTTAGGTTGGTAAGGCTCTGTGCAGAATCTTACCTGTCTTTGGCTTGCCAGCCTGTTAATTTAATAACTCTGTCTACGGGTCCATTTTCAGGTTCAAGCTTTGTACTTTGGTTGCCAACATGTTGGTTGTTACAGACAAGCCTTCACTCGATGGTCAGGAATAAAAGTATTGCCAGGACAAAAAGGGCTAGCATGATCAAGTTATATATGCCATTCTTGAAGCTTGACCAAAATAGAAATACTGACCTCAGGCCATAGGTAACTTTATCAGCAGTATCTATTGCATCAACACTGAGCAGAGCAGCATTCTTGAAATTCATAAGATCACTATATAACATTAAAAACATCCAGAGAAGTGTTAGAATTATGCCAAATGCACTGCAAGTGTCTAAACTTTTTCCTAATTATAATGACTACCTCTGTAAACTTTAGAACTAACATGAATCCAATGGTGTTTGGCATGACACTCGAGATGGCTCCTTACCCTTAAATTCTGAACCTCTTTCCAATAATTTGAATAGGATAAAGAACATCAATCCCTTGTTCCAAATCCTCTTGTATATTCCTAAATCCTCTTGTATATTCAACACATTAGTAACATTTTTTGCTAAATGATTAACAAATGTACGTGTTATCTTAAATCTTAATGAATCAGAAGTTTAGTTACAGTATCATTTCTTAGATTTGTTGAATAGGTTACTAGAAATACCAATTATTGATTGGAAATACCTATGTGTAATTAACATTAAAATATAATTTCTAATATTGTATACAAGAGAGAGAAGAGAGAGTATGTGTGTGTTTAAAATTCAGATAGTAGAAATAGTATCTCCCAGAGTTAAATTCACCAAAATTGTATAGTGGGAGGTAGAGACCACTGCTTAATTATCAAAGCACAAACAGTAAAAAATAAAACAGAAGTTTCCTAGAAATTTAATTTTGAATGTTAAAGAACAAAGAGCCTGAGCATTGCAAATGGAGCAAGCTCTTCCCTAATGCAAAAATAAAACACCTGAAAATTCAGAGGTGCTGGAAAGCTGGTTGCCAGCTTTGCGAGACTGCTGTCCTACAGTCCTGGTGATAGTTGCTGGTCTCAGCCACAGAATGAATTTAAACTTCTCAGCTTGAATAAGTAAGGAGGCTTTAAAACCTACAATTCAGAAAACTAAAAGCCCTGCAGCATTTTCTGGATGGACAGGGAGCAAAAGAGGAACTATTGGGTTTTACTTCTGCCTTGCATTTGGTACTGAAGGAGAATGTCTGTTAGAAATACAACTGTTTACCAGTGAGCACTTAGCAGTTAGACTGGCCATCTGAGGCCAGGGCTCTTGTCTTGCCTCTTCTTGTTACTCCCGGAAGTTAAAGGATCAATATAGATGTGGAGGAATTCTTAGTTTTATGGTGGTTGTTGTTTGATTTTGTTTTTAAAGCTGAATCTTATACTGTAATTAGAAAAACGCTGGTCGCGAGGGCTGATGGCTGAACTGTTGTTGCCCATGGTCTCCTTTTCTTTTTCAAGGCAGGCTCAAATGGTTGCTTGTGCTTGCTCTTGCTCCAGGCCTCTTGCCTCAGCCACCATAGAAATCCTTAGGCAAGTTCAATCTCCCTCTCTTTGATTTTTCAAGTTTCCAGTATCTAATATATGAGTTAAACTAGTTTAATTCTTTAATGTACATGTTTAAAATTTGACACATAAATACGGGTTACATTTATTTTATAAGATAATATAATTTATATTTATATTAGTGTAACTTAGTTTTGTTTCATGTGTGTTACTGGGAGTGGAGCCCACAGTCCCAGGCTTGCTAAGCAAGTACTCTACCCCTGAGGTCTATCAGGGCCAATTTCTTAACAAACATACTAATCTTTCTGCGTGGACATTTCAGAGGACTATTGCTGAATCAATAGGAATGTTACAAGAATATCAAGATGCCAAAAAGATTAGAACAAAATACACCATTTTAAGTTATTTTTTGCAATGATCGCTGAGTACAAGGTAAAGGGTATATCTCCTATACCCTCACCTAGAGCAACTTTACGTGAAAATATAAATCATATAATGCAAAAGAGGAATGGATTTGTGTTCTTTAAGGAAAAGTTTAAAACTATTGCTTAAATCTTAGCTTTTTTTAATGATAAAAACTTAAAAAATTATTTTTGTTAATTATTTTATTTATTTACATTCCAGTTGTCTCCCCCCCAACCAAGGTTCCCCCTGCCACAGTTCCTCAGGCCATTCCTTCTCCCTCTTGCCTCCAAGAGGGTGCCCCCCACCAGACCTCCTCCTTCCCTGGGGCCTCAAGTCTCTTGAGGTTTAAGCACACCGCCCACTGAGGCCAGACCAGGCAGACTTCTGCTATATATGTGCCAGGGGTCTGGGACTGGCTCATGTTTGCTCCTGGTTGGCCGCTCAGTCTCTGGGAGCTCCCTGTGGTCTGGATTAGTTAAGACTGCTGATCTTCCTATGGGGCCGCCCTCCCCTTCAGCTTCTTCCATCCTTCCCCTAATTCAACCATAGGGGTCCCCAACTTCAATCCAATGGTTGGGTGTAAGTGACTGCATCTGTCTCAGGCAGCTGCTGGTAGGGGCTCTCAGAAGACAGCCACACCAGGCTTCATCTGTAACCACATCATAGCATCAGTAATAGTGTCAGGCCTTGGTTTGTCCCCCATCCCCTGCCCCTGACCCAATGAGATGGATCCCAAGTTTGGCTAGTCATTTAACTGCCTTTCCTTTAGCCTCTTCTCTATTTTTGTCCCTGCATTTTTTTTTAAGACAAGAACAATTCTTGGTCAGAAATTTTGACTGGAGATGGACTCTGAGCTACCTCTCCTCAGTGTTGGACATTTTGTCTAAGGTTGAGTCCTGAGAGTCTCTCACCTCACAGGTCTCTGGTACTTTCTAGAAGGTCCCCCTATCTCTCACCCCACTGAGGCTGCTTATTTCCATTCATTCTCCTGCCCCCATACTGATCCTGTTCCCCTTTTCCCTTTCCCCTCCCCTTTCCAATCCAGGTACTTCTCTCCCTTCCCCCTTCTAAGTGGGATTGAAGCATCCTCACTTGCCTTTCTGCTTGTTACACTTCTTACAGTCTTGGGTTGTATCCTACATATTTTGTACTTTTTGGCTAATATCACAACATGCATGTCCTTTTGGGTCTGAGTTACTTCATTCAGGATCATATTTTTTAGTTCCATTCATTTGCCTACAAAATTCATGATGTACTTGTTTTTAATAGCTGAATAGTACTCCATTCTGCAAATGAATCACATTTTCTGTTTCCATTTTTGTGTTGAAGGAATTCTGTTTCCAGCTTCTGGCTATTATAAATAAGGCTCCTATAAACATAGTGGTGCATGTGTCCCTGTTATATGTTGGAGCATCTTCTGGGTATATGCCCAAGAGTGGTATAGCTGGGTCTTCAGGTAGAACAATTTCCAATTTTCTGAGGAACTGCCAGATTGATTCATAGAGTGGTTTTACCAGTTTGCAATCCCACTAGCAATGGAGGAGTGTTCCTCTTTTCCCTCATCCTCACCAGCATATGCTGTCACTTGAGTTTTTTATCTTAGCCATTCTGATTGGTGCATGGTGGAATCTCAGGGTTGTTTTGATTTGCATTTCCCTGATGACTAATGACTTTGAACATTTCTTTAAGTGCTTCTCAGCCATTAGAAATTCTTCTGTTGTGAATTCTCTGTTTTGCTCTGTAACCCATTTTTAATTGGGTTATTTGGTTTTTTTGGAGATTAATTTCTTGATATATATATATATATATTGGATATTAGCCCTCTGTCAGATGTAGGGTTAGTGAAGATCTTTTCCCAATCTGTGGGTTGTCATTTTGTCCTATTGACAGTGTCTTTTGTCTTACAGAAGCTTTTCAGTTTCATGCGGTCCCATTTATCAATTGTTGATCATAGAGCCAGAGTCATTAGTGTCCTGTTCAGGAAATTTCTCCTGTGCCAATGAATTGGATGCTCTTTCCCCTTTACTCTTCTATTTAATTCAGTGTATCTGGTTTTATGTTGAGGTCCTTGATCCACTTGGACTTGAGCTTTGTGCAAGGTGACAAATATGAATCTATTTTCATTTTCCTACCTACTGACTTCCAGTTAGACCAGCATCATTTATTAAAGATTCTTTCTTTGTTCCACTGTGTGTTTTTGGCTCCTTTGTCAAAGATCAAGTATCCATAGGTGTATAGGGTTTTTTTCTGGGTTTTCAATTTTATTCCATTGATCTACCTGTCTGTCTCTGTAACAGTTGTAGTGGTTTTTAATCACTATTGCTTTGTAGTACAGCTTGAGGTCTGGGATGGCCATTTCCCCAAGAAGTTCTTTTATTGTTGAGAATTGTTTCAGCTATTCAGTTTTTTTTTGTTTGTTTGTTTGTTTGTTTGTTTTTCCATATGAAGTTGAGAATTGTTCTTTCCATGTCTGTGAAGAATTGTGTTGGAATTTTGATGGGAATTGCATTGAATTTGTAGGTTGCTTTTAATAAGATGGCCATTTTCACTATGTTAATCCTACCAATCCATGAGTATGGGAGATCTCACATCTTCTGAGATCTTTTTTCAGGGATTTGAAGTTCTTGTTGTATGTATATTTTACTTGCTTGGTAAGAGTTACACCAAGATATTTTATACTATTTGTGGCTATTGTGATGGGTGTTGTTTCCCTAATTTCTTTATGAGCCTGTCTATCATTTGTATAAAGAAAAGCTACTGATTTGTTTGAGTTAATTTTATATCCCACCACTTTGCTGAAACAGAAGGAATACTATGCGTAATTCATCCCATGAAGCCACAGTTACTCTGGTACCTAAAACACAAACTTCAGACCAATTTCGCTTATGAATATCAATGTAAAAATACTCAAATACTCAATAAAATTCTCTCAAACTGAATCCAAAACCACATCAAAACCATCATTTACCATGATCAAGTAGGCTTCATCCCAAAGGATACAGGGATGATTCAATATACAAAAATTCATCAACATAATACACTATATAAGCAAACTCAAGGAAAAGGAAATCTTAGCTTTTAAAAAAGTTTTGTAAATATATTTTGATCAAACTCTTTCGTCTCCTCAAACTCCTCCCAGATCCTGCTATGGACCCAACTTCATGTTCATTCATGTTCTGTCTCACTCCCTCACTCTCTTGCTCCCTCCCTTCCTCTCCTTTGCTCCCTCCCTCCCTTTTCCTCTGTTTCCAGATCCCTGTCTCTAAAAACAAATGCAAAACAAAAGTACCACCAAAACCAACAAATCAACACAGAACAAAATTCAAGACAGACACACACAAAAAATAAAAAGCAAGAGCGAGAAAGAAAATCAATAAAAACAAAACAAAAAGCATGCAAACAAATATGGAGTCTGTTTTGTTGCCCAAGTCCTCCCAGGCATTGGGCCTGCCCTAGGGTGTAGTTGCTATATGCAGTGTCACTCCATTGGTGGAAACTGATTTCCCTTCTCTAGCAGGTATAAATTGCAAATAGATTCTTGGTTATGGTTGGGGCTTTGTGTCCATTTCCCCTCCTCTGATGAGCTGGACTTTTGACTGGTTTGAACTTGTGCAGGTGTTGTGTGTGTTGTTGCAGTCTCTGCGTTCATATGGTCATTAGTTCCATTGTATCTGAAAGATGCTATTTTTGTGGAGTCATCTACCACCTCTGAGTCATACAGTCTTTCTGCCTCCTTGTCTGCCTCGTTCCCTGAGTCTTGAGGAGGGTTGGAGGAAGACATCTGATTTAGGATTTCGTGCTTCACAGGCTTTCCCTCTGCAGTTCTTCAGTTGTGGATCTGTTTGTTAATTTTCATCTATTGCAAGAAGATTTCCTGATGGGGCTCAAGCAGTGTTCTGTTCCGTGTGATTAGTAACATGTCATTAGGAGTCATTTCATTGCTGTGTTCCATTAGGAGAATAGTAGCATCAGGCTTTTTCCTAGGCCCATGACCCATCTAGTCTCAGGTTCATGTACCAGTTTCATCTCACCGAGTGGACCTCGAATTTAGTCAAAAAGTGGTTACTTCTATAACAGTTGTAGCACTGTGGCACCACTACATCCTGCAGATAGGTCACTGTTGTAAGTTGCAAGGTTTGTAGGAAGTTGTTTTAGTTAGGGTTTTACTGCTGTGAACAGACACCATGACCAAGACAACTCTTAATTGGGGCTGGTTTACAGGTTCAGAGGTTTAGTTCATTATCATCAAGATGGGATCATGGCAGCATCTAGGCAGGCATGGTGCAGGAGGAGCTGACAGTTCTACATCTTCATCTGAAGGCTGCTAGCAGAATACTGGCTTCCAGGCAGCTAGGATGAGGGTGTTAAAGCTCATGCCACAATGACACACCTACTCCAACAGGGCCACACTCTCTAATAGTGCTAGTCCCTGGGCTGAGCATATACAAACCATAACAGATGTTGAAATTGGTGATTAGTTTTCTTCCCTAGTAACATTCAAAGTAGCTTCTCACACTATGACTACTAGTCCTGAAGCTTCTAGTTGGGTACCAGATCAATACTTTCATGTTTGATGACATAAGTAAGTTTATGTCTTCAGCAATAGGGCCTTACTACCAGTTTGTTGAGAGTAACCAAAAGCCTTGCTAATAGTCGATGATGTTTGGAGAGGTCAAAGTGATCCCTTTGACCAACAGCTCAACAAGATATAGCCCATTCTTGACACTGGAGTTTGTACGTGATGGTATAAGATCTCTAGATATGGCATTGTCTCTGCAGTGTATGGTGATCCTATTTAACTTCCTTTCATGGGCATATGTATTTTAGGAGGCTTCTGTAGTAGCAGGTTTCCATATGGCTATTCAGAAGGCCTTTAGTGCTGCTGCTTGTCCCCATATTCCTTCCTTTACCCTGCCTTCCCCACTTCCCCACCACATCTTCCTGTTTGAGTTTCTCCTTTGTCTCTTTATAACACTGTGCTAGTTCCCCTTTCTAGGAAGATCGTCTCCTCTCCCATGCTCCCTCACTAGCTACCTAAGCTCTGTTGTTATTCCTATTGAAACGTCTATCTAAAGCTTAAATGCTAGCATCCACATATAAGGGCAATGTGCGCCCTTGCGCTCTATCCCATGCTATACGATTCAGTTATTTCATAATCAGATATGTAGTAAAGGCAACTGGCCTGTGGTTACCTTACTACCACACACTGAAAATGTGTGTGTGTGTGTGTGTGTGTGTGTGTGTGTGTGCTCTTGGATATAAATCAACTTAATTGAATTACTAAATTTTAATCAATGTTGTTCAATCATGTATGTGTATGTTATGCATATGAGGACAGCAGAGTCCTGATCCACAGTCCATAAGTCTGTGGGGCACACCTATGTGCAATGATTGTGTGCTAATAAAAGCTTCAGAAGTATTCTCATCTACCTGAAAAGGCCCATAATGTAAGTGACCAATTTTGATGTTTAGAATAAATTCATAAATAATCATCCAGCTTATAACTGCTGTATGGGTAGCTTGCCAAAAACACATCAAAGAAACTAGATTTGTTATTACTTTACAGTTATTTTAATTAAGTGTTGATGAGGGTAGAATGTCGAGGATGCATGGAAGATAAACTACATACTTATGCTGATCAGCAGAATATGCCAGCACAAGTATGTCATTGTGAGCTAAATTAGTTAGTACTAGTTGGAATTAAAATGTGTTAATCAAGAGTGTCTTATTCACTGGGTGTCAGTGGTGTCTGATAGGGATGTTCATGAAAAACGGAAAGGAAACTAAACAAATAAGATGAGGAAATTGGAAGCAAGCTTTAGATTTATTTATATATAACTTATACATCATTGCTTTTCTATAGAAAACCCAAGCATCGCACGGAATTATAAAAATACGTAAATATTTGTATATAAAGTATGACTAAGATAAACTGTCACACTCCACTAATGATTTTCAAAGAAATCTTCCCTAGTAATATTTATTATTGCTAACATATAACTTTAAAAGAGATAATATATTTAAGTTTAATTTTAAAAACTTACTTATAAGTAACATGTAGAAGAGAACATAGAAAGGATCATATAAAGAGAATTAAATTTGTAAAATAGATATAAAAATAGTATTTTGTTTTTAAAAGAATATTGTTCTTTGGTTAAACCTTATAGCAAATATACTTGGGATTCATTGGTAATGCTTTAAATAACTATATCCTGATGTATTCTTCATTTTCTAAAAGTATGTCTTATAGATTCTAGAATAGTCCTATGTCATAGAATTATGCTGGACTCATGACCTGCTTAATGCATTACATTGACCAAACTATAAAAAAGATTAAAACTAGATTAAGCATTGGCTCCTCAGGACCAAGGCATTAGTAAAGCTATTGAAAACAATATTTTTGAAAACAATTCATATTTTTTCCAGAGCATTTTTCATTTGCATCTCATATTTTTTATCTAAATGTTGTGGTATATGAACTACATTTTAAAAATTAACCTTTTTTATGTTTCTTTTATGGCAAAGACAATATATTTTAAGAAGACAGAATACTTGGTATTAGTACTGACATGTTGAGTCCTGGTGGTCCATTCTTTACAGTATTCATCGGTATATCTTAACACGAGAACTGAGACTTTATACAGAGCGGCCAAGCTTTGAGCTTTGTTCCATCTCCAGTTGATGGTGAGCCTTCCATCAGTGCTGGTCACAACTCAGTTACTGACTCAACCAAACAGTCCCTGGTTTCCTTCTGTACCTCCTCCCTAGAAGGCACTGCCTGCTGCTTTTCTTTTCTTGGGACTTCATAACTTAGCATGTTTTAATGCTCAGTTTTATTATGATGACAACACTCTTCTAATCATACCTTGTCCATTTACCGCAACCCCCCCCCACCTGTGTTCTATTCATGCCAGCGTTTATCTTACAAAGTTAAACATGCCCAGGCTATATATATAAAACCTCTACTCAGAATGTCTAAGGGAAAAGAGGAAGAGCTTGTTAAATTGTTTTGTTGTTTTCCAATTGTGCATTTCTTTTAGCCTGGTGAATCAAGACCATATGCTAATTAGTCTTTATATGTAAATTAACTTTCTTAAGGGAGATATCCCTGCCTTTTCAGCTTTTCTGTTTTAAGTGGCGGGTGGGGGAAAGAAAGACACATTAATTGAATGCTCACATGGTTGCTGGGGCCATGAAGAAATGCTGAGTCATGCAGTTTGTTTGTGGCTGGTTGGCCATAAGAATGACAGATGCATGCACTATCTACACTCCTAGTCCAGGGTAGACTCAGAGTCTGGAAGACTAAAATGGCAGCTCAGAAGTTTGATCTTTGGTTTCCTTGTACAAAAAGAGGTTGACTTAATGCATTCTAAAAAGTGAAGCCTTCTGCTTTAAAATGTCTCAAAAAAGCATATTTAAAAAGATTTTATAGGTCATATTTTATTATAATGTATCAGAAAGGATAAGGAATAAATGCTAATCTTCCTTTTAGAAAAGCAGTTTAAAATTTCTAAATAATTCTTGGTGGAATATGAAATAATAATCTATTCAAACTTAATGACATTTATTTCTAAATAAATTATGGTTCTGCATGATGTAAGTCTACTCTCTGGAAGGCCTTTTGGGGCAGTTAGCATATGTATGTTCCTGCCAGGTGTTGTCACATGCCGTTTTGTCATTGCACAGCAACAGACTGACTCCTCAGAGTCCTGAAGCCATAGTTTACTTAATAGAGTGTTTCTGTGATGTACACGAAGTGAGTTCCATCTGTTAGCACACAGCCTGGCACAGTGGCAGACACCTAAAACTCCAGCACTCAGGAGGAGCAGGCCTGGGAATCCTAAATTCAAAGTCATCTTCAGCTTCATAGCAACCTTGAGGCTAATCTGAGTTAGGGAGACCCCCATCTCCAAAAATAAAACAAGCAAAGAAGCCTTGGGTTCAATTCCCTTCTCAGTGAGCAGACAGGCATCTGCTCCTTCACAAGGGGGAGGGAAAGCAGTCAACCCTTGGTGCCTCCTTTTTAAGACGCCAAACTCCTCAGGAAAGCTCAGCCTCCAGAAAGATTCCCCACAGCCCCATCTTCAATAGCTTTATACTGGGGACTGGGTTTCATTGTGGGAATTCTGTGGCAACACAGACACCCAAAGCACATGTCAATAGTAGGAACAGGTAGAGAGAATTTTTCTTATGAGAGTAGCTTCCCTGTTAGAATGCAAGCCAAACTATAATGTGCTACAAAGAACTTCATTCCATGTGTGTGGCCCAGTCTGGAAACTTGAAAAATTATGGTCTAGATTTTCAGTCACTGAGGACTGTGTATTTGATTCAGTGGGGATAACACAATACAGCTTATAGGAAGGGTACAGATTAAGATTTTTTTTTTAAAGCTTTCGTTGGTACTTGACATTTGGTGAAGAGAACATTCTATTTGTTCCAAACTAGAGGACTGATGCACAGAACAATCTCTGGGAAATTATTTCTCAGTTTAATTATAAGGTTGTGAGCTTTGATGGATACCAAGGAAAGAGAAGTGCTCTTTATCTGCTTAGTTCACTGACAGATCCGACCACCTAGAACCTGCGCCCTGTGAATACTCAGAGAATTACTTGTCAAATGAGGGATCCATTTGCTACACCCTTAGATTAGGAGTGCTCCTCTGTCCCTAGCTGACCTTTAAGGCCTCATTCTTCTTCTCCAGCTCCTTGATAAAGATGGCTCGTGCCTTGGAACATACTTCTGTCCATAGCCCCCCCCCACTCGCACACACTTCAGATGTCTACAGCTGTACACTATACTAACCCATGAGTTTAAAGGCAAAGTAGAAAGGACTTTCTTCAGAATCGTGAATCCCTTGTTTTGTAAAGGATTTTAAACATAATCTGGTCCAACTTCTTCATTTTAAGGTTAAGAAAACTCCAGCCCCCAGAGTGTATAGCTCAAGGCCGTCCTGCTGACCGGTGATGCTACAAAAGCTCTTCACTCACACACAGATTTTTTCAAATACATTATAAATAACTTTTCCCAGGGATTTGATGTCCTACTTAAATCAAAAAACCAAAATGAAAAAAAAAAATCTGCCTCTGAAATAAAGAATAAGCTTATTTTCAGAGCTGAGGAATCTTTGAAGAACATGTTTGTCCTAAATTATAAATTCAGAGAGTACCAATATATCTATTAACGCTTGTCACTAATATTATCCATAGATAATCTCTGGCCTAGATCAGTATTTTACCACAGTATAATTTAAATTGACTTACTAGTAGTGAAATACAGTTGATCCAGTGCAGACAGTCTGATACTGCAGTGCTGTGTTTGCATAAGCTAACTCATTAGACAGTTAAGACTTAGGTGGCTGTCAAGCTATGTTAGTTAGGTTTTGTCTAAATATCTAGAATGCCAGCACTAATTTTTTAAAGAATACTTTCACTAAAACATTCTTTTTAACTTAGATAAAAATATTTTTAAAAATCTAAATGAGCTAGATTGTTCTGTCATATATCTTCTGTGGAAATACTTAACTATTCGACTTCTTCATCCGTCTTCTATCCTTTCCTCCCTTCCTCTCTCCTGTCCATCCTTCCTTCACCAAAACACAAAGTGAATTATTTTGGAGGAAGGCATATGAGGAAATAAACTGCCTAAACCAAAATCTGTCTCTCCCAGTATTGTTCTACAGAGACCTGTCTGTCCCTAGCTACCTCTTACAGTGACACTCCCTCATAACAGCCTCAGGTGACTTCTCTAAGCCAGGTAGAAAAGCATACATAATTTCATCCAAATCCAGGGCTTCATATTCAGTCTGTCAGAGATCAGATAATCTATGAAGTTAACAATGTAGGTCCTTTTCACAGTAGGTGAACGTACCAGTCTTAAGTACTCTGTTTCCAAGTCATTTAATAGTTATTTGTGCCAGCATTTGGTGTTTAGGGAGACTTTTCACATTTTGGGCCTGTAATCCATTCCCAAGTGATTTGATCATAGGTAGGAATTACTAGTAAGCTACTTTTATTTCTTTATATTTCTGTAAGTTGATATTATACCTTGAATTTGTAAATATATCATGAAACATCTCTTTGTAAAGAAAGACAGCTATTACAAAAACTAATAGTATAGCATCTAATTACCAAATTTAGCTACTGTAATTGAATTGAGTCCAGAATTTAAAGTTGTAATTATATAAGTACAATTGGATGATTTAGAAAATAAAGAAAAGAGTACAGTCTGAATATTGGAATAGGCACCTAGCTGGCAATAATATATAGTTTACTTACCAGCTCACTTTAGAACAGCTTCTCCACTGAAGAGGAGTGCTAACTCTGCTCACGTCTATGAAAGCTAAGTGTTTTGTAATCAACTTGGTTAAAGTAGGAAAGTTTTAGCAGCTGGAGGTAACTCTTACTACTTCAACAGTCTGCCATGTCTGCTCAATAAAATGGTCCCCTGGGAGCCCAGTGACACAGCGTGGAGCAAGCTGCCTGTTCAGTGCAGCTTGTTTTTGTTAGCTCCTGAGATTGGAGCAGGTACTATAGAAATAAATCTGCATGGCAGGAATTTCTTGAGATTTTATTGCTGCAAACCAAATTTCTTATTTATAAAAGACATAAATGCAGGGTTCTCTTATATAAAATATTATAAGCTGGGTATGCAAACCTTTTAATCTACTTGCCATTTATTAAGCTGATTCTTAGTATATATTAAACTATTCTCAATATTTTAATTAGTATGCAGCCCATTAGAAATAAGTACCTGCTTGTTTTATATGTGAAATTTTATTTAAGTATTGATATATAAATAAGCAAAATTATTCTGCTAGTTATTAATAAATAATAATAGTAATAAAATTGAAGTTTTGAATAATTTCATAGCATTTTAGAAATAAACATCCTGAGTCTAAGTAGTCAAGTTTTGGACGCTTACCTCTATAGGCACAGGCTACAAGGATACTCCTAGATACTCACTTTCCTACTAAAGATTTAACCCAACTTAAAAGAGCTTTTGAGTCATCCAACAACATAAACTAACCTGAATTTTAAAAGAAGACCATTTTCCTTTTGTTTAAATGTATATGTACTTCAGAGCATACTACAATCAAAATAGGAAAAGAAGTTTTACCTTTAAAGTTTATAGTTAATCATGTAACAGACTCATGGGAAAAGGCCAACAAAGTATTTTTGACTACAGATGGCCTGTAGAAAACAAAGTTCTTTACAATCTTGTATAGAATAGCAGTGGAGGGGTAAGTTTGATAATTTTAATTTTTATTGAAAACTGATAATATTTATAGTTTATTAAAAGGTATACACTCATAGCCTATTGTGTATAATGCAATAATCACCAAACCTAATAGCTACGGGGACTAACTTACCCATTTCTTCATCTTGTTGCTGCCAATTAGATCTGATCATTTTAGAAATTCACATTTTTAATGACTGTAGTTAATTATCTTTGATGTTTTTACATTTCCTGTGGAAAATTCCCAGATAGTCTCCAAAATAAAAAGCAAGATGGCAGTTTTCTTAGAAGCTTTGTTCTGTTGGAGACATAGAAAAATGAATGTATTAATTCTACATTTTTCAAGTAATTAGTTTTTAAATTTGTGTTTTACATTGTTCTGATTTTTGGTTTGTTTGTCTTTAATAGCCTTTTATGTCACCTCGGTACCCTGGAGGCCCAAGGCCCCCATTGAGGATACCTAATCAGGTAAGATTTATATACTACTTAAAATTTTTAAAAGATCTTGCAAATATCAGGAGTGGTTTTTTTTTTGTATGAATCTACCTTCATTTGTTAGCCCCACTAATTGGTACTCTGGTAATGTATAATCTCCTTGAAGGCTGCTGCTTAGCCAGACTTTGTGATGACCTTTTTGCTAAGTTTTGTTGGAACACAGAAACACACATCCTCGTGCTTTACCTGTGATTATTTACACACCCTTATGTATTTGAGGAGTCATATCGTATGTGGCTTGCAACGTTGCAATATTTACTATATATGTCCAGAAAATGATTGGCTGACTTGTGGGGCTAATTTCAGTAAATGTTGAATGTTCTCTCCGTGAAATTTTCAATAGCATGCTTTGATTTATTTTCACGTGGTATAAAATTCATATGCATTGTGCCTTGTTATGATAGCATGTCAGATATGCAATTAGATGCTTCTTGAAGAGCTAAGTCTAAATACCTAACAGTAAATCTTATAATTTTAATTTCAAGAGTTTTAAGTTTCTAAATGTTTATTCTCATTTGGTTTTTAGTCAACATCATAAGTTCTTATTCACTGAAAAGAATAAAGCACATTGTTAGTTTAGTTTTAGGATGTGGGTGGATGCATGCTGTAGTACCAAAAGAACTGACTAACAGTGTGCCTGCCATTGGCTCCATCAACGTTCAGTTTCCTCACAAAGGCGTTTCCAATTCACTTTTCTATTCTTTTCTTTTGATTCATACATTTTCACTATCAAAAATGGAAAAAGAAAGTTGCAAGTTATTCAGGCACATGTACCAATAGAATTTTGGTTTTATTATCCACAGTCTTATGAAATCATGATGACGGCACATGCCTTTATTGCCCGTGTTTGGGAAATAGAGGTAGGCAGATCGCTGGAGGGAAGTATGAGGCCAGCTTGGTCTACATAGTGAGTTCCATGGCAACCAGAGCTATGTAGAGAGACCTCGTCTGAAATAACCAAAGGCGAGGGTAAAGGGAAGAAGAAGAGGAGGAAGTGGAAGGAGGAGGAGGATGGAAGGATGGACGAAGGATGTGCATGCACACGCACGCGCGCACACACACACACACACACAAGATACTGGGTTAAGTCTCAATCTATAAAAATTTACAAAATACAATACAAATTGAAACAACCTATATTTTTATCAATTGTTTAAATTTTTGTTTGCAACCAAATTTTACTAAATAGCCCAGGTTGACTTCAAAATCTTGATTCTCCTGCCTCAGCAGCCTCCTGAGGCTCAGTTAAGATAGAGTGTGGTGTTTGAAAGTTCATGTAATGACTGTTTTTTAAAAGAAATAATCAGAAGTTGAATATAACAGATCCTGACTGTGAGGGTGTTTTCCTCTAGAATTTGACAGCATTGATGTATTTTGAACATTACATTCTTTAACAAGTGGCCCTTCTGCCCCCCCACGCACACTTTGACTCAATTATATTAATTAATTCAGATGTCTATTACACAAACAGAATAATTTTCATTTACACTATTTTTAAATAATCACATTAATAGTTCAAATAATATCATTTTAGGGTGTGTTTAATATATTTAGGAGCATGACCTGTACAAACAAAAACTTCAATTTAGCTATTTGTTAATTAAAGCAGAATTGATGTACATTTTTGTTGATTAACTGTAATATCCATTGAGCGCCAATATTAACATTTTATATTTATGCTTCATTTGATTGCAGTATAATAAAAATTTTTCTACTTAGTAGATTATACAAAATAGAAACAAAAAGTGAAGCACTCCCTCTGGGTGACTTTGGCTAGTCATCTGGAATATGTAAAAAGTGTTCTTTAATGAACAGGGCCTCTACATTTATATATACTAATCATAAGATTACATATCTTAGTTTTCCTGACATAGTTATGGTTCTGGATTAAACCTACAATGTCTTACACTATTTGTTTATTAATAGGACTGTGTATTTGGACTATGCTATGGTACTGCTGTGTTGAAAATACAGAAATAGGCAACTGTGTCTCAAATCACAAAACTCAGCAAAAGTGAGGAGGATAAATGTGTGTGAAAGGTTTGGAAAACAAAAATTATATCCTCAGAATATGCATGCTTGCAGCAGCTTTATGTCGGAATGGAAGCAGCTCTCAGAAGGTGCGCCATCAGCCACGGAGGCATCCATAACCTGAAGAGAAGCAGCAACTCTGTATTTCTCATGGAAAACCTGCCTGAAACAGAAAAGCCTGTACTATTTATCCAAAACTGTTAGGAAGTCAAAACAGTCTAGAAACATGGATGAGTGACACTAAGACTAAGCTATTGTCTATGGATTTTTTTTAAACTGCCTTAATCCTCACCATTCTTAAAATACACATGTGAGTTGAGATTACATGTATCAGACCCTGTTGTTCATTTTATATGCTAAGTTTAAATTTGATACTCCCAGAACATACTGTATCAGAATATAATATCTAAATCTCCATTCATAAATACCTGTCAGATATCAGATGAGCACTTGAAGAAAGTATTATCCAAATAGTGAAATCATTTACATATATTAAAAGATATTGTAGAATAAGATCTATTGGAATGCTACTGCGGATATATTAAAAAATGTAAGGGAGAAGGCACAGAAACACGTACATGCAGCATGGCAGCCGTCAGTGTGTGAGCTGCTTCTCCTGTCACATGCACTCATATTGTGAGAAAGATTATGGACCACAGACTTATTTCTGAGAGGTAGGATTAGGAATGACTTTGCTATTTGAAATTTTTAGTGTTTCTGCAGTTTAAATTAAGCAGGTATTAATTCTACTCTTGATTAGAGAAAACACTAACTATATACGTAGAGGAACATAAAATGTTATACTTTGAATAATATTAACCCTTTTAAATATTTAATGTATAATTCCTGTCATGGGAAGAAGACAGATAAAATGGACACTAAGTATAATTTAATCCTAAAAAGATTGATGTTTTCAGATAAGTAAAATGAGCTGACTTTTTTAGCAGAGAGAGAGCTGTTTAGACAGATGTAATCCCAGTTCTTGAGAGGTAGAGAGAGTCTGGAGGGTGACCATGAGTTCACAGCCAGCCAGGGCTGCAGAGTGAGAGCTGAATGTGCAGAGGAAAAATGGAGACAATGACTTACAAATTGAAATTTTGCCGTGAATGGAGATGCTTCCATCTCAGACTGCACACCCTTCATAGCATGTCCTCTTACTGAGGAGAGCACATGGGCTCCTGCTTAGTGGCAGAAGTGGCTTCTTTGGCCATTTTTTATTATAAAATCCCCTTTATGAGAATTACAGTATTCATATTTTTAATGATTATTTGATGTTCAACAAGATCACATTAAAAATATTATTTATGATTTTTAATTTTAATTTATATTGGAACACATGTTTATTCCAACCATTTCTCCCCTTGTAAGCCAGAGGGCAAAGTTCAGTATGTTTCAGGGGGACAAAATACATTCCCTTCCCAAGAAAAGCTTACACTGTGGATACAGCACAGGTTACTCAGATCAAGTCATAACCGTCTTAACATTTCTGGAACAATGTGTGCTTCACAAATAACATTATCTTTTGTTTTCTTAGATATAGTTTTAAGAATGAATTGTGACATATTTAGTTAAAAGTTAATAGTATATATAAAATCTAACTTAGGAAAAACCACTTGAACAAATACTCGTTGAGGTTTATAGATATGAGCACTATTCTCAATGAGGTCATAGATCAGCGACTAAACTATTGGCAACCCATATTATCCTTTGAGACTTTATATTTAAATCAGCATACGAAGTATTAGATATCTTAAGTCATTTTTAATAAGGCGTGTCTAGTATACTATCCCTCCCTTTTTCTGCCACCCTTATCCTCCCTTGCAGCTCCCACCCAGTCCCTTTGCCCCTTTCATGACCTGTGTGGCCTGCAGCCACCCTCAGATCCTTGCTACTGATGTTTACCCTCTTTTAGTCTCCTTTATGTTTGTTGAGCCTGACCCGTAGTCGCGTACGCACACACATGCACACACACACACATGCACACACATGTACACACATGTGCGCACACGCACACATCACATGTTTATATACCCATACATTACAATCCGGGATTCACATATGAGACAGAATTATGATTCTTTTCTTTTTGAGTTTGAGTCACCTCAGTTAATATTATACTTTCTAAGTCTATCCAGTTTCCTTCAAATTCCATGATTTCACTTTTCTTTACAGCTGAGTGATACTCCATTGTGTATATGTACTGCTTTTTCATTATCCATTTATCTGTCAGTGGACTTCTAGGATAGCTCTGTTTCCTTGCTATTGTGAATAGAATAACAATAAATACAGATACACAAAAAATTTGTGCTAGCATATTCCTGGGAGTAGTATAGCTGAGCCGTACAGTAATTATGTTTGGTTTTTTGAATAATTTTTTGGGGAACCTCCACACTGAAGTCTAGTGTCTATGTTGGGTTGCACTCCATCAGAATCAGCTAAGATTCTTCTTTCATTAGAGCCTCTCCATGGTGTTTGTCAGATTTCTTGGTGATAGCCATTCTTACCAGAGGGAGATGGTCTCCCAGAGTAGTTTTAAGTTGCTTCCCCTGATGACTAGGGATTTTGAACATTTTAAAAATATTTATTGGCAATTTGCGTTCCTTCTTTTGAGAACTGTTGAATTCACTAGCCCATTTGTTGATAGGCAGGAGTTTGGGGGTTTTGTTTTGTTTTGTTTTTTTTGAGGGACATCATGGTTTAAATTTTGTAGTTCTTTATACATTCTGAATATTAGGCCCCTTTGTCAAGACAAGAGTGTTCGTGGCATTGCTGTTTTATTTCCAGTCCCTCTAGCCTGTTCATTGGTTTGCCTTTCTGCATGCCTGTATAAGGCTGTCTGCTTCAAACTGCATACAGTTCTGCTGTTTCTATTGAAGATTACTTTGGCTACTCATGGTTGTCTTAGTTAGGTTCTCTTTTCCTGTGATATATAAAACATGACCTAAAGCAGCCTGATGAGGAAAGGGGTTATTTCCTATTATATGTTGAAGTCACGGCCCATCACTGAGGAAGTCAGAGTAGGAATTTAAGGCAGGAACTGAAGAAGAAGCCATCAAAGAGTGCTAAGTGACAGTTTGTTCCTCATAGCTTGCTCAGCCTGCTTTCTCATAGCACCTAGGACCACCAACGTGTCCAGAGGCACAACCACATAGAGTAAGCTGGGCCCACCCACATCAGTCATTAAGATAATGCACACACAGATGCCTACAGGCCAGTCTGATGGAGGTGTTTTCTCAGTTCAGGCTCTACTTTCCAAAATGAGTCTAGTTTGTGTTAAGTTGATGTGCAGTTGATGTGCAGTACAAGTTGATGTACAGCCAGTACAGTTGACCTTTTGTGAGGCTAACCTACTGACACACAACATTCAACTAGATCCTTTTACTTTCATTTGTCTTCAAGACGGTATAATGTTAGTATTACAATATAAAAATCACAACTTTTCAAACGTTCCACAGCCTTTCAATATTCACTTTAAAAATTCAGTCTCTTTAAAATATCCAAAGTCTTTTTCAATGTTTAAAATTTCTATAAAATACCCAAAGTTTCTGTAAAATACCCAAGTATAAAATATTGTAAGTCTCTTTAAAATTCTAAGGTCTTCCAACTGTAGACTCCTATAAAATAAAAAGTAAGTTACATGCTTTCTTAATCAAAAAGGGAAGAACCAGGACCCAGTCACAGTCAGACCAAAAAAAAAAAAAAAAAAAAGACCCACGGAAGTGTAACAGTGTAAGAACTTGCAGGACTCCTCCGTCCCAATCCTCTGGGCTCCTCTGAAGGGCTCCGCCCCTGGGAGCTCACAAGGCTTGTCCTCTAGCTCTAGGCTGGCTCCATTCTGCAGTGACTGCTGTCCTTGGCAGCTGTCCTACGGCACTCACATCTCCAAAATGTTGGGGTCTCCAGTGCAGTAGGGCTGCCAGCCTACCTACCAGGGACCTCTGATGGCCTCTCCTCAAGAACTCTGACTGAGCATGCTCTTCCAGGCTGCCACTTCTCTCTCTGAGCCCTTTAAGCATGTAGCTTCTACTCAAACTGAGGTTGCCCCTTCACCAGTGGCCTTTCCTAATTGCTCTAACCTGCCACAGTCAGTGTTAAGTTTCATAACATCTTCATTACTTTAAAGCCACTGCCATCTAGGAAGCTCTTACAAAATCTAAGTTCCACTGCCAGCACAAGGTACAACCTTGGCCAGCTCTGGTCCATAGCTTTTGTGTGCTGATCCTGAAGAAACACTTCCCATAAGATTTTGCCTCAGTGATGCTGGTTTTCCCTTATTAATCACTAATTTATCAGTTCCAGCTAACCAATATTGACTGTCCCAACAAAGCAACGTGTCTTGGAAATCACAGCAAATTCTTCATCCATGGCTGAGCAGAACTACATATTCTTCATTTAAAATATCACTCAAATGGCCAGGTGATTTCCTTGGAAAGATCCCAAGCCAGGTCTCTCCACCAGCTGCACTGTGTTTGGTATCTGGATCAGCCAAGCTCTCACAAAACAGCCCACAGAACTCTGAGCACTCAGTGGCTTTTCCAGCATTAAGTAATAGGATTCCAGAACAACCCGTCCCAAAGTATGTAGTCAGGTCTGTCATAAACCTAGCACCAATTTAGTTTTACTTAGGGTTCCTGTTGTGATAAAACCCTGTGACCTAAAACAGTGTGGGAGGAAACAGTTTAATGAACCTTACTGCTTACAGTCCATCTTCTAGAGGAGTAAGGGCATGAACTCAAGCCTGGAAGCTGACTGGCTTGCTCTCTGCACAGATTGTTCAGTCCACTCTTTATACAGCATCTCGGACCACTAGCCCAGTGTGAGCTGAGCACATAGCAGTTGTCAAAAGATACCCCACAGGCTTGTCTATGGGCCAGTGTAGTGGGAATGTTTTCTGAGTTGATGTTACCTCTTCCCAAATGATTTCTTTGTTATGGTTTTGTGAAGAATGACATCAGAATCCTGATGCTAACTGCATTCAGTCTGTAGATGACTACTGGTAGTGAAGTTATTTTCATGATATTAATTCATGGCATTTGCCAGTCAGGACCATAGAAATTCTTTGTATTTATCTACTGTCTTAGTTAGGGTTTCTATTGCTATGAAGAGACATTATGACCAAGGCAATTCTTATAGAGGAAAACATTTAATTGGAGCTGGCTTACAGTTTCAGAGGTTTAGTCCATTATCATCATGGTATTAAGCATGGCAGACATGATATGGGAGAAGGAGCTCAGAGTTCTACACCTGATCCACAGGCAGCAGAAGAGGACTGTGAGCCACTCTGGGTATAGCTTGAGCATAGGAGGCCTCAAAGCATGCCCCTACAGTGACATACTTCCTCCAACAAGGCTACACCTCCTACTAGTGTCAAACCCATGGGCCAAGCATTCAAACACATGAGTCTGTGGGAGCCATTCCTGTTCAAACCACCACATCTAGTATATTTTTTCTTTCATTTTTTCCAGCATTTTGAACTTTTCAGTGTGGAGGTCTGTCATTTTCTTAATTAGGTTTATTTTAGCTCCTATTTGGAACTATTATGAATAAGATATTTCTAATTTTTTTATTTGGGCATTCATGGTCATACATATACAGGCCAGTGATTTTATTGACTTTGTGTCCTAACACTTTACTTAAAATGTTTCTTAGATCTCAATGTTTCCTACTTGATTCTGTAGGATCGTTTAAGTATGGACAGGGCTAGTTTAACGTATCGCTTTCTTATTTTTGTTCCTTGTGTATCTCCTTCTCATCTAATCTTATAGCTAAGACCTAGAGCACTACATAGAATACGAGAGTGAAAGTGTCCCTTCCTGTTTTCAGGGGAAATATATCAGTGATTTTTCCTTCCGTATAATATTGGTTAGAGGTTCATTATAGGTAGCCTTAGTGTAGGTCTCTTGCCTCTTTTTGTCAGTTTAGCTAAGGGTTTTCAGTGTTACTGACTTTTCCAAGGACTGGAATCTTTAATTTTGCATGTTCTTTTAATCTCTAATCCATTTCTTTCAATCTTTACTATTTCTTGCCATCTACTGGGTTTGGGATTGCCTTCTTATTCTTCTAGAATTTTGAGTACATCATTAGGATATTTGAGATGTCTCAATTTTTTTTTAAATATAAGCCCCTATATCTAAAACTTTGCTTTTAGGACTGCCTTGGCTGTGTACCAAGAGATGATATATTGTACTGCCACTTGACTGTAAGAATTTTTATTTCCTCTCAGATTTCCTCAATGATCAGTTATTCATTGTATCAATATCAATAAGTAGATAATTCTGAAGTACGTTGTTCAGTCTCTTAAGTATTTTTGTATTATGTGTAGTTTTTCTTGCTGTTACTGTCAGTATCTTCTACTGCACAAGGGTGTCCTTGTGAGCCACCAGAGCCACACTGAGATAGCAGGAAGTGTACTTAGAAGATGAGTTATATTGGGCAAATAAATCTACTGATTTGTTGCATAATAGAATCATTGTCAATAATATTAAAGGCCGCACTTCTTACTGTTGGATGAGATACTGACAATCCTAGACAAGAGGCAAAAAAATAATCCAAGGTATCAGATTTGAATTTGACTGTTGCGTATATAATGTACAGTGAATTTGTTGCATATGTATGTCCAGAGTATGAATTTATTGTGCACATACATAGATTTTTTTTTAAGCTCTTTGGTTACGACAAGTGTCTAAAGACAGCATAACCCCACCCTTCCCCAAGACCAATTGATCAGATCATGATGCTTAAATGCTGTGCTTATCAAAAGAATCAAGATCCCTTGGAGAAGGGGCTGCTCCAAGAACTAGGCCAAAATACAGAGCATCTTATACCAGTAAGTAAAAAGTACCCAAAACATGAACTCAGATCCACAGTGCCCACAGAAAGCAGGCATAGCAGAGTATGTCTGTAATCCCAGTGTAGGGGGATAGAACCAGCTGATCACTGGGGCTCATAGCAGCCAGTTCCATTTAATTGGTGAGCTCTTGTTTTAACAAGAGACTTTGTCTCAAAATATAAGGTGGAGAGCAATTGAAGAAGACACCTGATATCAACCTCCAACTCCATACACACACAAATACACATACACCATACAACCACTCACACAAATACACATGCACACATGAACACATGTACATATATACCAAACACACAAAAGGAATAGACGATTGACGGACTATAGCCCATTGAATAAGATAGGGATCCTTAAGTAGTAAATAAGTAGATAGATGTGTATAGCTTCCTTCCACTAAGTGCCAGCTAGTAAACAGAAGGGCAGCGGTGGATATGCGTATCTTCATAGAATTATCTTGGTGGTTAGGGATTAGTAGTGAAGCTTACAAAGGAGTGAGGGATAAGGAATGAGATGCTGACAACATTATATTAGTTCTGATAATAAAATTATCAGTTGCAAGGGCTGAGGATGCCAGGTAATCAACAGTCATATGAGATAGGTTATGATCAAAGTATTAAGGGTGAGTTGGCATCTTGTACCCTCAGACATGGTACTCGGAGCATCATAGTCTCCTTGTGATACTCTCTCTTATTAAGAAATTATGATTTGAGTCCAGGTCATGAAAAGAACATCAGAGTTGCCATGTAAAATACAAGGCTTATTCTCCTTACAACCATTGATGGGTGATATATAATGCTGGTATCAGAGTCATCTACAAAATGCAAGGCTTATTCTCCTTACAACCATTGAGGGAATGATAGACAAGGGTGGCGTGGATAGGAAAAATGCCTGTCGTTCCTGCTTAGAAAAGCAGAGTCATGGCAGCTAAAGGTAGCACATGTTTCATGCTGTCCTTGTATTGGAAAGAAATGAAAGAAAGGTTAAAACTTAGGGTAGCTTTGTGGCATGGATGGAGATACTGCTGCATCTGGATGATTTCCTGACTTGAATATTCAGATGCTGAGTCTTGACATCCACACTTGCTCTCAGAGTCTCAAGGAAGATTTATGATGTGGGGGATGGCAGTGCAGAGGTTAACGTTGACCTCTGAGGACTCGGGGCTGGCATATATGAGAATGCTTCATAAATGAACTTATGCAGTTGTAAGATTTATCCCAAGAGTCAATAAGAAATTGATCCCAAACAGATCTCAAAGATGTCAGTTCTTAAACGGAGAGATGATTTTAGTTTAGTTCTGTCTTTTTAAATACTTGGCATTTAATATCACTAATTAAAAGCATGAGTAGAAAAACCCTTAAGTTTGGTATAGATGGAAGTTAGTATGTGAGTGCACTGTAGTTAACACAGGATGACACCAGTAGGCAGGCTTATGTGGACAGGGCAGTGTTCAGACGGCCTGACGCAGAGAACATGGGCAACTAAGGAGTGCCGAGAGCGGGAGCCATTGGGTTCCCTAGGAAGAGCACACCAATCAGTTCTCCAGAACCAAATGGTCAGCACTGAAAACAGACTTACAGGTGACACTATGCAAACTGAGCAGCTTATATTTATATATTTAGGAATACGTAATTAGGAATAACTACATCCATATATGTACATAAGTACATACACACACATATACACACCATACATGTACATATACATCATATGTATACATCACATACATATATATGTCAGGTGTAATTTCTAAATTAATTGTATATGCATATATGTATGGTGTGTGTGTGTGTGTGTGTGTGTGTGTGTAAAACAATTATTGAAAATAGAGTCCATGAATTAGAAAGAGAGCAAGGAGAGGTATATGGGAGAGTTTGGAGGGAGGAAAGGGAAGAAGGAAATGATGTAATTTTATTATATTCTCAAAAAAACATAAGAAATCATTTTTAAAGAAATAATTTTTAAATGAATTTGGAATACCCTTATAATTGTATGCTCAATAACTGTATATTGGATGTACTCTCAAACAACAACAACAAATCCAGGAATTAAGAAAATGACAGGAAACTAGGTGTCATGACAACAGTTAAGGAGGCGGTCCACATTTGGGTGCATAGTTGTTAGATTTCTTTTTAAAATATTTGAATATTTAATTTAGTTAGATTTTCTAGTTAAGTTTAATTAAAGGATCTTTGTAAAAAGGTATTTCAGTATTCTTAATAAATTAAATTAAAATTCAAAGATGGCATTGTACTTGTAAGGAAGAAATAGGATGGCTTATTGTAGACTTGTTTCTAAAATATTTGTGTACAAGATTGAATAAAGCAGAATTTCTCCTCCCCCTTGTTCTCCTTCCCTCCCTCCCTCCCTCTCTCTCTCTCTCTTTCTCTTTCTTTTTTTTGAGACAATATTTTTCTGTGTAGCCTTGGCTATCCGGGAACTGAGTCTGTAGACCAGGCTGGCCTTGAACTCAGAGATTGCGTGCATTTGTCTACCACAATACCTGGCTCTTCATCCATCCATCCATCCATCCATCCATCCATCCATCCATCCATCCATCCATCCA
>NW_021621185.1:14349843-14384469 GCF_004785775.1 Grammomys surdaster
CCATCCATCCATCCATCCATCCATCCATCCATCCATCCATCCATCCAAGACAGGGTCTCTTTAGGCTGTCCTAAAACTTGTTCTTCGTACCAGGCTGGCCTTGAACTCATAGAAATCTGCCTAAAGGTTTGCTGCGCCACCATCAGCCAAAACCAGAATTTCTTTTACAACAAAAATCTTTTTTTTTTTTAAATAGGAACGATGCTCTTTTATTGGGGGAGGGTTCATCATCCTTCTTGGCCGCCGCCTTCCTCATGGCTGCCAACACGTTGCTCAGCTCCTCCCGATTTCTCTTGGCGTGGATGTGCGTGCCCACCCTCTTCTTGATGAACTTAAGTGCATACTTGTCCTTGGACACTTTGAGCAACTCCATGGTGCGGTGCTCGTAGGGCACGAATCCGCAGACCTCCCGGATCACGTCCCGCACGAACTTGGCGTGCTTGGTGAGGCGCCAGCGGCGCTGGCTGTGTCTCGGCTTGCTGACGTTCTTCGTCACTTTGTGGCCCTTGTTGAGGCCCACGGCCATAGGGTAACGCAGGGCCATAGCTGCTGCTCTCCGATGGCGGCCAGGACAGGAAGACAACAAAACTCTTATACTAAAGCTGTACAAGGATGAAGTGTATAAAATGAATGGGAAATTGAAAGATCTTGGGAGAGAGAGACTCATTTGAGTTGCATTATATAGTTTCAGAATCTTCAAGGGGAAAATGTTAAAGCACATGTTTTATAAATACAGTATTACTTTTTATTTTTGTTTTTCTAAATTGCTAGGCACTTGGAGGTGTCCCAGGAAGTCAGCCATTGCTCCCCAGCGGAATGGACCCAACACGACAACAAGGTGATTAGAGTAGAGGTGAAGCTGATCTGCCGAGCTAGTGAGGACGCTCGTTAAGAACGTCACTGATAGAAATGCTCCATGAGTTTACCAGCTCTGTTTCACAGCAACATTGCTAAATGGTTTGTATTTCCAGCTGACTCTAAATTATGGCCAGTGCCAGAGCAGAGGTGCTGGCCTAAGAGACAGACTATTAAAACCTGTGTACCATGTCTGACAAGTAGGATGTTAAGTGATTATGGTCATCAGCCCCTTTCCTTTACAGAGGAGGACTCAGTGATGTAGAAGGCAGCATACAGAGTAGCAGTGACTTCATTGGTTCAACAGTCCCAGTAATCCACGCCTTCCTTGGAGATGTTCAGGTGCCATGGAGAGCTAAGGCTGTATTCCAGGAAATAATTGTCCTAAAGAAAGAGAAGCAAAGGCTGTAACAAGAAGTAATTCAATGTAGAGAAGGAAGAAAATTTTAGCTAAGAAGCCAATAAAGAGTAGGTGATAGTCAGAGCTAGAAATGATGGTTATAAAAGCCAAAATAAGCTGGTAGTGATGCTCAGAGACCAATGGGTGTACGTAGCAAGGGGGGCAGCCTCTAGCTTAATGCACATAACTGTCCTGTTCTAATCACTTCATACTTCCTTTAGGACATCCAAATATGGGTGGACCAATGCAGAGAATGACTCCCCCAAGAGGAATGGTGCCCTTAGGACCACAGGTAAATATCATCAGCCCGGAAGTGAGACACTGGGCTGCTGCCTCCTGATGAGATGGCCTAGTTTACTGGGTTTTAGCATATGTACCTGAGTGTTGACAGACCTCGGGGTTGGTGGCATTGGGCACATAGATCTCATATAAAATCTTGAAAGAAAAGGCACACTGAAAGAAAACATATGAATGCTTCCTTTGCAAAAGTCAGATAGTAGTTTATTTTTTCTCTTTGTAGTAGTAGTATCTTTTAATCCATTTGTATTAATATAAGGGAATAAAGCACCTTGGTATAAATTTACCTCAGAAACCATAAATACTAACAATAACCCTAAAAGGTTACACCATACAAAAGGGATTAAAGAAAATTAGTTATAAATACCATGCATTTGAACCAAAGCAAGTGCTCATGACAGGATAGGAGAGAACACTGATGTAAGATCATTTGGAATGGCAGGAGTCTCAGGACATGTTCACTGCATATCAAACATGTCAGGTAAAATGTGTTCATCAGAAAACATAAGCTGCGTTTCCTGAAAATTCCTACAACAGACATTTTACCATGCAGCTGCCACCCGAGGGTAGACTGCCCCTTTCTTTATATCTGTAGTATAGAAACAGGGTCTGGAATGGTGTTTGTAGCCTTATACACAGACGGACACACACACACACACACACACTTGTTTTGTTTGAGACAGGGTCTCACTATGTACCTTGGCTGGCCTGGAACTCCTTCTGTACACCAGACTGACCTTGAACTTAGAGAGGTCCTTCTGTCTCTCCCTGTAGTGCTAGGATAAAAGCTTGTGCTACTGATGACTCCCCATAATTTTTCCATAAATATCACTTCTGTGGTTTTTGACCTCAAGGTATGTGTAGTAAAGAGAGATAGTCATTTCTGGGAACAACTTACGTGTGAAGCAAAGCAATACACTTAGCATAATGGGTCTTGAGTCCTGTGAGGTAAGAAAGCACACAGACCATAGTGACAGTGTGGTTAGTGTGTACTGTGAGGCTGAAGACAGAGACATTTACCCAAGTCAAGGCAGCAGCAGAAAATGATTTTAAATATAGTTTCAGCAGAAAAGCAAAATTATTTATTTCATCAGGAAAAATATCTTCTGATACTGTATTTGAAATAACTTTCTCCTTTGTTCTATGAGTTATGTAGCTAACCTGTGTCCTTAAAATCAGCAAGTTCCATGGGATTAATAGAAAAAGTCACTTAAATTACACAGATATTTCAGTTTTCTTTAGAATTTTCAAGTGTAAGGAAGCTACATACAAGAAACATTTAAAAATCAGATAGTTGGGGTAGGTATATGTGAAATGAGAATGTATAACTCAGAGATAGAGAAAACAGATTTCATACATCTATATACAATCTAAAATGTGGAATCAGCTTGCTACAGGATAAAAATTCCTAATGATTAAACTGTCCAATCAAGGAAAGACATGTTAAAGTCTCCAGGCAAACAGAGTCTGAGTGCCATGTTGTGAGGAACATTGCATTAGAAGAGAGACTAGACCAGATGGAATAGTACAGATGCCATCAGCTTTAGGGGAGATCGTTCTTCCCTTTCTGCCTCTGTTAAACCACTCGGAAAGCCTTCTGTTATTCTTTCTTTTCTTTTTGATTACTTTGTGATTTAGAATATTATTCACAAAATGAAAATATTTTATATCTATAAATCATGTATTATATTGGATAATGTCTTGCTTCCTATGACGATTCAGTTTAATTAGCTCATCATTTATTGAAGGCCTACTGTGTATCAGATATTTGACTTGACTGTTGAGTATAAAAACGTTAATGAAATAGGATTTCTGTTTTCAAGGTGCATACCATTGAGCAGGAAATACAGCTGCGTTTAGAAAGGCTATGATCTCATGTTAAAAGCCTAGCATGTCCCATATGGAATTATTCAAGGAGTCGTCACATGAGCAGAGAAGTGGTACTTTAGAGTTAAGGAAACTGGAGCGTGAGCGGAAAAGGATTTAGTTACATTTTATTAGCATCTATGAAAAAAATTAACAGCTATAGTTTTTAAGTAGTAAGTGCCATGTTTTAATTCATTGAACACTCTGGTAATTTATATCTTATTTTATTCTACCAAAAGTCTACATGGAAATTAATATTATTGCCATACAGGTAAGGAAATAGGTTAAGAGAATCAGTTGTTCATATAAAAGGGATGCTACTGTGATATACACCTGTATTTCCTGGACTCCAGGGACTGAAGCAGGACAGTCTTAAGCCCAAGGCCAACTGTTGCGTAGGAAGACCCTGTCTCACAAAGGCAGCGTGTTGGAGAGCCCATCATGCTGTATCAGTAGAGATGCAAGCTAATGTATTTCTATGCCCAGAGCGCCAAGGAACGTCCATGGAATGTTTGATTTCTTACAACTCAAAGATAAGGAGAGAGGTGCAGACTTCCTTGTGATGGTCCAGGCCTTACTCTATCACACACATGTGGCTCCAATCCTTTGCTAACTATCTCCATGCTTGGCCCAAATTAGCTGCCTTTACCTGAAGACGGGTATGGTTAGAAATGGTTCCACTGCCTACACGCCTGAGTGTAAACATTTCTTTACAGTGAAGGCAGGCACCTGGCTAAGTGATGTCATTGATCAAGAATGCCATTCTATCTAGAGTTAATGAACTTTCTCATTGATTCATTCCCTGTCCTCCTAACACCTCCTCCAAAGTGTTCCTGCCTGATGAGTTGACATGGTTATGAAAGTGTAACGTCTTTAATTTGGAAAAATCCAGTAGGCTAAAGATAAAACTAGAAGTTGAAAATGTAGAAAATGAAAGCAGACAGCATAGGCTGGGGCTGGGTTGTGGAGAACTTGTGGGGACACATTGAGGAGTTTGGGCTTACTTGACAGACAATCTGGGTCATCGTAACTTTTAAGTTCATGGGTAACACTGATTTAGAAAACATTGCCTGTGGAAGTATGTGAATACATTGGGGAGAAAACCCAATTAAGATAATGCAGCAGCCTTCCCACTGAAGCGGAACACTCGTGGGCTCTCAGTACTACAGTCAAACTTGGCAGATGACCAATAGGAATATTTTGGTCATCAAAAATTTCTGGAAACTTGTAGCATGAACTGTTATGTAGTAGGTAATGCCAAAGGCCCATGAAAGAGCAAACATAAAGAACTTCAGCCACAGCAGATGACAGTGTGTTCTGTGTATACTGCACATGGGCAGCAGCCAGCACTGTCAACCTGAGCATCATCTAGGAACTTAGTGAGACATGATAAAGTAGATTCAGCATCCTAAGGAATAAGCAGTGTTTGAACAGATTGTAGAGGATAAGATTACCTATGAATGTGCATTCATTGAAAATAATACTGGAGCTAAAACTTGAGGAAAAGCAACATTTAAACTGTGGTCAAAACTGAAGAAGCCACCAGTGTAGCTGGAATAGAACAGTCAAAAGAGGAGGGAGATTAGCGTCAGGAAACCAAATGTGAAAGTCATTGATTGTGTCAAATGTATTAATGTGCTAACCAGAAAAGTCACATTTGGCCTTTATTGTGAACTAAAGTAAGCTAACATAAAATATGATATGCATATAAAAATCTCTGAACTGCCTTTTTTTCTCCTTTATTGCACACAGTAGGTACTGCCTAAGATTTATTTGGTCAAATAAGTCATATGTGAATATTTTCAGTATGCTTTAGTTCTCAGATAGTTTGGTGTTTGTAAAGAGTGCATTTCATGTTGGATATCTTACTCTGAATAGAAGCTTATAGTCAACATTCTTGGGTTGGGTTTACCTGTTGTATTTCTTTTCAGACTTAATGAAATTGTTCTTATCTAATAGTTTCAACCCTGTTGAATTAATGATTTATCTGAAAACAGAATTTTTGACTTATGAGATGTTTATTTGAAAAAAGTAACTAATGTACAGATAATTAATAAAGATATGCTAAATGTTATAATTTTGATCATACCTTGATCATTCAACATGATCCAATGATTTTCCATACTCATAAATCTTTTAAATGGCATTGACCAAAGTCATTGTGTTAAAATAGAAGCAAAAAATACAAGAGTGGACCCTTCAGAGAATGAATTACACAGGCCTTATCCAGCCAGGACTTGCATAGGGAAGTCATTAATCTGCTCTCCTTTCTTTCCCCCCTCCTCTTTGGTTTTGTTTTTTTGTTTTGTGGTAGTCTGACCCTTGGTTATCATTACAGAACTATGGAGGTGCAATGAGACCCCCACTGAATGCTTTAGGTGGCCCTGGGATGCCTGGAATGAACATGTAAGAAAATGCTTATTACTCTGTTTAGTGACTGTTCTCTGTCTTCTGAAATTACATGAGTTTGTTGAGCAGCTTGAGGTACCAGTGTCTTTATTGTACATAAGTGACCTAAACATGAATGTGGTTTTTGCTTCATTTTCATGACTTACTATCATGTTTTCTCTTTCAATGAAACTTTCAATTGTTTTTGTATTTTAGGTACCATAATTCACAACATTCAGCCTGTTGCTTTTTAATAATTATAGATTCATATAGAATCTATATAAACACTATAAAGAGATGCAGACACCTGAACCATGTACTAAATACAGAAGTTGATACTTGAAAATTTTTATTTATGTTAATAAGTTCTTTGTGATAGCTGACAGTACAGTTAGTAAGTCTCATAAACATATGTCTGTGTTTGTGTTATGGGGGCCACTTTCAGCACAAAAGAATGTTCTGTGTTGATATCCTCTGTGTTAAAGAACTATTCACAGCACAGGGCTGATTCTCTTTGAAAATCCAAGGTGTATGTACCTAGGTGAGGATCAAACTGAATATGTTTGTTTACTGCAGTATCCTTTCCAGTCCAAAAAGAGTAGTTTGTGTCTGTTACAATGCAATTTGCTAAGGAATTTTTATTTCTTTTGCATTCTCCAATCTTTCCTCAAAGGCCTGTATACAGTAGATCTTGTTAATGATTTTTATGAATTCACGAGAGGACCAGAGGACCACGAGGTGATGTAACCCAAGGACACACATCATAAGTGACTAGTGTGTTCCACGCAGGTTGTGAGCTTCTCCTCAACTTCACTTCCCAGTGGCCTGCTTTTAGCTCCTTACATATGAAATGAAACAACCCTGCTGTCATCTGGTGGCATGAAGACACACTGTGAAATAAGCTCCTTTGATGTATACAGGATGTTTTAAGCTTCTGAAACCATTTTCATAGATGCAATTTTTACTAAAACTGAAAATAGGTTAATAAGTGGATACCAGGTAGACTCAAAACTAACAGAACAGGGAGAAAAGTAGGTCAAATTTCCCTATAACATCCTTTCACTTTCATAATAAAAATGGGTAGACTTAGAGTCTGGCTCTTGTTGCACTCCTCTAAGGCCTGCCCTTTCATTAGTGGTTGCTATAGAAGGGTTGTATGATATTTTCTGCTTATGTCAAAGCTGGAGCTCTTGCCAGTAGGCCAGAGAAATATTTCAAACTTAAGTTAGATTCTGAAGTTAAAAGTCAATATATTTTAATGCAGTTTGAATATTATGATCAACCAGGTTGTTGCAACTGATAAGAACATATGTAATACAGTTTGGTATAGTACTCAGCTTTCTAATTAACTGCTTAGCCAACTTAAGATAAATGTGGATTTGCTGGTACATAGTAAAACTTTATTTTCATATGACCTGAGAGATTCAGATAATTATTTAAAATGATCTAGTTTCTTCCAGTATATGTGCTTATGTATACACATGTGAATATTCTTTAATTCCATGTACTATAAAAACAAAATATGGCTGAAACTCTTAGTAGGTTTACTTTTGGGGGCTATTTGGACTTTTTAAGTAGTCTTGATAGTTTGAGATGATTTCTCTTACATAAGGTTGTATAGCTCTTAAAAAGAGTATGGAGTCTCTCAGGCTCATTCCCACTTGTTACTATTCCCTTTTATTTTGGAGTCTTCTGTTTTACTTTTTCAATTTTAGTAAACTAGGATCCTCTCAGAGACGATGAAAAAATACATACATATTTAGGCATAATAAGTATTTTTCTCTAACATGGAAACTTTGTAATTAATAAACTTCTAATCAGAGAGGGTAATCATTGCATTGCTGTTAATCTCCCAGAAAATCAAAGATGGGAAATACAAGGTATTCTCATTATACTTGGAAAATGAATTAAAATTCACATCATTTCTTACAATCTTTAAACATGTAATAGCCCCTCCCCCCAATTTTTCAAATGGAATCTAAGGCTTTCTTCATGCTATTTTAAAAGAAAACCAATAAAGAACACCCTGTTGGATACTTACAAATTGGAAGATAAGGCGTGTCGTTCCCTCCTTGCCACTCCTCATTGACTATGACCATGTCATGGTGAAAAGGCCAGCCTGGGCACCCAAGGACTAAATGCTGTGTTCTACCCGGCCGTAGCTTTCAGCTGTAGAACTAAACAGCCCCAACAAAAAAATGTGACTTCATTAATAAATGTTCGTACACTGAAAATTGGTCATCTGGAAAAAGGCTTGCAGTGGTAGGAACTAGAGCGTGGGACAAACTCCTCAGCTCACTGACAGGCAAAGTAGCCTTTCAACATCTCTCTAACAGTAACACATTCACAAGTCAACACCCAGCATTAAGTGGCTTAAAGTTCAGTTTACAAACTATGGCCAAAATGTCAATATTTTCAAATGCATTGCAGATGACTCTTGAAAGGAAGTGTAAGTCACAGAGTACGTGTGCATTGAGTAGTCAGACAGGTTTCCAGGGCACCAGGCCTGCTCCTTGTGTGGGAGCATTGTGCCTTCAGCCCTGCAGCCCTGCCGCTTATAGAACAAGGCGCTGCAAGGATCCACAGGGTTAAGTGAGTGACTTTCATAAGAGCATTATCTTCTTGGTAGTCATGATTCCCACAGTCCATCAAAATAGATACTTGCCAAGAACACCTTCACCTTTTACATCTCCTTCTCCTCCTTGCTCATCTGCCTGGCTTTCATTCACAGTGATGTTTGTGAGCCACTTACTTACATCAGCTTCTGATAGTCCTGCTGGCTTCAGAGCAAGTCCAGATCACTTGCTTATTTGAAGCCACTAGCTGTTTGATTCAGCCCTATCTGTGGAATTTTTTAATGTGTTTATATGAGTTCATATGCAATTCCCTATGAAATTAATAAAATTTAATATGAAATGCAGTATTCTGGGACTAGATTAATATAAGCAATTGAAATGATGCTCTTTATAATAAATATAACATTGAACTGATGTTGCTTAATTTTTTTTTTTTTTTGAGAAAGGATTTCTCTGTGAAGCCCTGGCTGTACTGGAACTCACTTTGTAGACCAGGCTGGCCCCAAACTTACAGAGATCCACCTGCTTCTGCCTTCCAAGTGCTGGAAGTCTTGGATGAGTGTGCACCATTGTACCTGGCAATGTTTTTTCTTTTTAAAGAAAGAATTTATGTTATTTAATTTAATTAAAATTCTGACTTTACATTTAGCTTCTAATTCAATATTAGACATATTTTAACACCAATATTCTTTTTTAAAACATTTTTAAGGTTTTATTTAAAAAAGGTTTATTTATTTTCTATATATGAATATACTGTAGCTGTCTTCAGACACACCAGAAGAAAGCATCGCATCCCATTACAGATGGTTATGAGCCACCATGTGGTTGCTAGGAATTGAACTCAGGACCTCTGGAAGAACAGCCAGTGTTCTTAACTGCTGAGTCATCTCTCCAGCCCTATTAGACGTATTTTACGTTAAATATTTTATATATCTTATTTGTAAGTTCTTTTTTTTTTTTAAATGCATTGACATTGATGCACATGCCACAGCATGTGTGTGGAGGTCAGAGGTGGAGCCTGGGGAGTGGAGCTTGGGCCAGGATGGAGGCTCAGCAGCAAGTACCTTTGCCTGCTGAGCCGTGTTGTAAGCCTGATTCATACAGTTCTTAATTTAATTGGTCATATTCAAAGCTATGAGATCACTAAATGTCGTCATGGTACTAAACTTTTCTATGATTTGAATATTTTCTAGAATGTTTCAAGACAAGTATCTCCCAGTTTCTGCATTACATTATATTCTGCATCACACAAACTATGTGGCTACATCCTCCTAATCAAATGTTTTACTTGATCAACGGGCATCCTGTTTTTCATGTTATGTCTGTCGGGACACAGAATCCTATATGTCAGTCATCTTGCAGAAGTGTTCAGTAATTGATTGTAAACCCATCACACCTTTGTCCTTATCATCGGTGTCACCTGAGGAGAGATTCCACATGGAACATTTGGAACAGAGCCTAAGGAGGGATTTACACCACTTCCCTCTATTTCTACCCCTAGGGAATACCAAACTCAAGCTAAAGTAGTTGTAAAGATTCCAAGCAAATGCTACTAATATAATAGGTAACTTGGACAGGGGTTTTATTTAATGTTTATTGCTTTAGATTTAAGATTCCTAGATTCACAGTACTTTTTTACTAATTACTTTATTTGTTTACATTTCAATTGTTAACTCTCCTTCTCTGTCCCCCCTCAATAACACTCCACCCCATCCCCTCTCCTTTGCCTCTAAAAGGGTGCTTCCCCACCTGCCCACCCACTCCCGCCTCACCCCTCTAGCACTTCCCTTCTCTGGGGCATCAAACCTCCAAAGGACCAAGGGTCTCCCCTCCCACTGATTCCAGATGAGGCCATCCTCTGCTACATATGTAGTGGGAGCCATGGACCAGCCCATGTATACTCTGGTTGGTGGTTTAGTCCCTGGGAATTCTGAGGAGTCCGGTTAATTGATATTGTTGTTCTTCCTATGGGGTTGAAAACCCTTTCAGCTCCTTCAGTCCTTCTCCTAACTCTTCCATTGGGTCCCCGGGCTCAGTCCAGTGGTTGGCTGTAAGTATCTGTATCTAAGTCAGATGCTGGCAGAGCCCTTCAGAGGAAGCTGAAGGAAAGGCCATTCAAAGGATGTTTAAAAAATAGAATATTCCACTGCCTTAGTGATTAGTGAGTAGAAAGAGAATTTTCAGTAACCTAATAAAAGAAGGAAAGTCAAAAATAGTCTACATTTCATGCAACAATATTTATTCAAATGCACTTAATGCTATAGCCCAGGTATATGAATTTGATTTAATTAACTGGGCGTTAATTTTGTTTATAGGATATAAAATATAAAACATTCTCTTTAATTCTAAAATGCATCAATATATTGTCATAGATTATCTTCTTTCATTTTAAAACTTTGTCTCTCTACTATCTTCAACTAAGATTATGAATTTTTATCAATAGCATTGATAAAGCTATAATCTAAATTTATATATTATATATCATATCATGTTATATATTATGATAACAAATTTATAAAGCTATAATATTAGAGCATGCTCATTTAAATCCTCTATCTTTTTATGGCAGATGACGGTACCAATGGCTTAATACCTCAGTTGAGCCATATATGACAGTGAGACTAACAGCAGACTCAGAGCTTCCCAGGACTAAGTCACCATTAGTGCTAGAGAATACATTACCATGTTAGACTATTTCACGGAAGGAGGCAAGTTTACATAGTGCTTACTTGTAATTTAAGAATGTCATTTATGTAGATACTTTACAAATGGTTTCATTTGAATGATACACAGGTGGCTCATACTAATGTCTTGAATTATTTTTATCTATATTTGATTCCTTTTACTCTAAAACTGCTAAAAATTATTTAGGAGCATATATAGACTAGTATAGGTAGCTTCCATTCTTGTTCATAAAAATAAACAATATTTAACTATACATGAAACTGTTTATGGGATAATATGTTTCTGCATTCAAGGAAAAACCATTAAGAAGAGAAGAGCAATAGTGGAGCTTGGCTCTCATGGGGCACGGTGACCGTGTTACAGACAGTGCTGTCTGTTGGGGAGCCGCCGAGGCTCAGGGTGAATTAACCTGTCATATCATTTTGTAGGGGTCCAGGTGGTGGCAGACCTTGGCCAAACCCAACAAATGCCAATTCAGTGAGTATCCATCTTTTGCACTTTGTAGTGTTTAGCAGTGAAATGCTTGCCGCTTTAGAGAGCTGCTCAGAAGCGGTCTGCTATAGATCGCATTGAAAGTAATTGCTCAAAAAGCAGTCTTGTTTATATTCTTTTAGAAAAAAGTGTATCTTATTTTTGAAATTATGTATTTTTTAATTTCATTATGCAAACATGTCTTTTATGTCACTTTTTCAGAATTTCAGTAAGAATTTCAAAAGTAAAGGTAGAGATAGTGAGCATGCTGCAGTTGTCTGTATGGCAGTCTGTATGAGGCGTAGGCTTGGTCCTTTATAGCTCCCGTAAGATCACCGCGCTGCCAGATAAGAGGACGCTCAGGAGAGGAGGCTGAGTGCCTGGTTGTGCTGTGTCTCTCACACTCAGCAGATACACGTCCAGTCCATGTAGTACTATTGCCTAGTGCCTGTCAGCTAAGACACCATTGCTGCACATCTGTGTGTCTGACGTCTTGGGAGTTTTGCTTATGTTTTCATGACAGTGGTTTAATGCACTTTTTTCTCTCCATGAGGTTACAGACATATATGCACAGGTTGGAAAATTAGGCTATTGGGTTTTAACCAGAATGATTTAGTTTTATGATCCTGGAGCAGGTTTTCTTCATCTTTGAAATCATAAGCATTTCAGTATGTGACACAAGCCTGTTGTAGAGTGTAATGTAGAGTACACACGTGCACATATAGCCGAGCTAAGGGTGAGTGACGGCCAGGCAACCTGAGCTTCACCTGTGGAGTCCTTGAGTGCTGACCAAGAGGTATGCACCTTGCTGGCTGTACACAGGTACTTCTGTTCGCTGGCAGGTGCCTGAATGCTAAATAAGTCTGAAGCACAGCTAACATTTAAGATTAATTCAAAACTTGAAAACTGTGTGAGATGAGGAAAAGTCATCCCTGATGCACTGCTGCTGGAGAGCAGAAGCCAACTTCTTCCTAGGCAAGTGAATCAGTCATTTATTAGAGGAAATAATAACTTGTATAATCTTATTTTAGTCATAACATTTACTAATTATTTTGGGTAAAGAGAAAGATATTGTTTCCACTTGGGCCTTCAGTGAGCTTTCAATAATCTTTCTCCAATATTGTTTTGCCAGATTGTATTGTGATGTGAGTAACCTCTTTCCTGGGGTTTCAGTTGCCTCTATGCCAGAGGAGACATCTCCATTTCATTTGCTTCTTGTTCTTTGCCTTAGCCACTTTATTCAGGATTTCACTTTGAAATGGCATCCAACATGCAGCCCCAAATACATTTCATTTATCCCACTAAAATACCTATTGTGTACAGAAAGAAATACCATTTTCATTTTGTGTCTAGGTAACACTGAAATCTCTGACAGTCTTCCTAGTACTAGAACCTGGAAGGAATCCCTGTTACCTTCATGTTTGATGAAACTACATAGAAAACTGAGGCTGACCCTCTACCTTGAGCTTAGTTTGCAGCCGTCCATTACAGATAGAGAAGCTTCCATGATGTACAGCACCTTTTGATACACACCTGAGAGTGTAGCCTAAAGCCACTGAGGAACATGGTGGCATTTGGGGAGGTGATAGAGAAATGGCTTTGTTGTACTTAGTATATTATCCAAGTAAAGTATATTTAATAGAGATGGAGAGAAGCAGTTCCCACATTCTGATGAACTCAGTGGAGAGGGCCCCATGCCTTCAGGGTTCATTGAGCATCAGCGGTGGAGAATGTATTAGTCACATCAGTGGCTCTAAATTATCTTCGACCCCAAGCAATACTAGGAACTAGAGTAGAAATGTGCACACTAAGCTGCCCTGTGATCAGTCTGGAGTGGGCATTTGGCCAGCACAATTGCAGGCATGTACAAATCTCAACACTGGCCATGACTGTTTGTGTTGATTGGATAAGCTGTTGCTTGTGCAGTGTCTGTTACACTAAAACTGCTGTTTTTCCTCTGCTAATATCCATGTTGAAGCTGCCTGGAATTGTAGTAGATAATCTTTTTCTTCCTTCTCCTTAGCAGCCATTTTTAACATCTATTGATGATGCTTATCTGACTTTTTTCGCCACTGTGTTGGTCACCAAATGGATATCTTCTTCCTTTTCTCTTTATTAGTTGACTTACTGCTAGAGTAGAGATTTGTTCATTATGAAAGTTCCCAGTTTATTTATCTTTTGTGATAATTATTCACACATATAAATTGTACAAATTAGTAATAATCTCTGTTCTCACGTGCGTTTGTTCATTATCTATCCACCCTCCAAACCCCCATCCCACCTTTTGTGTTACTCCTCCACCCCCTCCCAGGCCTTACTATTTCTAAAAACTCTGATTTCAATCTGATGCAGGCTCCATGAGTTAAAAACTATGCTCCCTTTTTTTGTTACCCCTGTTCCTTTAGATAACATGAAGGCTGTGTAGTCAGCCCAGATTGGTATGCTTATAGCTTCCAGTGAACCACTTACAGAAAGTAACCATTCACTGAACTTGTCATATGGAGAAAATATGAACTAACCTAGGTTGTGTGCCTATTCCAGGGCCCACACAACCCACATTAAGTCAAAATAAGGGAAATAGCAGTAACCGGAAAGTAGGAAAGGGGTTGTCACAACACCAGATCTTTTGTACAGCATCATATTCGTCAGCTACTCGAGCTGTTATTATTAGTTAGCCCTGATCTGACAGGGGAAAAGGGAAGAAAATCTTTTAAGGAAAAGAAGTGATTAACTTAAGGAAAATACAGTACAAATTTTTTTAATTAAAAAAAGACACTAAAACCTGGTTCGTACTTTCCACTGGCTTATATAATGCATGATGCTGTCCCCCACCACCAGTACTCACTAGTCATTGAATACTTTCCTACTGGAGAAAGGTATAACTGGAGTGACACCAGTCATTTAAAAGCAGAAGTTACTGCTTTTGCCTTTATTCATACCACCACAATTATGAGTATTACGGTGCAGAATTCCTGTCTAGCTTAGTCATGCAACATATATGACCCTTAATTTTCATACAAGCTTTTCGTAGTTAAACACTGTCTAGCTCTATGATCTTATTTTCTGTCTTATTTTAACATGTTTTTAAATATTATATATATATATATATGTGTGTGTGTGTGTGTGTGTGTGTAATACTTATATTTATATAATAAAATAAATACGTATATAGCATTGTGTGTGCACATGTGCATATGCATGCTTGCCTGAGTAAGAGCACCACATGTGTACAGGAGCCCATGGAATTCAGAAGCGCCCATAGGACCCCCTGGAACTGGAGTTATGGCACCGTTTGTCATTGGATGTGAAACTACTCTCAAGCCTCCAGTCGTGCTTAGTGTGACTGGCATTACCTGCAGCTCCCTTTGCCATGTCTGGGCTGAGATTTTAGAGTGGTCTACTTGATTCGCTTTGCCTGGATCCCGTAGAGTCACGTTACTAAAGCATGCATTTGAACACTATAAAACCTCTTATTTATTATAGCATGCATTCATTCTTGGTCCAGTCATGTGGCCTTAGCATTTACAGTACAGCCCATAAGTCCTACAGTGTAACAGCCATGTAAAAAAAAAAATCCATAGCATTCCCCAACTATACTGTGTACTCTTTTATTCCATTTCCTCCCCTCGATTTTCCTCAACTTTCCTCATGTATACCTTCTTCCTGTGTACCCAGATTTCCAGCTCAGGAATATGCCCACTACACTCACATGGTATTTCTCCATTTTGATGTAATGTATGATTTCATGCTATGCTATTAGATGCTTCTGGCAACTCTCAAACATGCAGGTTCAGTTATGTGCTAGGGGTAGGAGCCCAAATGCTGAATTATAATCAGAATACTGAAGACTATAATGTAGAAATAGTATATGTAAGCTAAAATGGAAGACTTTGTCTAGACAAAGATGGAAATAAATGGATCAGCTAGATAAGAGTTTTTAAAGTATTTAGAAACAATGTTTCTATCTGACCCTGTGAAGGAGGGTGAGGACTTGGGGGATGGAGAGGCTGTGGGTGCTGTCCTTTCTCTCTAGGATGATAGGTGTCCTTTATAATCTGTAAATAGTGGCAGGCTAACCTGAAGTGATGCTTGTGCTGTATGGCAGGAGGGCCGGGTATCTACTCAGGATGGTGTACGAGCTCTGAAGGCCAGCTCACAAGAATAAAACAAGCCCAAAGTTCAGAATTTGTTTTTCATTCATGAACTCTCATGAGCTATGTGTTGAAACCATTTGGTAACTTAGAATCTGACAATGGGAATAGTTATACCAAAGAAGTGGGTAAATATACCTCAAGAATTTTTCTTCCTCCTAAACTTGGCAATGTTTATGTACCCATCTCTTACACATCAGGACTTCTGCAAAGGCTGAGAACCAGGAGATGTGAAGATGTCAGTGCAGGGCAGTCACATGCTGCAGTGTGCTTGTACTTGTGATCTTAACATCCTTGCTCCTTGCCTTCCTCTAGTAAATCTTGGTGGAACACAGAAGGCAACTAGCAGGTGCTCAAGGAAATAGGAACCAGTTTCCTAGTTGTTGGAAGAATAGATCTAAGAGGTTTGAGAGGTGCATAAACTGCAGGCTATAGGAGAATGCAGAGGTAGTTTAGTTATAAACTAGCAAAGAAATAATTGACAAAGAACCAGAAGCGTAATGAAAAATAATCTGACATGAATGCAGGATAAATTTTAAAGCATGAGTAGCAAGGAATATGTCAGGCAAAGGAATGTCCAGATCTTAGTACAAAGGTTCTGAACTCTGAAAATGGGAAGAGAAGTAGTGGTGCTTTATAAAGGTCAGGAGTGTAATGTATTGGAAATAAAGAGAGCTAAAAGGTGAATAGGTTATATCTTGCAAGTCTGTAAGAAAGGTTGTTAAACAAATCAGAGAAGGAAAGCATGACCAGGGCTCTAGACATAGGGAGATGGAATTCATTCTAGGAACTGATAGGACGTTAGCCCTGTAAAGGGGCAAGTGTTTGTGTTTAAAAGCAATGTAATAAAGAGTTTGGGTAGATCATGAACTGAAAGAGGCACAAGAAACCAAAGTCAAGTATTTGCCAAATTAAGTCCAAGTTCAATGTGGTGAGAAGCATTGGTACTTAGGGGAAGTAAGCCCTTTCCCCTGACTACTGACTGAGCCCTGTGGTCTTTTGGGGTCAGCCACACAGACACCCAAGTAGAGGCTCTGGTGACTATGGTTTGTGCTTACAGACAGCAAGGACACCAAAAGGAGAAAGCCTTTTCAAATAGCTGATTGTTAAATAGTTCCCAACATCATCAAATATTTGAAAGGGAAATTGTGCTTTCTATGCTTTCTTACTTATGATTTCATACAGTGTACTGTTGTGTCAGGTTAGGGGCCGTGTAGAGTACAGGATTCACTTCACCATGCAGAGAGTCTTATCTGGCCTTGACTATCTCATTCCAGGGAGCACATCATTGTCTTTGCTCAGAATAAAGCATACGGGCTGAATCATGCCAGGGAGTCAGAGGGCTTGTTGAAAAGGAAATGTTGAACTTTACCTATTGACACCTGCACTTAGGAGTTTATTTTAGGGTACATTTTTAATTCTTCACTTGTGTCATCAGAGTGTTGGAGATGAAAACCTTCTCATATCCAGAAAACAGCTTTTGTTTGGACCTGATCCTCATCAATTATCAGTCTTTGGACATCAAATTCCTTTGCATTTATTGCATTAATATTAACTGAGCAAGGAATGTGAGGATTCACATGAATTGTGTGAAAGGAGCAGTAAGTTTTATCTGCACAGGCTACTAATCTGAGATTCCCTGGTTTTAGCTGTACAAGTATATATATCTTTCTATTTATAGAACATCTCATTAGTATCACCCAGTGGATACAACTGACCTAAGCCAATATAATTTGAAGCTATCATTTTGAATTCCTCTTGGCTGAAATCTACATTTTCTTGTGAGTTCGATATAATATTGTAGTTGCTTGGATTTATTTTTTTTGGCACTTACGCAGATATAAATTCCTTTGTGTTTTATTATACTTTGTGAAGCATTTTAAACAATATAAAAGAGAAGTCAATTCATTTAATTCAATCTCATGTGGTCACATGAATCAAAATATTTGTCTCTGTCCTGCTCATGTTCCAGATACCCTACTCCTCGGCGTCTCCTGGGAATTATGTAGTAAGTACATTTGGGTTTGTTTGCTCATAAGAATTGATGTTACATTTTATTTGAGCAGTGAAATTGTTGCCCAGATGTTAGGAAGAGCCCTGTGTATTGACCAAGAAGTGAACATCTTGAGTTGTTTCATACGCCAACCACAATACATATGTTGATGTTCATTAGGGAAACAGTTATCAGTCTGGCTGGAATTGCCTTCCGTGCTCTGCTTTACTTTGGCATATGTTTCTGGAAGCTACTACAGTGCTCTATCCAATCATGGAGAGAGCCGTTCCCAGCTATACAACAATACGCTTGAATTCGCAGTTCTCCACAAGAATAGTGCGCACACCCCTCCCCAGGCCCACTCACCACACATAAAGGCTAAAAACATAAAACTTCATCCCAGCAACAAAGTGGATTAGACTGCAAAGTAAAGAAATAATTCGGAAGGATCTTTTAGGTTTTTTCTATTCCTAGAGATTGAAAAAAATATTTCCTCATTACCATCTATTTATTACATGTTAACTTTTCTCAGTAATTCATGTAACCTGAAGCCAAACGACTTGGTTTTGGACCACCTCTTGTAAAGTCAGAATGACCCTTTGGCCGTCACCCCTTCTATGTTCCTTGTTACATTTAAAGGATACCATAATGGATAATTTATTTTAGAAGATTTAAGAGAAAATATTAACAGAGAAGTGGAGATGAAATGATAAAATAGGAAGCCTTTCCAAGGGTAATTTCCAGAGGTTATGTGCAGCAAGAGTGCTGTAAGCAGGAACACACAGAAGAAGTCAAATGAGCAGGTTAGCCCTACAGAGATCTACTTCATTACCATAGAGAAAAGCACATGCGACTCTGGGCCTGTGGTCTTAGTGCTCAGGGCTCCTCTAAGCTGTCCAAGCCACAGTGCAACTTTTGATACCATTTGTATGAAACAATAGAGAAGGAAGAAGAGAGGGGCAGAGGGATAGAGAGAGGGAGGGAAGGAAGGAAGGGAAAGGGAAAAAATAGGATAAAACTCTCTTAAAGTCTCTTAATACGCCTGGATAAAGTTTTATTAAATTATATACATTTATTTTTTAAAAAAAAAAACTTTATATTGTTTTCTTAGTAGGAGATTATTTGATATATTATTTGAAGTGACTGCTAGGCTATATGTATACACTCAAAATGAAGTAAATATTTCAGTCTCCTGAAAACTAATTTTATCATTATGCACAGAGGTCCTGAAAAATTCTAAAACTCATTGCCTAAACAATGCATTTCGTTGTCAGAATTAACTGCAGCTCCGCCTCATGCCTGGTGCAGTTGGGTATGGAACTGCAGCCTCAGGAGCAGTGGTCAGGATGAGGAGCATGTCTCATGGCCCACTGAAGTGATGCTGCTGCATCATGGTGACCTAAGGCTGACAGAACAAAAACAGGAGGAGTGGGTGGTAAATGGGTATCTCTTAGATACTCTGTGTGATTGTCTTCATAGTTTTAGTAAGTGCCAGTGACACAAAATGTAAGAAAATTATAGCAGACAAAGTACACGGAATTATTTGTATCTTGTTGATTTGTAAAGGCCCTATTAAGTAGTTTCTCCTTAACCTCATTATAGGTGATATGATTAAGTCATGAATAATAAACCAGTGTTACGGGCTCATTGTTTTTGGAAACTTGTCAAAACAGTTTCAACATAGTTAAGCTAAATTATGTTTTGCATAATATTGAGATGATTGTGCATCAAGAAAATAAATTACAGAGGAAATATAGTTGCTTTGTTTTTAAATTTGGATTATTATAGAGATAAGTATAACCCTTTTCTGTCTTTCCTTATGTTGTTTAATGAAATGCTTTATTTTTACTGAAATTTTGTGTAATTCTTTAGGGTCCTCCAGGAGGTGGAGGGCCACCAGGAACACCCATCATGCCTAGCCCAGCAGGTACTGTAATTCAAACTAGCTCATGGATATTTGCCTCCTAGGATAAAACCACAGCATATAGAAATCGTTAATAAACTTGGGAACGTTCATTGTCTCAGCGTGATTAAAAGCAGTAGGGGGAGCATGTCGGGAGACATCTATTCTTAAACAGCTTTGCTGCTGTAAGCATTTAGAGAATTCCTCTTGTATGAATAACAGAGTTAGCATGAGCAGTGTGTTGATTTATATGAATTGCTCAGTTATTGAACTTTAATACTAAAAATCCCTTAAAATGGAAAAGAATCCATATCCCCCCAACTCAGAAAAACAGTGTACAGGAGTAAAACATTAAAAGACATTGACCCCTTAGGTTAGCAAACTGGCCCCACCCACGTATCTGTCATCGTACTAAGAATGGATATGTTTACAGGATTGTTTACTCTACATGTCTATAGGAATTTACTAGTTAACAAATTTGCTAAGTAGTAGTGAAATGTTTTTACTCTTCTAAAATAAAGCATTCTTCACTATATCCATAGTAATTTAACATAATTCTTTAAAGAAGCATTAGCATTTCTTTTTTCCCTTTTGAGAATTTCGTACAAAGTATTGAGCACATTTGAAGACTAATAGTTGGAATTTAAATTGTCAAAGATCTATCAAATTATATAGAGCATGCATCAAGGGCTATTAGATGGTCCTTAGGAGCTGACTCTATAGCCCTAGCGCTATAAGTGGTTGGAGATATAATCCAGGATCTCCGTATGAGGATGCTCACCGTATGGCTCACTGTAAAGTCAGATGCTCTCTAAGATATACAGAATTTAAAAGTCTATTATTAATAATGCCAGTAAATAATTTCCTGTTTTATATTTTTTATTTAAAACCAAATTTGGTAATACAAAATGTTACCTTGACTTCACTGGTTTTTCTCTATCTATAAATATGTCATCGTCTCTTACTTCAAACTGTCCACATTGAATATGAAGCAGAATCCATCCAAGATGAAATTATATGAACTGATCTTCTCCCCCCCTGTATTTCATTCTCATTTTGTGAAGTTAATGTGTAATTTACGAAGATAGCGTAGCATTGTTCGTGTCACTGTAGACTAGAGCCTAACTTCATGTAACACTAAGCATACCGGTGATAAGTAATCTGGTCGCCTTTCCACCTTGCAGGCTTGTTTGAACACTTTTGTAGACTAGTCCTTTAACAGTGAGCTGGCACTCAGGCCTAAGATACGCTTTATTGTAAGGCTCATCCATGAATCAGAAGGAACCAGGCATTGCCTAGAAAACCATCCTTACTCCTCTTGATAATTTTGTCTCTTTTGGATGAAATTATATTTTAGTTAGTCTTAAAGTGATAAATTCATTTCTTACATATTTGAATTTGTAATCCATTTTTTCTTTCACCAAAAGTAAAGATAAAATCCATTTTAAGTTCTCATATATTTAAAAAGAAATCTCAGATTTTCTAAAATATGATAGAACTTTTTAGACAGACTAAATGCAGTAAATCTAACTTGTTGTCTGAGGCACACAGCTAAGTAAGACATAGTCCCTTTCCTTCTGGTGAATTCTTGATGGCCAGTTGTGAACAGAAGAGAAGACTAGTGGAGCATTAACTGATACAAGCAAGCTACCCTGCATTGGCTGGAGAGCACATATATTCAGATACCTCAGTGGGGAACTCCTATTATAAATAGCATTTGAGGGGTTGCTGAGATGGCTCAGTGGTTTAGGGCAGTGGATGTTCTTCCAGAGGTCCCGAGTTCAATTTCCACAACCACAGGGTAACTCAAGACCACCTATAAAGGAATCTGATGCCCTCTTCTGGCATGCAGGTGTACTTGCAGGCAGACCACTCATATTTTAAAAAAACATGAATAATATTTTTAAAAAGAAAGAAAGAAAAGAAATAGCATTTGAAATGAGTCTTGATGTCTAGTGACTAGAATTTTAGTAGGTGACAACTGAGGAGAAGATGCTCAGCAGAAGTAAAAGCGTAAAGATGTGCAAGGTTGGTGATGGGCAAGAAAGAATAAGTAATCTTACATGGCAGAAGTATTTCATACATAAGGATATAAACAAGTTAGAGCCACAAAAATAGGTTGTGACCTCACTTTGTATCCAAAACCAAGGTCAGCGTGATACTAGGATGTATTCTACTCAGGAAGTACTATCTAGCTGAGCAGACTGGCATGTACCTTCAATCCCAGCACTTGGGAGGCAGAGGCAGGTGGATCTTTATGGATTCGAGACCATCCGGGTCCACATGGTGAGTTCTAGGAAAGCCAGGTAGACATAGTGGAACCCTGTCTCAGAAGTTAAATCTAACACTGAGACTCAGAGATCACTGTTAATAAATGTGAAAAATGTCCCACTCACTCAAAGTGACACACACTGAAGTCACAAGCGAGTTAATGTCTAATGAGTAGTCACACAAAGAAAGCAGAAACAGTTAAATATCTCTATCTGTGGTCACTACTATGAGAAAGCATCTTATTTTACCCTCTCGATCAATACAAAATACAGTTTTCCAATACTTCATCATTTTCAAAATAAAGATCTATTGTTCCACAGCTAAGTAAACACAAATTATAATTATAAGAAAATAGAAAACTGTGGTTTATAACTAGTACTTCTTCAATGCAAAATAATTCACTTTCATTCTAGGTTTACTTCAAATATATATGTGGAGATTTAATTAGAATTAGCTAGTAGGCATGAAGTATAAGTTTTAGAATAGTGTAAAAGCTTGCATATATTTATATAGAATACATTGCAGTTATTTTAATAAAAGTACTAAAAAAGGTTATCAAAAAGTTGTTGAAAAGTGTTGTCATTCATGTCTGTAACTTAGTACTCAGGAGACTGAGACAGGAAGATGACTCTGAACTCAGGGTCAGCCTGCACTACCAAGTAAGTTCCAGGCCAGCCAAAGCCATAAAACAAGAGTGTCTCTAAAAGGAGAGAAACACATAGTAGAGGAATCTGGTTTTGACTTCAAATAAGAGAGTTTCTCTTTCTAGTCTTACTGTAATATCACTTTTGAAATTAAGTTAGTATAGTCTACCAGTTTTATCCTAAAACTCAATTTTCTTTTTTATAGGAAATCTAAGAAAATTCTGAAAATTGGAAAGCTACTAAATTTGGAGTTTTAAAATTGCCTGATATGTATATATGTCATTGTTTATGTAGTAAAAACTGATCCATGTTTTATGAAGGGAAATATTGCAGTGTTTGTTTTTAAAGTGATATTCAATTGACCTAAATTACTGAAATAATTATATACCTCATTGTGTTTGTAGTTTATGACTATAGAACACTAAAGTCTGGGTCAGAAATGACTGCCAAGTATTTGATTCCAAACATCAGTCATGACTAGGCCAGGTGCATATCTAGCTGTCGTTTCTATGTACGCCAGGATCTCCTTTGGTTATTACTTTGCTATGGCTTTGGTAGAGATATTAATTAAGCCATGTTTTGTTTCAGATTCAACTAATTCTGGAGACAACATGTATACTTTAATGAATGCAGTACCTCCTGGGCCTAACAGACCTAATGTAAATATAAGTTTTAAACGTATTTGATCTACAGTACAGTAATGATCCAAATAAATATAAATGTTATGCTTATGTATAAGTACACAGGGTAGATAAAATTGAAAAAGTCAACAGATACATTTTTGTGTTAGGGAATTAAAACTTACATGCCTCTAGTCTTAGAGTCTTTTAAAATATTAAATTCCCTTTATAGTTACAGAGGCAAAGGAAAGAATAGTACATAGCACATTCGTGACTGTTGGGCTCACAGGTCTAACTTCTCAGCCTCGCTCTAAAAACTCAATGAAAATAGTCCAGTCAGTCAGCTTCTCACTCATCGGTGGTGTGTGTGTGTGTGTGTGTGTGTGTGCGCGCGCGTGTGTGTGTGTGTGGTCCCTTCTAGTAAGTTTGCTATGGGATACATATGGAAGTCAACAGAAACCACTTGTAACAGCCTGTCCTCTTCATCTACTTTGGGAGTCCTGGGGACTGAACTCAGGTTTTCAGGTTTGGTGGAAAGTGCCTTTTTCAGCTGGCCTTCTTCCCTACCTTTATGTGTCTGTTTAGACACTTAGTCATAAGCAGCAACCTTGTACTCCTTCTTGGAAGCCATAGGACCATGTGATCTGCTTCCTCACAGCCATGTTTGCACAAAGCTGGTGGCATTCAGCCTTGTCTGAATAGTTTTCCCTTAGGCTACCCAGCCTGCCTGGCTTCCCTGCCACGCCCCCTCCCCTACTAGTCACCCCTACTCTTTCCCAGTCCTTCTTTTCCTTTCTCTTACCCCCTACCCCCAGCCCAGCACTTCCTTTCTTAGTTAGTCTGCTCTGGTGCTGAAGGCTAGTGTGCCTCTTTACCTCCCCACTCTGTTTATCCACACTGGAGTCAATCCTGTGGTGGAATAGGACTTCAGCTTAGGAACATGAAAAGAAAGTGCTGACTTCAGTGCTTACCTTCAAGTCTGAGATGATGACAGATGACCCACCTGCCTTCAGATTCGGCATGGACTCATTCTAGAGGAGCCACAGGGAAGGAAAGGCACTGACCTGGGCGTTCCCATCACAGCTCTCCCCCAGCATGTGTGTTCACAACTACTTCCCACTAAGATTTTACTTGAAAAGAAACAGCCGCAGTGCTTTGAAGGTGTGACTAGAGCTGCTGCAGAGTGTCTGCACTAAGCTGACATGACACACATGACTGAGGAGAGTTAGTGATGGTCAGCTCTCAGTAGGTAAATGTGTTTAACCTCCAGGATGAAAGCGTTTCCTGTGACCATTCAAACAGTGCTATATTTCTTCTAAGAAGAGTTGATACTGGCATCATGGTCCAACATAAATGTTCCAATAGTATTTGCAGCTTCTCAAGAACTGTACCAGGAGAATAAGAGGAAATGTCTCTCACAGAGAGAACACTGGTCTTCTCATCAGTATATGCTTTCCATATTTTTTCCCTTGAGAGAAAAAAAATGGACAGAAAAGATTAGGCTTAGAATTCAGAACAGAGGTGAGAGAGATGGGAAAGATGGTTAAAGAAGCCACAGTCTGCAAATGCATCCTGAAGTCTGCAAACCTAGAGATGAGCCAGGGAAATCTCTGTAATGTTAATAAATAATGTTAAAAGTCACTTTCCATTTGGTCACAATTACTTTCTTCATTTTAAAAAACAGTTTCCAATGGGCCCTGGATCAGATGGTCCCATGGGTGGATTAGGAGGAATGGAATCCCATCACATGAACGGCTCTTTAGGTAAGGTTCGGTTTTTACATTAGATGGATAGAATGAATGACTCTTTAGATAAGGCTCAGCTTTTACATTAGATGGATAGAATAAATTCAAAATAAAATGTTAATTTTACTCCATGGATATTATGGTCTGCAAAGCTCTTCCATGACACCAGAATGGAGGTATAATCCAGAGTTGGTTATGAGAACTGAGAACATTTGAAAATCGGAGTGTGAGAGTTGTTCTGTGCAGTTTGCCCCATGAGTATCATACCAACCTATAAAAGCGTAAGTGTCTTGTGGCCAAAGGAGTTCTGTTCTTCTGCTCAGCGTGTGCAGTGCTACCTAGAACAGAGGGTTTCCCTGCCCTTCCCATAGGGGATTTTATCTCCAGATTGTGAACATAATATCAGAGAAACCAGCTCTTATGATAATTCCTTAGATTTGTTGTGTATTTTAATGTTTGCCTCATTTTAAAATAAAGTTAGTAACCAGCTTTGATAATGCTAATAATTCCCTTATGAGACTATGATCTGCACCTTCCATTGGGATAGAGCCAAGCTCAAGTAGACCAGTAGTTAACAGCATGCTTCATGTACAGTGCATTGTTAGCGTAAGGAGCCGCGTATCTGTAAGGTAATCAAAATATTTACAATGATGAGATGTAGAGAAACGTAAGGCAAACTGACTAGATCTCCTCACACACGGTGCTCCTGGGTAGAAGGTATAAAAATGCTTGTGCTCATGCGCTGTCTAAAAGCTGACAGTGGGCCTTTCACGCCTGTCACACAAGCTGTGCTATGTAGTTCTGCTCGTCTGGAACTTGCTTCCCATACTGAAGGTCAGCAGCATGCCCCTCAAGTCTCTGAACGTCTGTATGAACTCATTTCAGAAATTATTTACAGTACATTGGTAGGCTTTTGTGCTTTTAAGGACCCATTCTTATTCTTCCTAGACTTCAAAGTTTGGGTTTATTTTATTTTTGTTGACATGAAGGGTCTGATTATGGTTTCCAATAGGTACTTATGACTATTTAACTTTAAGTTAGAATTTAACATTCAAACTCTCAGGCACACTGCCACAAACTTGTGTATAGCAAGCACACCTAATTTTACTGGTTCCCATAATGGACATCACAGAGAAATGTAGCCATCTTCTCATAGTGCTCCATTGGACAGCACTAGTACAGATTTTGATTTTTCAGTGGACTGCAAAACATGATACTCTCAGTCAGTCAAGTTGGAGAATTAGTGAAAAAGAGAGTGTGTGATCATAGTTAGAAGGATTTGGTTACATTATTACTAAGTTCAGGTATCCAGAGGAGTTTCACAATGGTTGACAACTAGTTTGTTACTTTCTACAGTGAACATTATTGTATTAATTATTAACGTGTAACAGTATAGCATGTGTGCATTGGGTGTGTAACAATATTGGACCCTTTCACTCACAAGTAAGTCATGCTAACCCTTCATGTTAATTATGCTGTTCAGTAAATGCTGTTATTAAAATGTTACAATATTTTACACTAAGATTAATTGTTAAGAATAAAATAGTTCAAAATAAAACTGATACTGTGACATGACAAAGTTAGGATTATTAATTATTTAGTATATAATGCCACTGCCTATGTCTCTCAAGAATCAAAATTAAAATGTAGCATATTTTTAAGATATGTTTAGTTTCTATTGTGTATATGGAGTACTATCTATTTTTTAATATTAATGAAACTTTTTTAATATTTTGTTTAGAATATGATTTAGAATATTATCTAATACTCCTAGAAATGTCTGTCTTAAATTTTATTATTAAAAGATATATAGATCTATATATATGCTATATAAACATTTAAATATTTTAATTACATATGTAGATGGTCTCCCTAATGGTCTCCAAGGGGTCTGTAGCTCTGCCTCTGCTCCTGCCGTTAGGAGCCAGGTGACTAGAAGTCGCAGCTGGGCTCTGGGCTGTCAGTAGCTCACTCCCCTTCAGTAGTTTCCATTATACATGCTGTCTCACCTAATGATGGTATCTTTTCACACTTTGCTTCAGGCTCAGGAGATATGGACAGTATTTCCAAGGTGAGTAATGTGTGTTCTCTGTTTTATCTCCATTTGATTCCACGTGGAACTGTAGCATTACTAAATGAGTTTCATTAATATTGTTCTTCAATATAAATTTTGAATATAGAAGTTCAGATATAGTCACTTAGCAGTTAAAATTTGGATATATATAATCTTTGAGAAAGAAAATGTGATAACCCATTTAGTCATGTTCCGATGCTACATAGTGAGCTACCCTGACAGTTTGGATGATCCTTTGAAAAGCTGCAGAAGTTTGCAAAGTCTCTACAGCAATTTGACAGTAGATACTTTGGAGTCGTCGGCTGTATGTGGAATAAGGACACTGCATCTGTATGTCCACTTGGTCTTGCAGGCCTTTATTAGACAGGGCTGACATGCAGTCATTCTGCTAGTCCTCAGAATGGTGGGAGAGGAATTAGAAAGATATTACATTAATTCATGTGGAAAAGTAAATGTGTCTGCATTGTCCTCCTTCAATTATTTGAATACATAAAATGAATCTTTCTGTAAGATGATTTACATATTTTTAAAGAATAATTCTAAATAGATCATAATGAAATTAAAGTCGTTCTCAGAGAGTCAAATAAATTTAACATGTTTGATGAGAGTTAAAATTAGCTAACACTAAAGAGATTCCCTTTCAAAGTTTGCTTTAGATCAGTAAATAGAGAAACTGACTAAAGGACAGCTATGCTTTTATCCCACCAATATTTGTATAATAATATAAAGTTCCTGGCACCACAAAAAAATGAGATTAACTGAGCTGTAAAAACAGCTTAATCTAAGACTTCAGGACTAAAACATTTTAAACTGCAACTTTAACATTGGAGCTGGAGAGTCTGGCTACCTAGTTGTACAATTTCTGTGGAAACGTGGACGAATGTGTTTATAACAAATAGTAACTTATCTCTGTGAGAAATGCTCTCCATAAAGTCTTCTTTCAAAACAAGACTTCGAAAACAAACATCATCTCTTCATCTTCAAGTGGCTTCTCCTCACCCAGGGGCGTGCTCATTGGGTAAAGAACGGTGTGATTATTATTAGGCATCATGCAGAGCTGTAACTCCAAAGAGAAGCACACATAAGGCCACACCCCAAGAAGCTCCATGTAACTGAGCACACCAAACTGGAAAGAGTTTCAAAAGTTTGGGTCAAGTTTTGAGGATAGAAGAAACAATAAATTGCTAATTAAGAGATTATTTTAAAAATTACTTAAAAGATAAAAATTGAAGACTCTGGCCAGCAAAATGACTCAGCAGGACTTGGAATGCAAGTCTCGAAGCATGATTTTAGCCCAAGACATCAAGTAGAGGCAGAGAGAGGTGAATCCTTGAAGTTGTGTCTAATCCCTGCATGCATCATGCACACATATGCACGTGCATACACATACACCCAAAAAACCCTCTAAAAATTAAGTAGACACCACAGACTTTAAGAGAGGTAAACATTTTAGCCAGAGGAAATTTATGTGTGATGCTTTTTACATTTATAATGTGAATTTCTTCCAAACCTAGAGAAAGGGTAAGTGGAAATGTAATAGACTCTCTTGACTATGGGATGAGTAATACGAACTATATTTTAAAGTTGAATCTTAGATTAAAGGTACACAGTAACGTGCCAGTACACTGAAATTTAAAAAAACAAAACAAAAAAAACCAACTGTCCCCAGCATGACTAAAGCAGCTAAAAGCAGCCTTTTCCCGAGTTCTGTCATGCTCCCCTCCAGATGATGTGTCCAGTCAGTGGCCTTCCTGGTTGTTATCAGTGCCTTTTCTGCATGGTAATCTGTCCTCAGTGGTGAGTTCTCCTGGAGACACTACTCACAAACGTCGTCACAGTTAAATGAGCATCCCAGTGTCCATGCCACTGTGCTCGTCACCTGTCCCAACTGGTTTGAAATTCCAGTCTCAGAGGCCAGGTGCCCTTTAGCCTGCATCTTCCTCTGGTCAGCATGATTCTGTACAGCCCAGTTCCTTAACCCTCCATACTGACGAACTCATGCGTTTCCTGACACTCTACAAAGAATACTTTCAGAAAAACAAAACAACATATTTTCCTTATCATTTTAAACTTTTCTAACATGTTCCATTGGCAGAAGCAAGAGGTTTGGAAGATCTGATAATGCCTTGACTTGTATTCATTTAAAATTCCTTTCAGCATATTTATATATTCTCTACCTTAACAACAGAAACAAAAACATGAGTTTGAGCCCCCATGCTATGAAGACACTGAACAGAAAATAGAAATAGTAAAGTGGGCGTGTTGTTTTTAACTCTAGATAACAAATCCATACCTTGAGGTCTAGGGTTGTAGCTAAATGGTAGAGCATTTGCCTAACATATGCAAGGCTATAGATTCAAATGCCAGCACTAAAATACTAATTAATTAGCTGATTAATTAAAATAAAACCAACCCGCTTAAAGTTCACTAAACTTTTAGAATAAAAAAGAAATATGTGAAAAAAAGCACAGCAGGGATCTAATCACCCAATTCTAAGAGAAAGTCCGCACAGGTGTCTTAGTTACTCTCCATGACTGTGACAGTCACCACAAACAAGGTAACATATGGAAGAAAATATTTAACTTGGGACCCATTGTTACAAAGGGACAAAGTCCATGGCCATGCCATGGGGCAGCATGGCAGCAGGCAGGCAGGCATGGCATTGGAGCTGTGGCTGGCATGGAGGTAAAGCTCACCCCAGTGATACACCTCCTTTAACAAGGCCACACCTCACCTCCTATTTATAGACCTTCCACCAACTGGGAACCAAGTACTCAAATATATGAGCCTATGGGAACCATTCTCAGACCACCACAGTGAACAATGTCAGTCCTGTTTTCAAAGCACAGTTTAATATTTAATTAACAGCTTTGGTAATTAATAAATCCAAAATAATACATTTAGTAAAAATTTTTAAGGAAAAAAAAGTTGTCAGCTTTACTTCAAAGTATAGCTGCCTTTCTTTATTCGTGGGTAACTAACATTTTCAGAGGAAAAACTTATCAGAAATGATAAGTTCTCCTTCTGCTGTGGAAGTCTGGTTCTGAGGTATATAGGGCTCCTATATGCCTGGGCTTCAGAGGAGCCTCACTCTCAGATCCTACCTGCAGGGGGCTCAGTGAGACAAGTCAGGAGCTGTAATCATGCCAGCCATCTGCCTGCCTCTGCTTACAGATTGGCCATATTTTTAAAGCACGTGTTTTTTTAGGAACTCATTCATAAAACTTTGATGTTTGTAAGAGAACTTGTTGGGGTAAATCAACATGTTCTAAGTATTTTTTTTATTCCAAACCAAAATAAATTGATATGGTTTAGAGCAAAATAATCTAAAAATCTTTCTTCCATTTAAAAATAAGTGTTTTGTCCTGAATTTTCTTAAACTCAATCAATTATAACTTGAAATACTTCCTTGAGTGTTTTATTGCAGGGCTGTATAAACATGCCTTGTATGTCATTCTCCATTTCCTATTGGTGTGGCTGTCATGCACAGTTTAAAGTACACTGTAATGATAAGGCAAGCAGACTTAAACAGGGTTTTACAAAGGCCCTGCTAACTCTGTGTGGATTGCTAATAGCAGTTGCTCTGTCTTGGAGAAACTGCATAGGAACTTCCTGTTAAGCTAATGGTAAGGTGTGTCTACAGCAGTCTGCTGATCTTCCTTCTTTTCTGAAAGCATAGTTTTCTAGTCCTAAGGTGTCTGTCTCTTTCTTAACGACCTTCCCTCTTCTTTCTGACTCACATAAAAATAATTGAAATAGTATTACCTCTAATGTGCACAGAGATTTAAAGGGAAATACCTATTAAAGCAATGACCTTTCAAATTTGATTAGTAAAATTACTAAGGGAGTTAGCCTCCACCATGCCATATCTGTGAGTAGGCTCTCTCATCAGCCTCCTGCTGGGAAACTTTTTTATTTTTAACTCTCTACAGTTCTTGAAAGTCTAAAAGCTGGGGGTAAGGAATTGAATAAACATTGATTCTGGGAGTAAAAAAAAAAAAACAGTTACCATCGATTGTTTCAGAGTTTTGGTTGTTTTCAAACTTTGATTTGCAAAAGTGTTAACACTTGATCCAGTGCATAGTGTGACCTAGAGTGTGAGGAAGAAGCCAGTTAGCATCATGGTTTGTCCTCAGAGTACTGCTGCTGCTACTGCTGCTGCTACTGCTGTACGTTCTGTGTTTGAAACACTACAGTGCAGGAGGGAAATGAAAATCTTCAACAATGACTTCTTTTCTGAATCTTGTTTACAGAATTCTCCCAATAATATGAGCCTGAGTAACCAGCCAGGCACTCCAAGGGATGACGGTGAAATGGGGGGAAATTTCTTAAATCCTTTTCAGAGTGAGAGTGTAAGTATCTCCTTGACCATGTTGCTATGCACAGGTAATCTTGAGCTCTCCTACCAGAATAAATGTTCAAAACTTTATTATTAATGTTTATAAAGTGTAAAAGTCAGAAGAATCTCCAAATGCCATTTTATGAAAAAAGGGTTCTAAGGGACCTTTTTTATGTGCAGTTACCAAAACTACAATACTGGAAGAGAAGATCCATTGTCATGAATCAGATGGAAAGCAGATTACCTTACCTTTGAGCAAAATGTGTAGGTCACTGCAAAGTCAGGTCTATTCTTGATTTTGTCATAGTAAGACTGTGACAGTAATCTACATGTGTTGTGGCTTTGATGAAGTGAAGGTCACATTGGTGATCTGTCAGCCTGAGTCTGAAGCCTGTGTTGTTTTAAAAGTGCTATTATAGGGTTATAGGTTCTCTCCATAGATGTATATGGGACAAAAAGTGAAGTTATAAAGTTTGTTTATTTGGCAGTCATTATTTGGCAGTCAGCTTACAATCATTTATATGTGCAGGGCAGTATACTAGACCCTGGGAGGACCACAGGGACAAGATGCTGCCCTTCTCAAAGAGCTACTATGTAATCCAGTAACATTTAACTCTTACTTCACTCTGTGTTCCCTAGAGCTCCCTTAAAACCCGATGGACTCGGGTTTTGGGAGTCAGGCTGTGGACAGGGGAATGAAAAGGGCAAGTTAGGGATTTCAGAGGCTGCTCTGTACTGGGACTACTAAGCTGGATTGTACAACAAAATGTTGCAGAGCCCAGTATACGACCCATGGATCTGTCAGACAACAAAAGGCTCACAGCCACTGCTTGCCACCATGCTGCCGGACTCAGCCTTTGCCAGAGTTGCCACTGTCAGAGGTTGACGCTGTGGCTGACAGCAGCCTACTTTAGTGCAGAGTGATGCCCAACATGGAGTCCAGGGTTTGAGGTTCCATCAGTTCTATCGTCTCCACTGGAAATGAGCATGCCCCTAAATGTAGGCTATAAAAAAGGTTAATTTGTTTTATTTATATGATTGGTGAGGGCAAAGAAGGTAGATAAAATTACATGAGATAGCCTAGCCATCAGTGAGTAAGCAGGAAAAATCAGGAGGCAGCACACTGTTTCAGCCACACATGGTCTGTGGTTCACCTCAGGAATGAGGACAAGTCAGTCATTTTCAGTGTTCACTTTATCTAATAGAACATATGTATCTCCTTTTGTTTAATTCTTCCAGCAGCAACATAATATAATTTAATGAGGTATATGCAAGTCAATTCAGTTCACTTATTGGGCTGTATGCAAAGTTTTAGATTAAGAAACAAAGTATTCCAAAGTGAGGAGGATGGTGTGTATGTTGGTCAGGAGTACAATTGCACTAACAGATGTTTACAGGGGCAGATCATCTGTCAGACTAACACATATGCATTCTATAATACACTGTTGACAGCAAAGGACTGAAATAAACTGTGGATTCACAATAGAGCCTTATGTAATAGAATACCACTCCATTCAACAACTCTGACCAAACTAGAGGACAGCCTGTTAAGTGACATAAAAGGCACAACAAGCCAGCACTGAGTGCTCACTCACATGGAATCCACTCAGATGCTGGTCACGATGGGCTCCTTAAACATTCCACTTGCAACCTTAGGCGTGTAGGTGGAAAACAGACACACACATCAAGGACTTACTAGTCATAAATCATGAAGAGATGCATTTTAAAACAATTCTTTGATGTGTACTCTTTTTACAATTTATTAAACACAGGATGTAATGAAATGAATAATGAATGTTCATATGTGTGTGTATGTGAGAGAGAGAGACAGAGACACACAGAGAGAGAGAGAGAGGGAGAGAGAGAGAGAGGGAGGGAGGGAGGGAGGGAGGGAGGGAGGGAGAGAGAGAGAGAGAGAGAGAGAGAGAGAGAGAGAGAGAGAGAGAGAGAGAGAGGATGTGTGTGTGTTCTTTGTGTAGTTCTGGCTTGCCTGAAACTTCCATGTGGACTAGGCTGGCCTTGAACTCACAGAAATCTGTCTCTTTGCCTCCCAAGTGCTGTCTTATGTGTTTTTATATAAAGAAGCTTTGACTGAATGTTTGTTACTACAGGACATAGAAAATCTTATTTTTTCAGAGTTGAATGGATTTTATCGTATCATCATCAACATAAAAATGTATTTCACATACATAAAATGTGATAAAAGATAGCTAGTGTATGTTTAGAGCCATCTCATAAATTGTTGGAAGTCTGTCAAAATCAAGCAAAAGTCCATTTAATTTTTTTTTTTTTTTTTAGCAAGCTAAGATCACCAACTCAGACAAACTTTTTAGACAGTCTCACATGGTAATTACTTACATGCTAGTGAATGACTGGAGGAAAATATTAAGTTTTTACATTCCATAATTAAGTTATTATGTGTATAAAAGCATTAAACTTGCATATGGACAAAAACAGTTCAAAACATAGAGTGCGGCTCTGCACTGGGCTGCTGTGGAATCAGTGCTCTGAAAAGTCCACATGGCTGTTCCAAGCCAGAGCTGCAGGAAGCCTCACAGTGCATCCTGCCTGAGCGCTGCCAGGCTACTTGCATTCATTACACGTTTGCTTTTGAATTTGCATTAATTTTTGGTTATCAGAAAAGATTTTACTCTCGGTAAATCCCCCTGTGTTTGGGTGCATGGCCCCACCTAGAGTCACAGCCACAGTCTGAAGCTGAGTTATAAGAACCGGAACCCAGTGGGATGGGTGAGGAAAGGCGGGGCTGTGGCCAGGCACAGAAGAAAGGAGCTGCAGAGTGCAGAGGCAGTGATAATGTACAGTTCACAAAGGAAGAACTTGATTGTTTGCACTACAGAAAAATGGCATTATTTAAGGATCTGGGTGTGGTTAGCCCCATTTGAACATTCTACAATATAGCATCAAAATATCACATGGTAATATAAGTAACTGTTGTGTCACTTTTTAAATTAAAATATTTTAAAATAAATGCTAGAATTGGTATAAATTGGGTATTTCTAAGATAAGAAGAATTATTAATTAGGGATTAAAAGTAAACCTTTGAAATTAGTTCCACGTGAGTTTAAGGGCATAGACAAGAGGCCCCCTCTCCTCGCCCTCCCATATTTATCAGAGCTACTGTTCTCGACCCTTAGAAAGGGGACACCAATTCAGAAAGCCCTTCAAGGGGAGCAGAAAATCAGAGAGCAGAACCGGAAACAGAGTAATCCCGACCTCACCCTTAAATCCCAGCAGACTGTCCAGCAGAAGAGCCAGTCTGCCTGGATGAATGGACACTTAGAGTGGGAGGAGCTGAGAGGAGCTGGATGAATGGACACTTTAGTGGGA
>NW_021621185.1:14384479-14493068 GCF_004785775.1 Grammomys surdaster
GAGGAGCTGGATGAATGGACACTTTAGTGGGAGGAGCTGAGAGGAGCGGGGGTGGGGTTCCTCATCTCCTGTCCAAGCCTGGCTGCCCTGAACTCAGAAGGAGCTTCATTGTCAAGTAAAACTACAGGGTGGAGTTAAAAACAAGGCTTTCTGATGTTTCTCCTTCCCTCTCCTGCACGAGCAGGAGAGTTCACTAAAGGGAAAAGAGCAGATAGCATCCAGAGACACCGCATCCCCTTCCAAGTGGAGTGGGACAAGGGCAGTGGATAGCTGCTGTCGTCTGGAGAAGTGTGCTCAGTACTGCTGGCCACGTGGCCCTCTGGTCTGCCTAGTAAGGAGAGTTCACTTGCTGCAGTTGGTGTCTCTGTTGTATGTGGCTTGCTTTATATTGTCATGGTTGTTCCTGTGTAAGAATGTCATATATGCACACAATGTTTGATCAAATATGAGTCCCCAATCCCTCCCCTCCAGTTCTTTCCTGTCCCCCACCCCTACTTCTCCCTGTCGGTTCCATGTGCTCTGTTGTGGAGTCCATTGAGTGCACTTCGTGTTGCCTGTATGTGAATGTCACCACTCTTTTTTGTTTATATATTTTAAAGCATACCAAGCAAGGAACAGAGAGAGGAAGATAGACAACAAGATTCTGTGCTGCCAAGCATGGGGTTTAAGGACACGATAAAATGAGTTATCTCCAATGACTTTATTTGTTCTGTAACTGAGAAAATGCAGAACTATTTAGTGAGCTCAAAAATCCCATTTTGAATGTTCAAGGTCTGGATTTTAAAGCATAGAACTGGAGGCTTGTGTGCTTAGCAGTCCCCCCTTGGAAGCTGCCACTCTCACCCTAGACGTTAAACCAAAAGGCCAGAGAAAGGAAACCACTGTTCAGTGCTTGCTGTATACTAGATAGTAACTCATTCTCTACGGACATGCTACTTGATTTAATTACATCCAGACAAACATGCCAGAATCCACAAAATCCTACAGACTGGATTGACGAGGCCAAATGAGCAAAACAAGACTCTTCCAAGACACAAAGCTACCCCTAGTGTTCACAGGCTGTAAATACTTGCTTTAGATGGTGGCAGATACAGAAACAGCTCATATGAAAACAAAGCAGTTGGATTAATTTGGAAGAATGTTCCCCTATGGCCTTAGTCTATAATCAGATTAGCAGGTGTGGATTAGGACCACTGTATTCAATAGTGACATGCTGACAGACAGCCCTCACCTGTCCTGTCCACTGCTGCTGTTGTCGGAAACCATGGAAGCCCAAGTTTAAGTGGTCACATAAACATTAAGTTATTTCATGTTATATTCAGAGGAGCGCAACGACTCCTTGTTTCTTCTTAAGAAAACAAAATATTTATAGAGACTGAGACTTAGACAGTGGTGTGATCAAAAGTATCCTTCAAGCAGATTTCATGAGTATGTCTAATGGATTCTGCAGAACATTAATTAGGAGATAGGGAAAAGACTCTACAAGTTCATACTAGGACCTGCTATCTCAAAGTTTATTTTAAAAGCAGATAAGTATATGTTTAAAATAATAGCTTTGGTTCTACTTTTTTGTCCCCTTAAGCCAAACGAGAGTGCTGTCACTAGCTACAGGGCTATTTTATCCTGTGAGGAGAGCCAGACTAACTGAATATTTGCAGACATCACAGAATTGTGGTATAAACCTACAGTGTGTCACGTATTGATGCAACAGCACAGCACAGACACTGACGTAAGGCCACACCATGCACCAGGAAGAGTGTGTCTCTCAACATAGCGGCCTGTGCAGCACTCCTTTCTTCTGGGAAATGTGGGCCACTTCCTCAGTTCTCTGAAGAAGGTGTTCATGGAAATGCTTCTTTTTGTTTGCATTCTGGGGACTTTCCTAGAATTTTACATTTCTCTTCAGCATCATTTTCTTGAAACCGGTTCAGTAATAGAAACTGGCAGTGAGCAGTCTATAGACTTACAGTAGCATGTGACACATCCCCAGGGATGTCCAGTCAGGAGTGCATCCTGTTGGCCTGTTGCCAGAGATGGTGACATGTCATTCTGCAATTGTGTGTGCTACTCAGTAGTTATACCTGACTAGGTTTTAGTAAACTCTGAAGTTGAGTTCTTGGATCTGATGCCCAACCCTCGGTTTATATACACCTAATATTTTTTCCTTAGTTTCTTTCATGGGCAAAGTGACTTCTTCTAACTTCCTGATATATCAACAATGTTTTTCTTTTCTGTAAGTTTTCTCAAGACATTTTATATACCACATTTGAACAAGGACTCATGTAAAGAGATTATAATAGCTAATAAATGCTTGACACAGAGTGTGAGCATGTACATCATTAAGTGACATATATTAGAATGGAAAGTATTTTAGACTGTTTTCTAGTGTCATGTGATACATGCGTGGGATGGAATGATACTTGGAAAGAAAGGAATCTAGAATGCCGAAAATCCAGATTGCCCGGGCTGTACATTCAGTGGAAGATTTCTGGAGTTTTACCCAGAGATTTCTGGGAACATTTCTCATGAGACTCACAGGGAGGAGACTGGAAGGTGGCTGGGCCACAGGGGTGCTAGTCAGGGTTTAACACTGGCTACACCAAGGAGACTATTTGTCACTGAATAGCCTTGACTTCTGTTTTAGTAGAAGGCAGAAGCTAAGTTAGTTAAGTAGTTTAACTGATTCCTATGTTGGATAGTAGGGAACACTGGGCAATAAGAAGAAAGGGCACGGGGAAATGAGAGGGAGGAGCCATCCTACCTCCCGGCCTCAGTCATTGACACTGCACCACTCCTCAAAGCAGTTATTTTGAAATAATGCTGATGCCCATTTTGCTGTAAAGATACACCCTCATTTTTTCTTATTGCTTATTCTTATCTCTGAATATCACTGTGTTCTATACTTGTATATAATGTATAACTAGTGTGATACATACATATATATGTATACATAGTGTGTGTGTGTATGTGTGTGTGTGTGTGTGTGTGATTGCTGTTTAGTCCCAGGCTGTGAGTAAGAAATTGCAGCATGCTGAAGTCACTGGTGATGTGAAACCTGTGTGTCACATTGCCATCGAGTTGGGTGTGTTCCCATTTCAGCACAGGGAACTCCTTATATATGATGGAGGCAGTGGTTTTATTATTGACTTGCTTTTTCTTCTGAGTTGAATGCATTTTTTATTCATTGAGATTATAATGCAATTATATCATTTCTCCCTGCCCTTTCTTCTTATTGCCCAGTGTTCCCTACTATCCAACATAGGAATCAGTTAAACTACTTAACTAACTTAGCTTCTGTCTTCTACTAAAACAGAAGTCAAGGCTATTCAGTGACAAATAGAGTCTCCTTGGTGTAGCCAGTGTTAAACCCTTACTAGCACCCCTGTGGCCCAGCCACCTTTCCAGCCTCATCCTGCTCCTCTGTGGTCCTCTCTACATTTACTCAGACAGTGCATTTGGCTTAGAGGACTGTCAGCTGTCTCAGGTGTGCTTGCCTGGGGAGCTCTTTGCACTGCAGTTCATCTGACCACTGCTGGTGCCCGTAGTCCATTCCAGCTTGCTGGGATCCCTCCACTTTCCCCTCTCTGACAACTTTCTAAAAGGTATGTCCCACTGAGCACATAGCCACAGGTCTTTTATTGGATTCTCCACTCTGGAGCCTGTCCTTTAGACTTTACCCATCTCATCCTGAGACGCTGTTCTTAGTAGAACATTAAAAGAAACTGCCCTTTGAAGTACTTTTTGTAGATTTTCCATCAAACATTAAAATATTGCAAAGTCCACATGTTTATTTTAATTTAGAAGCAATTTTCATTTGGAGACCGTTACCATTTGCAAGAGATTCTGTCTCTAATCAGATGATCGAGAGCTGTGCTGTGCCCAGTGTGGCCTTAGTCACTTGTCAGTCAACCCCATCATACTGTTATGCTGAGTTGTATGCATTGGATTGATGCTGGTGTCCTGGCCGTGTGTGTGTGTGTGTGTGTGTGTCTCTCTGTGTCTGTGTGTGTGTGCCTGTGTGTGTGTGTGTCTGTGTGTGTCTGTGTGTATGTGTGGCTTCTGTGCTAACACACTGGAGCATCTGGTGTTCAGAGACTCAGTGGAACTGGCAGTTGCTCATGCTTCTTTACATAACTGTTCACTGAGTGCTTTCTGTATGTTGAATCAAGCATATAGTTGAAGGATTTTATATTGAATCCTCCCCAAACTCCTTGATATTGTTAGAAAGGCTGCTATAAAGGAGAAAAAAACTGAAATAGAATTCAGAGAATTCCTCCCCTCACTTGGCTATGTATAGCAAAGGCTAGGCCTCCCACTCTTCACTGTGATCCATCCTTGAACTAAAGTTGCCCAGATTGTTACAACTGTCTTCAAAACCCTCGTCTGGCTTGGAAGACTTGGAGAATCTGAGGACTAGATAATTATCTAGGTCCTGGGAAAGAATCAGGCTTTGTAGAAGAAATAATATAAAATTTTAAACTAAGTAGAGCCATGTAGACTGGCTCATTATGGTTCCTTGTTTTCCTGTGGTTAAAGGTGTGTGCATGAGTGTTCGTAGACACTCACATCGTCACCTGCCCTCTGTACCAGGTAGAGCCGTGCTGACATCACTTTTAACCACTGGACTCTCTGTCCTTACAGTACTCCCCCAGCATGACCATGAGTGTGTGATCCATTACCGAGTCTCCTCATGAAAACCATCGTGAGTCAGCCCATCACAGAACTACTACGGAGGAAAACTACTCATCGTGTACAGTTAGACACAGGAATCTCAGACACCAGACCACCTTTTAGTTCCTGCTCTCTCCCCTGTTGTGAGAAGAAAGCGGGTCCCAATGTGATTCGAGCAACTGTACGGAGCGGCACATTAGCCTTGCCCCAACTGAACTGCGATGATTATCTGTGTGTATGTGTGGGGAAGAGAACGCATCGTATATGCAGATCTGTATGCACATATACGCATACGTGCATTGACCCACAGGACATTGTAAGATATTATCACATGACATCTTAAGTAGAAGTAAGTAGGGACTTTTATTCCATCCTTTTTTTCACGTTTACATTTTAATTATTAAAGGTTGCTCCTGCCCTTCCCGAACTATTTTGTGCTGTGTACATCACTGCTTTATATAAGTTATTTTTTAAGGTGAACTCAGATGTTATGGTTTTGTAAATGTCTGCAATCATGGATAGGAATAAAATTGCTTATTTGAGAGCTTTCATTCACTGTGTCTGAAGCAAGTTGCCTGTGAGCCCCAGAGTGTCCCAAGTAGGGACAGCGTCTTCATCCTCATGTCCAGTCAGGCACTCAGTCACCTCTGTGCAAAGCAGTGTGGTGCTTTGTAAGGAAGACACTTCGACAGACGCTCAGCCAGGGCCTCACACGGTACACTTCTGCAGTAACCACTTTAAATTGAGTTCTTTCTTGATTTGTTTGTCTTAGATGATGCCGAAATCATTAGCTGACTCAAATTACCTAGACCATAGCAATAAAGTGACGTGGGTTATCATGCTTCAGCACACATTCTGTCTTAAACACGATAAAATCAAATCAAAAGTGATAATAAAACCACTTGTTTGAATTTACAGCTTCTCCTAGGGATCTAGAAGTAAACTTTTAATAATATACCATGAGAAATGGTATTGTATTTTTATTCGGATTTCCTATGATCATTTCTACAGACACATGAAAACAGACAGACAAACTGACATGATTCAGGCTTTCAGCCCAGAGAGCAGAGAATGAAAATACTAGAGGCTTCTGCAGTGTTTCTGAGTTTTCCCACCCAGTAGCTTGCTTGCTGAAGCAAAACTGATGGGTACCTGTCTGTACTGGTGTCTCTGCTCTCAGGTGGCAGTGTATATGTCCTGTCTGCTCTGTTCCGGGGTCAGAGAGCTTGCACTGGGAGGCAGATAATTTGTATCAGTGTAACTTGTATTGACTACAGCTGGCTAGATCTCCGTTGTGTGTCTGACAGTTCAGAAAGCAGTAAAACAGTTTTTAATTCTCTCCCTTATGAAAGTGCTTGGCGGCGTGACACTTCCCAGATCTTTGGGATTATGCTTAATCCTATATCCAAACACCAAATCCCAATAGGAAAAGCATATAGTTTATTTTATACTCTAAAAGATACCTCTGGGATTCTTTCTGTTCTAATTGAGATACAAATAACCACTGATCTCCACCCTGCTAGAGGGTGCTGCTCAGTGTTATGGGAGCGGACTCGTCCCTTTCCTTTGGGATTGTAACTTACGTGAAAATGTTGACAGTGTTTGCCTGTTCTTGGTTCTAGACAGTTGATTTCTCTCAAAACCACATTGATTCATTCTTCCTGAAAATGGAAAAAATTGGCTGGGTATTCCAGGGATGCTGGGAGCATAGAGGATGAAAAAGATGAATTAGCTTTACACTGCAGACTAGATGACAGTATATGAGTCATAGTTTATAGCACAGTGTCAGCCTACAACTGTCCCAGAGAGCAGCCTTGTATTAGCAAGCTACTGGAACCTGTCACAGCAGTTCACACAGGAAGTCTTTACCCTAAAGTGGAGCTAATCTGAGGATGACGCTTCGAATCACTAAGAACAGTGGCAGCTTCCTCTGTACGATTGTACAGTTCAACTGTTTGCAGGAAAGCTCGGTCTGACAGTGCTGGACCTCTGCTCGCTCCACCCTCCCTCCATCACGACTGGCCTTCACTTCTGTCATTTGTCCTGAGAAGGGGAGCAGATGATTCCTACCACACACAAAACTCATGAACCTAATTCTCCTTGCCCTTATTTGGGAATAGTTCTAGGATATAAATGACACAAATGGCATTTTAATAATGATATAAGCATCATGTGCTACTGCTTTGTTTTTAGAAATAGTAAAATGGTTTTGTTTTCCTTTCTTGGAACTCAGTTTAAGAAATACCTGTTTCCAATTTGCAAATTCCTGAAAAACTGAAAAATTATTTTTAAGACAAAACTACATTCACAAACAGGGAAATATAAGAATGTTTAATGTTTATAGCTAGATAAGTTTGTTACCTGAAGGGTAAACATTATAACTATATTGATTTTTTTTTAGATCTTAATTATTTAACCTTTATTGTTTTTCTGGTAAGAAAACCCAACATTTTCTTATGCTTTCCACCACTGTTGGCACGTTCAGGTTGTCTTGATGTATATGCTGCTGACCAGAGGTCATGTTTTCCATACTTCAGCTCATAATAACGAAATCAGCAGTACTCACATATATTGGACACAACATGCACCAATGAGATGTGAAAATGTGCAGCAGATGTGAACATGAATCCCGTTACTCCTCCCTCCCCTCCCCGTCACACTGCTATTTGAAAGCTTGTGTCAGTCTAAGTCCTGAATGGTTCTTAACCACCTGATTTACTGCAAAGATGCCCAGTGTAAAAAAGATGTTCAGTACGCCACAAACCTGACACACCTGTCCCTACAGAAACTAAGTAGAGAAAAATTCTGTTCCCCTTCAGCCAAGGAAAGTGCTCAGACACACCTGTCCCTACAGAAACTAAATAGAGAAAAATTCTGTTCCCCTTCAGCCAAGGAAAGTGCTCAGACACACCTGTCCCTACAGAAACTAAATAGAGAAATTTTCCTCCATTTCTCTTTTCATGATTCTGTAAGGCATCTGAACTGCATTGCATTTGAAAGGACCATTCAGGTAAACTGTCTTCAGCTTTGAAGACGGCAGGTGGAATAGAAAGTTCATCTTGGCATGTGAGTAGACCCACAGCTGCCTGCATCGTTCCCCACATCATTCTGGGGCTGTGCCCTCAGCAGCCTGGGACTGTGCACAGTTCTCAGTTCTCCAGACCTGGGTTAGCTTGTGACCTGGTTTCTCCATGCTTGCCTTTTATCCCAGGAGATGAGTTGCATGGGTTGAATATCTTTCCCTTCTCGGCCTCACAGATTTCCTCTCTGCACAGTATATGGCACTGGTGGTAGTTTTCCTTAGGAAAACAGTTTCAATTTTCATTCCTTGATTATTACTGTTCATCATAAGCAATATTTCAGATCACAGCTTTGCAACATCTGAATGTTCTCTTGGCACTGTTTCCTGTCGTGTTTTGTGTGCTGGAGTTCTCCTTTCCTTGAAACATTAACCAAGGCAAGCAGCCTGCAAATGGTGTGAGGAGACCATTGTCACATCTTTTACCAAATGCTAATTAGTCTTTTGTAGTTTTTCCTTCTTGGTGTATTAAATTTCTCTGATATGAGAAGCAAAAGCCCATGCTTGCTTAAAACAACGTTTCTGATTTTAAGCATTTGTAGCAGTCTCCTGCGGTCTGAGAAGTATGCCTTGAGAAATACAGGAAAACTAAGAGTGGTGAACTGTTGTTAATACCACCTCAATTCTGCATACTACATGTGTGTATACTGTGTGTATGTGTTGGGGATGGCAGCATAAATTTTGCTCATAAACCCTACTTCTACTGAGATCATATTATTTTATATAGCACTGTTGATAAATAGTAAACAGGTTTTTTTAACATTTTATTTCAGTGCTGAGATATCTGATAAAAGTTATTTGGGATGGCAAGAGAGGAGAGCACCACTATTCTGTATATTGAATTATATATAAGCAGGAGTAGTTTCCCAGGCCCAGATTTAGCTTCTCAGCATTGGACTTCATACTGAGCTTGTCAGAAATCGTGCAGTAATTATAGCTTCCTGATGTACACATTTGCTTATAAGGAGATGAATTGACATCACCTAAAGCATTAACTTTACCCATGAACCATAATTCAGTTTAGATGACCTGATGATAAACACACACCTGAGACTTTCAATTACTTCTCTAGACTCTATTATGAAGAGAGAGATTCAGCTAACTGAGTCTCAAGGGAATTTCCTCTGTTGAGTTTCCCCTGGTAACTTACAGAATTTGTTTTCTTGAGTAAAAGAATCATTTCTGTAAGGAGTTTAAATTTAAATGTGAATGTTTTTGCTATACACTTTTAAAATGAAATGCAGCACTAAAATGAAATACATAAATGTTACAGCATTTAATGTGGGACTGGGCGTTTTCATGTATGCATCTACTGGGTGTTATTAGGATGTTTGTTTCACTTTGATGATCTCTGTCACTGGAGTCTTATGATCTGCTTCTAAAATACTTAGTGTTTCATTTCTAAAGCAAGATGGCCTGTTACTGTGGCAAAGGTAAGTGTTAATATTCCTTGAAAAAACTATAAATATTTGTTCCCAGATACTACATTTCACTCTCTCCTTTGTGATAATTAACCCCAGTGTATCGCCTGAGGGTGAGGTTTGAGTCCTTTACAGGAGTCTACGCAGTCTACATAGTATGCTGTAATCTAAGTTCCTATGTCTTATGTAACATTGTTGGTTAAATGTAATTAACCATCTATTTGAAAATAACACCTCAGATAATCTGCCCATCTTACATGATTTTAATAGAGATCTACATTTTTTGCAAATCTTTAGAGACTTTTTCAATCAGAAAATACTGGTTGACGTTTATGTGTGGATTTAGATCAAGTTTCAGAAATACTTACTTTCCTTGCATTAAGACAGTTAACAACATATAAACTATAACTTAGGCTAATGATTGGAAGGACATGTTATTGTTTCAGATGTAAAGATGGAGAAATCCTTATACATAGAATTCTTTATCCATGGCAGCCATATGATTATTGAATTGTTTATCTAATTGTGATTTTAAGAATTTAAAATGTTTTCTTACTACATATGTTAAATTGTTACAATGTCTTCCTGGAAAATAGAGTTATTTGTAAGGTTTTTATAAATGCACAATTTATGTATAAATATAATTGAAATCTGGGGCGACTCGGTAATTACTATTCTTAATTCAGTAATGGCCACCAGATAATTGACACATTTGTAAATTTAGCATCTGTGTGTATATATGTGTGTGCACATGCACATTGTTACATTTATTTTCAAGTGAATTTATCACTTAATGTTTTTGTAAAAGTACTTGAGCTGTTTGTGTAATGGAAAACGTCACCATAAAGATGTACATAAATGCCCCTTAACTTGGCACGTCTTCATATTTAATTTATAAAAATACAGCTTTTGGTTTACAGTTTCTACCCTTTTATTTCTAACCTTTACTTCAATACTTATTGGAAAAGTAAAGGAAATTGCTTGTATGAAGACAGCACAATGTTTCCTGAGTGAGAAGTCAGACTGTAGTGTGGACATCTGTGCACAGAAGTAAGTTGGGCATTATACCCTAAATAAAATTCAGGAATCTGTAGAGGCAAAGGATTTATATGCACTTAAGAAATGGTTCAGTGAATGGTTCTGTATGGTCAGATAACCTTGACTCCAAATATTATTACCAAATAGATAGCTCTTCAGGAATATGGTTTTAGTATTTTATTTCAAGTAAACTTATGCAGTGTCAAAAACAGAGGCATTTGTTCAGATAATCCATACAGTACTTTCATCTTGATGGTGAACTGTGCAGATGGTTGCTTCAGTTCACCAAAAACCTCTACCTAAAAGGTTGTAAAGTCAGTTCCTTATACTGAGAAGGAGAAGATGACTCCTAGTTGTATTGAGAATTTATCCTTGGAAAGCAGTGGAAATACATAACCCTACCCGTAAGTAATGTGCTAAATACTGGACCACATTTGTTATGGCTTTGATCCAAATGGGATATTTCAGTTTGGTGACGCAGACATACTAGAGAAAGTATTATAAACATCAGACATGATGAATCAAAGCTTTCCTCATGAAGCTGATTTTTATTTTAACCCCAAAGTGTCTGGGGTTCTGGGGACTGAAGGGCAGTCAGAAAGCAACTGACAGGCCCTTGTGGAAGTCAGGTAGGCAAGAACTGATCAAGAGTTTGTGATTTAAACTGTTTCTACAGATTGTCTAGAGATGGTTGTTAACAGTAGAAGAAGCATCGTGTAGGGTCAGAGTTATCATTGCACAGATATGTCACAGCGGACAGAATGAGGTACTAATTGTGAATGAGGTAGCACACAGTAAAGTTTTGAAGGGAAAGAAGGGAGGCAAGCATGCACATGTATATACTGGCCCTAGAGCATCTGCATCAGGAAGTGTGTGTGCCCATGGTTTAATGTATATAAAGATGAAAACTCTTTACATCAAAAACAGGATAACAATTACATTTATGAGTTTTATTTCCAGCACAATCTGATAAGAATATATTATAGCCTTTAGAAAGCTGTGTAGTCAGTAGACAATATGCATAAAAATGTAGTTTGCCAATCTTTACAAAAAACCTTTCAGGTTTGGGGTTTTGCTTGGCAATAGCTGTAAGTCTGGAAAGGAGCAGCCTCACGGTTTCACCCGAAATGTGTTTGCAGCCACAACTTTTTCTGAGAATATGGATGGAACTCTTAATGCATAATAAGACATGAAAAGGTTACTTTTAAGCATGCTTTCAGTAAAGGTATCCTCATATGTCATAGGACTGGCATCGATAGCATAAAGAAAGCCAGCATCATTGATTTATACATATGTGTGTGTGTGTGTGTGTGTGTGTGTGTGTATACATGTATATACATATATATATATGTGTGTGTGTGTATGTATGTATGCATGCATGTATGTATATACATGCATACATATATAGTTTTTCAAGTAAATGACTTATGAATTGAAAAATCAAATGTACCTTACCTTCTTTTTCACTGTTCTTCTCATGATTTTGTTAGCCATTATTCACTGAGGACTAAAGGGATTGCATGCATACTCAATGGCCTCAAGACTGTTTTAACAGAACACGTGTCAAGCATTGTAAGTAATGTTGGCTTTGAGAACTCAAACCTGCTATTACAACAGGCAGGTGCCAGTTGGGTCTTAAATATTTACTTCATTTAGAGCACATACCTACACACAATTCTTCATTCAATAAACTCTCAAAGAGCTGAACGTAAGTTTATGGGGAAAAGATAATAGTAAATAGATAATACATTTGCTATATATAAAAACATTCAGTGCAAATGAAAGCATTGGCAACTGCATGAAAGCCAGTGCTTGAAAAAAAACAGAGCCTCCAAATTAATGTGGAAATGCATAATTGTGTGTAACAGTTTTTAAAACATTTGTTGACCAAATAACCAAATCAAAACTAGTGTTTTATGCAAAAGATAGATCGTTAAATTCACCATCAGGATTTCTAAAATAATTATCTTCGTAAAACCAGATTGTAACAAAGTTCTCAATACTGAGTCTTTGAAGCTTAAAATTCAATAAATTTTACAGAAATATTTTAAGTAAGTCTTTCTACAAGTCCCTATTAAAATGTATAATGTGTTGAAGGATGTTTACCTGCAGGATTTCTTGGTCCAGCTGAAGCTCAGTGTAACTGTAAAATGTTCACAGTCCAGGCTTTGGAGAGCCTGTGACCGTGAGTGTTTCTAGACTCTTAAATCAGACTGCAGGGAAAGTGTTCTGGGAAGAACAGGAGCTGTCTTACATTGCATTACCTTAAACCTTCTGGAGAAATGTACTTACTACTACAGTTGTGCATTCTAGAGAGATTTGCATGGTGTGTCTGTGAGACAGTTCCTGAACTGTGCCTTTGCAATAAATGACATTCTCTCCCCTCTGTGTAACTGCAAAGACTGGTACTGTCTTGCTCTGGCAACAGACACGTCAGAAAACCTGAAATCAGATTATAAATGTATGTTCTAAAAGGCTTTCCTGTTCATTTCGACCATCTTAAAATACATAAAGTTGGGGTTTACTTGGCAGCATTGTCTCTTATCAGCTTTCCCATGAGCTGAGCTCTTGATACTGGGCCCCAAACTTTATCTTCTGCTTGCCCCCTTGTGAATACAGACAGCACTGGAGGAGGAGAAGCTTCTCCAGCTGAAGAATCTTTCCCTCTCAAATAACAGAGGTAGATGTTCTTGCACCTGAATAGGACACTGGCATCTACAAAGATGAACAGCTACTCGAGAAACTGCCACAGACTCGGCTCAGACATGAGACTGCCTGCACCCACCCTTCCTGGGGGATGGGTGCGCTTCCTGCTGAAGAGAAAAATTTATACTGCCTTCTCTGTGGTAATTTTTACTATAGCCTCAAACTTCATGATTTAAACTTCAAATACAATCAGCAGCAACTAAAACACTTCAAATCTGTATCCAGAAGAAAAGCCTTGAAGGAAACAGGGTTGGGAAAGTAGGCACAGAAGGGAGACTTTAAAACCAGCTAACAGTGCTCTGCAGAGAGAAAACAGATGCATGATGATTCGTGAGTGTCAGCGCCTGGACTCTGCTTTCCTTCACAAACTGGATTTTCACTCCTGCGTTTGTTTAAAGGATGATAGTTGACTTACATATCCAGAATGTATCCAAAGTTCAGGATGGCTATGAATTATTGTCTACAGGTTTTTATTCTCCATGTTGCTGTTAAAAGGAGTATATGAAACCTCCTTCAGACTCAACTATGAGACAGATGTGGGAAAACCTTTGGAAGTTGTTTGTATGAGGAATTGATTGAAAAGCATAGACTGTGCCATTTGAAATGCAAACAATTATGAAATTAGTCTTCTGTTTGAATGTCTGAATGCCTTTGATCGTTTGAGCCACAGCACCGAGCAATTATGGCTGCTGTGTGGTTTCCTTTGCCCTCTACAATCCAGGAGGATGAACCAGAAGATGAGGGATGTTGCTGCAGAGGACCAAGAGTGCCACTGTGGTTGCAGGGCTGGTTCCACCATTGTTCTTTAAAGAACTGTATTTATTTTGCCCAACTTGAGTAACTTTGTTTCCTGCTGCCAACATTTCTGCAGCCTCCCAAGGACTCCTTCTCAAGCCACATTTAAAGCCAGAGAGGTTAAATGAACCCAAAGGGACCAAGGCTCATTTTCTTTTTACCATTAGAACATTACATATGAAAGCCTTACTGGTCAGGGAACAGATTAGTTACCCAATAATGCATTATCTTGGTTAACTGAACTTTAATGCAGTAGAAATGGACATTTTGTGGGTGCAAATTTCTTCCCTCCCCCTTCTCCCCCTCTCCCCCTACTCACCTCTTACTTCTTCTCAGAGTCTTGTTTTCTATAGTATCTGCAGTTGATTTTGTTGTTAAATCTAGCAGTTTTATGTTTTTCATTAATTATTCACTTCCCATCCTAATTGCAGCCCCCTCCCTCCTCTCCTCCCAGTCCCACTCTCACAAGTCCCTTTCCCAATCACACCCTTCCCTTCTCCACAGAGAAGGGGAAGCCTCCTGTTAGGTGCCATGTGCCAGGACAAGGCACAGTAGAACTAAGTGAATCCTCTCCCACTGAGGCCCAACCAGCAGTCCAGGTAGGGGAAGTGGATCCAATGGTGGGCCTCAGAGTCAGAGACAGACCACCCTCAGCTCCAGTTGTTAGGGGACCTGCATGAAGACCAAGCTGCGAATCTGCTATATATGTGTAGGGGACCTAAGTCCAGCCCCTGCATGCTCTTTCAGACTCATTCAGTCTTTGTGAGCCCCCATGGTCCCAGTGCTGTCCTTGAGCCCTCCAACTCCCTCAATCTAATCCCCCACTCTTCCACAAGACTCTCCGAACTCGACCTGATGTTTGGCTATGGATGTCTATGATGTTTGGCTATGCATCTGTTTCCATCAGCTTCCTGGTGAACCCCCCCCCCCAAGTAGACAGTGATGATAGGTTCATGTCTGCAAGCATAGCAGAATATGATTGATAGTGCCAGAGAATCTTCTCTCATGGATGGGTCTCATGTTGGGCCAGGCATTGGGTGGCCATTCCCTCAATCCTGCTCCACCTTTATCTGTAAGCATCTTGTAAGCAGCACAAATTTGAGGTCTAAAGTTTTGTGGATGGGTTGATGTCCCCTTCCCTCAAATGTAAGCCCTGCCTAGCTACAGGAGGTGGCACTTGAGTCTCCATATCCCTACCTGCTAGAAGTCTCAATTAGAGTCACCCCATAGACTCCAAGGAGCCTCCCTCATCTCAGGTCTCTGGTTAGGTCCAGAGATGCCCCCACCAATTTCTATTCCCTCTCCCTGCCCTCTCCTTCCCCCCCTCCAAGATCTGATCACCACCCCCATCCCCTACTCATCCCTCTCCCACCCAGTTCCCTCCCTCCATCCACCTCTGATATCTATTTTATTTCCCCTTCTGAGTGAGAATCAAGCATTTCTTTGGGTCTGTAACCAAAGGTAGAAGGGTGGTTCTGCAATTTATGGTTAATGTCATAAAGTAGATACATGCCATGTGTATCTTTCTGGGACTGGGATACCTCATTCTGGACGATATTTTCTGGTTCTACTCATTTGCCTGCAAAACTCATGATGTCCTTGTTGAATATTATTCCACTGTGTAGATGTACCACATTTTCTTTATCCATTCTTCATCTGAGGGACCTCTAGGTTGTTTCCAGCTTCTGGCTATTACAAATAAAGCTGCTATGAACATAGTTGAGCAAGCATCCCTGTGGTATAGTGAGGTATGTTTTGAGCATATGCCCAGGATTGGTAGAGCTGGGTCTTGGGGTAAAACTATTTCCAATTTTCTGAGAAACCACCAAGTTAATTTTCAAATTGGTTGTACAAGTTTTCAATTGCACCAACAATGGAGGAGTATTCCTCTTGTTCCACATTCTTGCCAGCATGTGCTGTCACTTGAGTTTTTGATCATAGCCATTTTGAGTATAAAATGCAATCCCAGAATCCTTTTGACTTACATTTCCCTGATGACCAAGGATGAACATTTCTTTAAGTGCTTCTTGACCATTCAAGACTCTTTTGTTGAGAATTCTCTGATTTTGTTGATTTGGATACTGTTCCTCTGCCTTTTAGTTAGTTTGGCTAAGATTTTGTCTATCTTGTTGATTTTCTTTAAAAAAAATTCAGCTCTTGGTTTTGCTGATTCTTTGTATTATTCTCTTTGTTTCTAATTTATTTCAGCCCTGAGTTTGATTATGTCTTTCCATCTACTCCCCCAGATGTGTTTGCTTCTTTTTTGTTCTAGAATGTTCCGATATGCTGCTAAGTTGCTAATATGTGATCTCACTAATTTATTTATGAAGGCAATTAGTGCTATGAACTTTCCTCTTAGCACTGCTTTCCTTGTGTTGTATAAGGCTGGGTATGTTGTGCATTCATTTTTATTGAATTCTAGAAAGTGTGTTTTTTTTGTCTTCTGTGTCCCAGGGGTCATTGTGTAGGAGTTTGTCCAGTTTCCATGGGTTTATAGGCTTTCTACTTTTTCTGTTGTGGTTGAAGTCCAGCTTTAATCCATGGTAGTTTGATAAGATACAGAGGGTTTTTTTTCAATTTTGCTTTACCTGTTGATGTTTGCTTTGTGACTTATTATATTGTCAGTTTTGGAGAAGGTTCTGTGAGGTGCTGAGAAGAAGGTATACTCTTTTGTGTTTGAGTAAGATGTTCTGTAGATTTCTGTTAGGTCCATTTGATTCATAACCTCTGTTTCATTATTTCTATGTTTAGTTTCTATCTTGATGACTTTGTCTATTTGTGAGAGTGAAGTGTTGAAGTCTCCTGCTATTAATGTATGGGGTTCAATGTGTGATTTAAGCTTTAGCAATGTTTCTTTTATGAATGTGGGTGCCCTTGTATTTGGAACATAGATGTTCAGAATTGAGACATCATTTTGGTGGATTTTTCCTTTGATAAATATGAATTTGTCTTTCCTTATCTCTTTTGATTAATTTTGGTTTAAAGTCTATTTTATTATATATTAGAATGGCTACTCCAGCTTGCTTCTTGGGTCTATTTTCTTAGGAAATATTTTTCCATCCCTTTACTATGAGGTAATATCTGTCTTGCTGAGATGTGTTTCTTGTATGCAGCAGAATGATGGGTCCTGTTTTTGTACCCAGTTAGCCTGTGTCTTTTCATTGGGAAACTGAGTCCATTGATTATGAGAGATAGTAATGACCAGCAATTATTAATTCCTGTTATTTTGATTGTGGTGGCAGAGATGGTTGTGGTGTATGTATGTGTATTTGCTTCCCTTCCTTTGGTTTGCTGATGGGGGACATTATTTATTTCCTGTGTTTTCTTGGGTAGTTAGCCTTCTTGGGTTAAAGTTTTCCTTCTAGTACCTTCTGAAGGGCTGGATTTATGGATAGATATTGTTTAAATTTGGTTTTGTCATGAAATATCTTGTTTTCTCCATCTATGGTGATTGAAAGTTTTGCTGTATATAGCAGTTTGGGTTGACAACTGTAGTCTCTTAAGAGTCTGTAAGACATTTGCCCAGGCCCTTCTGGCTTTTAGAGTCTCTGTTGAGAAGTCAAGTGTGATTCTAATAGGTTTGCCTTTACTTGGCCTTTTTCCCTTGCAACTTTTAATATTCTTTCTTTATTCTGTACATTTAGTGTTTTAATTACTATGTGGTGGAAGGATTTTCTGTTTTTGTCAAATCAATTTGGATGTTCTGTACGCTTCTTGTGTATATATATATATATATACATATATGTATATATATATATATGAATATCTTTCTTTAGGTTGGGAATATTTTCTTCTATGATTTTGTTGAAAGTATTTTCTGGACCTTGTAGCTGGGAATCTTCCTCTATTCCTATTATTCTTAGGTTTTATCTTTTCATAGTGTTCCAGATTTCTTGAATATTTTGTATCATGAACTTTTTAAATTTAGCATTTTTCTTTGACTGATATAGCCATTTCTTCAATTGTATTTTCTATGCCTGAGATTCTCTCTTCAATCTCTTGTATTCTGTTGGTGAAGCTTGCATCTGTAGTTTCTGTTCTCTTCCCTGGATTTTCTATCTCCAGGATTCCCTCAGTTTGTGTTTCTTTATTGCTTCTGTTTCCATTTTCAGCTCTTGGACATATTTATTGATTTCCTTCACCTGTTTGATTGTATTTTCCTGTATTTCTTTAAGGGAAGTATTCATTTCCTCTTTAAAGGCCTCTGTCATCTTTATAAGATTGGATTTAAGGTCATCTTCTTGTGCTTCAGCTGTTTTAGGATATCTAGGGCTTGCTGTAGCAGAATAGCTGACCTTTGGTAGTGTCGATATTGCCCTTGGTTCTTGCTGATCGTGTTTTTATGCGGCCCTTTAGCCAGCTGGTTGTCCCTGGTGTTAGCTGGATGTTTCAGATGTCAACAGGACTCCTCTGGGAGACGACAGTTCATGAGCCTGACAGTGGATCTCAGGGAACAACTCACTTCTGCTGGCTATGCCCCAGGTGAACCCTCTGCTTGCTGTGCCCCAGGTGAACCCACTGCTGGCTGTGCCCCTGGTGGACACAGAAGGCAGGGGATTGCCTGGGGAAGGATGTAAGCTGGATGCTCCTGGGGCCCTGCAAGGCTCCTCAGGAAAGCAGGGAGAACTATGGGCCAGAAGAGGACAGCATTCAGCTCACCTCTGCTGGCCATGCCCCAAGTGGACCCAACTAGCCTGAAGTTGGTTCTCCAACTGAGGTGTGATATAGAGTTATGGAAGAGGTAATTCATATTTGTAATTTATTACATGGGTTTTGAATTCATTATTTCTTTACAATGTGATGTAGGCACTAATGTGCATGAAATTCTGTCTTTATTTGAAATATTTGTAAGACAAAAACCAAGTCAGTACAGGTCTTAATTTGTTGGGACAAGCTATGATGTCGTCTCACAATTACTCCAGTGTTTTCTGCACTGAATTATTATATTTGATCAAAAGCATGTCATTTCTCCATTGTCTCCAAACATTCTTAAATTGTTTTCTCTGGGGCTAACTCTAACCTCATCCCTGCCACCAGATCTCTGAATTTTTGTAATCAAGCCAGGTGACAGCAGTCCTTAGTGCCTTCCTGCTCAGACAGCTCCCCACTGGTCCCCAGGGGCCCATTAAGGAACAATGTTAGTAAACACCTGTCAAATCTCTTGTATCCTGAGGCAGCAGGTGGCTCCTCTGAGCAGTGACACTCACATATCCTCGGCTCCCTTCGACAAAGGCAGCCCCTGTGCCTCCTGGTCAGCACTCCTTCCTCTGTACCTTCCACAGAGACCCACGGACCTGTGGGAAATTTTACTTCTGAGTTACTATCTTTCATTAGCATATTATTAGGAATTATATAGGCTGTGTATTCAATTTTTTTAAAAATATATTTTACCAAGCTATCTGGTTTTAGCAGTTTTTAAGGGAAGAAAGTGTTTTATAACAAAAAAAAATAAAAAGAATGAACTCATTTTATATTTACCCTTGTAGAGCCCAAGTTTACTCAGTTCTTTTTAAATTGTTAATATTTTGCCACACACAACATATCTTCTAATAATTTGTGTATTAATTGTCATAAGCGTGTGGCAGTATTTTTTTTATTTTCTTATTTTTTTAATTTTTTTTTGAACATGAAATGCTTTTTTATAGCATGTTTTACAAGGGGAGGGGGTAAGAGGGGCCAAGTGGTGGAAAAGTACAGAATCTTCTTGGCCTCTGCCTTGAAACATGTCATGGTCTATACGGTACACTGCCTTGAATTATGATCTACCTGCTATTCTTCAGAAGATATGGTACACTGCTTGAGTTATGGTCTCCCTGCTATTCTTCAGAAGATATGGTACACTGCTTGAGTTATGGTCTCCCTGCTATTCTTCAGAAGATATGGTACACTGCTTTGAGTCTATTTGCAGTTGCCAAGCAGGATCTTACAGTTGCCAAGCTTCAGGGGACATTGTGCAGGTGGGGAAAGGTAGGGGGTAAGGGTAAGGGCGAGGGTCCTGGCTTCTGGCATCTCCCCCTCCTCTGTTTAGTTAGAGAAGGCGTCTTATGATCAATCCCAACTATGTGAGTTTTGAATTTGGATGTCTAATTATGGGGGGGTCTTAGACAAGTTCACAACCCCAAAACATTGATGTGAGACGAGTCACATCGATGGTCGAAGGCTTTAGGCTGTCGACGATGGGTAACGTCAAGGGACCCCGAGGTGGGTGAAAGGAGGGTGAGAGCCCTGTCTTAGGCCATGTAGGCTGCACCCACTCCCAGCACCACACACTCCTTTTCGGCTGCATTGGGTGGGCCCCTGGGAAGTGGACCTACAATAATCCCGTCATTGGGCTAACTCATAGCCATCCTAGTCTCTTGTAAATGTTCAAGTTACCAACCATTTGTCAGTTCGGGGTGTAATATTGTCATAAAGGAAGGCTCCCCAATGTTAGCGGCCATATCAAGGGTGGCCTTGGTTTAGGAAAAAGCCAATTTTTGTTGGGGTGATCAAGAGGCCAAGCTCTCTAGCGAGAGAATCGAGGGCAAAGCCAGGCATACCAGAAACCCTTCTGGATGGCATGGAAGTCTAGGGGTCGACCGTAGGGGGAGGCAGGGGAGCTGGCAGCTGTGTCAGTCTCCTGCGGAGTCACTTCTGGATCCTCTTCAATTTTCAGCTGATGGTAATGAACTTCAGCCGTCTTCTTGATGGCAGAATCAACCTGGTTCCGAGGACAACAGGTCGTGGGCAACGATCTCTGTCTCACTCAATCTTGATGTGGTGTGCACGTCCTCTCAATAAGGGTCCATCCGGAGGGGTCCGTGCCTCAAGCCCCACGTCTGGGCGCCACTTGACCCAACCAGCGGGTCCTAGTTATTCGTGGGGGCGAGGAGGACTGCAACCTGCTATTCTTCAGAAGATATGGTACACTGCTTGAGTTATGGTCTCCCTGCTATTCTTCAGAAGTTATGGTACACTGCTTTGAGTCTATCTGCAGTTGCCAAGCTTCAGGGGACATTGTGCAGGTGGGGAAAGGTAGGGGGTGAGGGTAAGGGCGAGGGTCCTGGCTTCTGGCACATCTGGATTAGAACTTCTAACAGCAGGCATCACGGGTAATTCATTTTTACCTGGAAAGAAAAAAGAAGGGGATTCTCAGGGAGATTTCTCTTCCCTGGATGTAAATTGTTATTCATCGTATTTATGGTTGGGCCTGGCTTTGTGGGGGTATCTATTTTTTTTCATTAATCTTTTTGGTAGCCGGTTAGCTGTGCCTTCTGGGATGCTGCGTGAGTTCAAGCTCCTGGGAGTCCCTGTTTCTCTCGGTTTTCTGGGGTTGGGTACGGAGCTGCCGCCTGTGACCTGCTCTATGCTCGGCAGTATTATGTGTTAAATTTTCAATAATCAATGTGTTGAACTGATGGAAGTTGGCAGGAAAGTGCATGGCTCTTTATATTTAACCATTGGCCTTTTGTATAAATCATGATGCACATTCATCTTTTCAAGAACCAGTGCCTATATATCACTCACAGTGAGTGAGTTCAAGTGTTCCAAAGGCCTGCCGACAGAAGCACATGAATCCTCTGTAGCCTGCACACTTACTTGAGTTGTTTCCATAAACATAATCCACCCAGCCATGTCAATTCAGGGTTTCCATCCAAATACTTTAATTTATTCAGTTTATTGCCATGACTAATGGGTGAGGGGTTGCAGGGCCAAATTCCAAGTTGATTTTTTAAATTGAATTATTCTCTTTTCTTTTTAAAATTTTAATTTAATTTTGCATGTGTGTGCATGCGCATGAGCATGTATGTTCATGTGTGTTTCCAAGGCAGATTTATGTAGGATCCTATGGAGCTGCAGTTACAGGCAGTGACCAGATGTGGGTCCTCTGCATGAGCAGTGCTGCTGAGACATCTCTCTGGCCCACAAATTATTCTAAACATCATCACTTAGGTATTATAGGTATTACAAACAGGAGCTCGGTTCAGAGACAGTTCTTGGGAAAATGTCTCATTAGGATAGAACATAGGGTCCCCGGCACCTTCATAGATCCCAGGTAGGGATTGCCAGCACATGGAAAGTGGAAATGAGGTTGCTGGAGTAAGCCACACACCCAGACTAGCCAAATCACCTCTAGGTTCAAGTGAGAAATCTTCCCCTCAAAAATGGAGTGATCAAGGAAGACTCCTGACATCAGTGTCTGGTCTCCAAATGCAAGCTTATGTTCATGCTCACAGACACGTAAGAATTCATGCATACACACACATCACACAAACCCAACATATGGAATAAAACCAATAAATCCTCCTTACCCCTGACAAGAAGGAATGTCAGAGAATAATAAGCCTCAGCATCACCCCTAATCATCATGTCAGTTCTTGGTCCCAGACAGGGTTCTTACTGAACTCTACTTTGTTCCACTCTAAAACAAGAATGTTGATTTTGAAAATCTCTCAAGCACAAAAACTCAAAGATGTAGCAGTGACGAAGTATCTCTTCTTCCTGTTAATCTCTTTGATAACAGTCACAGCAGTGCTGTGTCAGAGGCTGTTCATGTCGAGGGAGGATGCTGTAAATATCTCCCAACCTGAACAATGAAGATCATCAATCTTCTCTGGCCTAGTAATAAGTGTTGAGGCCCATTGTTTTCTGTAAATTTCCTGCGGTTGTCAACATTACCATTCTCTATCAGTAATTAGTTCTTGTTAAAAGTTCCAAAGAAGTCAGAGCAGGATAGGGGAAAAGAGATAGAACTAGTCTAAACTTAGCAGATTTCTCAGACAGCAGACAGCATGAGGTTCCGAAAGAAAGAAAGAAAGAAAGAAAGAAAGAAAGAAAGAAAGAAAGAAAGAAAGAAAGAAAGAAAGAAAAAGAAAGAAAGAAAGGAAGGAAGGAAGGAAGGAAGGAAGGAAGGGAAGGAAAGGAAGGAAAGGAAGGAAAGGAAGAAAAAGAAAGAAAGAAAGAAAGAAAGAAAGAAAGAAAGAAAGAAAGAAAGAAGAAAGAGAGAAAAGAAAAGAAAGAAAGAGAAAAGCACCTAAGAGGTTATGGTAGATGTGATTACAGTTACCCTCTGCCCAAATGGGTTAAACCAAGTCAATATTTACCAAGACGTGATTAAAGTCATACTCTGCTCAAATGAGTTAAGTCCAGTCAGTATTTATCAAGAAATTTCACAAAATGCTTAGTCTATGGGTTGAATTTTTGTACCCTTGATCCCATTCTTAGTTTTACTATGTGTAGTAAAGTAAAACTAAACTAAAAAGGTTTTATCTAGGCTCCAAAACTCTGACTTCTTGTGTAGTTAATTGCATTTCAAGGATGGGATTATTAAAATGTCATATACAGTTCATAAAATCATGCTGTTTGGGTGAAGATGCTCTGCTTTGGTTTTTAAGAACTGTCAGTGTCCACTAGGAGGAAGATGGTCACTATACTGACAGCACTGTGATAGCAATGAGATTTTTAATGCCTTTGAATTCAAATTTAGAAAAAGAAAAAAAAAGGAGATTGCAGGAAAGAATTTAATGAGAATGTCTTGATTAAAATGCTAAATGCCTAAAAATTCCATTACTGGTTAAACACCAGACTTCATATACCCTGATAATTTGGAACTAGGAGAAAGAGAGGTGGCGCTTGCCAGGTGACAGGAGAGATTCTGAAAATGACTCTTTGGTAGTCATTCTCTCCAATGCTTGTTAGTCTGTGCTTTGTGATGGGCAATTTTTCTTATATAGCTGTGTAATTTGTTCTAAAGGAGAGCTAGGCTTCTACACTCCAAATATGTACAGTTTATCACATAGTTTGTGTTAGGTTGATGGTATAATTGTGCTATAACTATGAGAGAGAAAGTGTTTGGAATCAAGAAAATCTTTAAATGTGTTATTGCTTTCAAAGATTCTTTAAAAGGGTATAACCATGTTCTTTATTTTTCATGATCAATAGATAAACTGACTGATGATAGGTAGATAGAGGATAAATGATGATGATAAATAGATGATAGATAGATAGATAGATAGATAGATAGATAGATAGATAGATAGATAGATAGATTATGGATAAGCTTACCTGTTTCAACAAGTCTTGTGTCTTACCATTTTGAAAACAATTTAGAACAAGGATATTTTGTTTACAAGTTTTTTAAAAAAATATGAATTTCTGCAATTAAAATTACATAGGTATTACACAAAATAATAAATACAAATCATGTATCACATATATAGCATGATAAATGTTGCTATAAATGTTAATAATAAATAAAAACTATTCCTTTGTACATTTCAAAATATCGAAAGAAAACATTTTAGAATTATTGTAAGTTGGGCTAGAGAGATGGCTCAGAGGTTAAGAGCACTGACTACTCTTCCAGAGGTCCTGAGTTCAATTCCCAGCAACCACATGGTGGCTCACAACCATCCGTAATGAGATCTGATGCCCTCTTATGGTGTGTCTGAAGACAGCTACAGTGTATTCACATACATAAAATAAAAATAAACCTTAAAAAATCTTTTAAAAAATTATAAATTAAATAAAATGTTTATGACCTAGACCAAGTCCCAAATTACACAAACATATTTTTCCTCAAATGAATAAGTAAAGTTCTCTCTTCTAAGATGAAGAAATCAAGAGTTTTGCTCAGTACCTAAGCTTATGAGGTACATTCTCTAACCAAGAAGTTACAACGTTAGGTATTTTTTTAAAAAAAAAAAAAATAAGAAACCTTCTGGAGAGGGGAACCTAATTTGGTTTTGGGTGAGGGAAAAGGACTGAAGCCCTGAGGGCCAGCAAAAAGAATGGAAACAGGCAACCTAGCGAAGTAGGAGGGTGGGGGGAACCCTCCAGAATGCACCAGAGACCTGGGAGGTGAGAGACTCTCAGGACTCAAAGGGAAGAACCTTAACTGAAATGCTGGACAATAGGGAGAGGGAACTTATAAAGCCCACTTCCACAGGAAGACAGGGCATCAAATGATGGAGGGGGTTGCCATCCCACAGTCAAAACTCTGACCCATAATAATTCCTGTTTGAAAGAACTGCAGGGATGGAAATGGAGAGGAGCCTGAGGAAAAGAAGGTCCAGCAACAGGCCAAAAGTGGGATCCAGCTCAAGAGGAGGTCGGTTCCAAGGCCTGACACTATTACTGAGGCTGTGGAGTGCTCACAAAAAGGGACCTATCATGACTCCCTTCCAAAAGACCCAACAAGCAACTCAAAGAGTCAGATGAAGATATTTGCACCCGCCCAGTGGACAGAAGCTGCTGATTCCTGTGGTTGAACTAGGGAAAGGCTGAAAAAAGCTGAGGAGGAGGGCGACCCTGTAGGAGGACTAGCAGTCTCAATTAATCTGGACCCCCAGATCTCTCAGACACTGGACCAAAAAGCACACACCAACTGATATGAGGACCCCAACATATATAGCAGAGGACTGTCGGGTCTGTGTTCAATCAGAGATGATGCACCTAACCTTCAAGAGACTGGAGGCCACAGGGAGTTTAGCAGTCAGGTGGGGTGTGGCAACAGGGGGGTGGGTTGGAGGTATGGGATGTGGAACAGTTGGAGGATGGAAGGGGGAATAAAATCTGGAGTGTAAAAAAAAATCATAATTAAAAAAAAACCTTCTGGCAATTTTTAGTACTAGATCTTAAAAATATTTTCCAAGAATCATAATATATGTTGATTTAGCTTTTAAGAACCATGTCTAGTCAACTTAAGTTTTTATATTAAAATCTGTTGTAGAACAACCAACTTCATCAGAAGTCAATTCTTAGTTTTTAATACTTTGTTCTTATTTAAGGCAGAAGAGCAGAAAGTTAGCTGTTAGAGAGACCCTGGTCACTCAGTTCTTCCTGGAGGGAAATTCCAGGCACAGGCCAGATGGCACTAAGTGGCCTGCACACCTGTATTCTGGGCATCAAGTGCCGAGCTACAGTGGGCCACAGAACTTGAGAAAGCTACAAGTTTTGTTGGTATTGGTTTTAGACTTTTTAAAATTAAAATATCATTCCATCAAACCAGGCGTGATATACACACACACACACACACACACACTCCAGCCAATTCCTTTTCCTCCCCCAAAGGCTCCCATGTACCCTTTCCCTCTAATTTCTGGCCTCTTTTTCTTTATTGTTACATATTTATGGAAAATACAAATATAACCTGTAGAGTGTGTTTGGTATTCCTTGGATGTACAGTTCCAGGGCTGACCACTTGGTACTCCGGCTACTTTCCCCTGGGGTAGATCGTCTCTCCTGTTCTCAGATTCCCTAGGTTGCCTACAGCTCTTCATCACGGGGTGGCGTCCATGAGATTTCCCACTTCCATTTAGTATGTCTATTTGCGTCGTCCTTGTTTGGGTCTTGTTTGGGCAGCCATCTTGTTGAGATATCATGGATAAAGCATCTCTGTTATTTTGAGGAGATCCATTTCCTGGCAGATCTCCTGGTCCCCTGATGGTTACAAGCAATCTTCTCCTTCTTTGGTGATAGCCCCTGAGTCCTGGGTGCATGGGTTGTGGTCCAGATTCATCCACTGGAGCTCGACACCCTATGATTAACCCCAAGAGTTGTTCTCTTCGTTTTGACCACTTGAGGTTTTCTTTAATAATTTCTGTCTGTTGCAAAAAGTATCTCCTTCAGTGAAGGCTGCAAGCATATTTATGGGTATAAGGATAAGTATTTAGAGTGCAGTTAGAAATTATGCTGGTTTAGTAGAAAGCTATAGTTTCAAAAAAAAAAAAAAAGCAACAACAAAACCCATTCTATGTAGCCCTCTAGCGTTGGGAAACCACTGGTCTAACTTGTTTGCATTGTTCCCTCCTAAGCCCAAGCATCACCTCCCCAGAGAGCTTGACAATGGTCCTCAGCTGCAGTCAAGCCCAACCAACCCCATTCCTGGCTGTTTTCTCTGTAACAATTAGTACTCTAGTAAACATCTCCTTGGTTTGTCTATGCATGCACCTTCAGTTCTCCCTCCCTACAAAGTGGGCTCTCTGAGAATGCTTTGCTCACTGCTGAGAGCAACATCTGCTATTACATTATTAATATTAATTAACTAATTATAAAATTAGTGAGTCTAAATTACTGAAAACAATCTATTGGTTAGAGTTATGGAAACAGTGGGCTCTCGTTTGCATCCTTGTATAGTTTGGAGTGTGGAGATTGGACATGGGTAGACCTCTGTGGCTGGTTAGATCTACACCCCTGTTTTCCAAGTATCTGCCTTTGGGTATAAACTTTGAAGCGGCAATGTATAGCACAAGGGTCCTCTATCCTGGGTCTCCATATACACTACAGGCACACACACACCTACATCCATTAAACTGGCCATGGTATACTGCAGCCCTTGGAATCTGGCACTTGGCACAGTTGTGGTGCCACCTTTGACTCTGAGTATCCACTCTGATTCAGACACCTGCCTATGCCCCTAATCAGTGCTTTTGCATTGTTCGCTCTGTGTCTCAACCAGCATAAAACTGTCTCGTTTTAGTAACTTTGTAAGTGTGGTATCAGAGGAAAAAAAGTGTGGGGTGGGGGATGGGGATGAATCAGAGAGGGTCGCAGATGGGAGAGAAGAGGTGTGGAGTGTTAATACGGAGCAGGGGTGTGGTGGGAGGAACAGACATGGCAACAGTAGTTCAGCGAGAATACTTCCCAGTATAGGTGATTGCTCTTCTTTTTTCTCTTTCCTGTTCCTCCCCTCCCCTCCCTCCCTCCCTCCCTCCCCTCCCTTCCTTCTCCTCCCTTTCCTCTTCTTGGCTCTTTTCATTCTTTCTTTACTTCAATTCCTGAGCAAGAAGATTCTTGGAAATTCTGACAGCATTTGTAACAGCAGCACATACCAGATATTCAACTTCCTACAACAGAAGACAGTTACTCACTAACCATCACTAGGCCATCAACTAAGCAGACTATGTAAAACTAATTAATTCAGTTGTACTTTATATTTCGCCAACTTTCTACTTTGTCACTATGTGTATTTTTTTAAGATTTTTTTTTTTTAGATGAGAGGATGGAATATATTTTATTTAACAATTTGCTCACTTCGTTTATAATTTTAAGCATCTAGACATATGGCGTGTGGGCTCTCATTTGGATCTCACCATGGATCTACAGTTTCTAAGAACAGGCCTTCAAGGAAGGGAATGGATCCTTCCCTTACTCTCTGGGCTGCTTACTTTCACCAACGCTCACAAACTTGGCAGCTTGCAGTAACGTATGAATTAAGAATTCTTTAAAAAAAAAAAAACAATGTGTCAGAAATAAAATGGCGTAGGTCAATAATGCTCACTGGAGTTCTCTCATGCATTTCAAGCAGACACCTGCTGTCTGAACCCTTTCTCAAGGTTCAGCTGGTCCAGGCAGTGGACACTAGCTATCAGCTACTGCTGAACAGAGGCCTCCCCTGTGCCCCTTCAGCAGAGCACTGCTGGTTAACTCAACTTGCAAAAGGAGAGAGAGGGCTCAAGAGAAACTGGCCAATGTATCCAGCCTTTTATCATCATGCCTTGGATATAACTTGATATCAGTTTCAATACATTCCGACTTAAAGCTGGCCAGCTGTCTTAGTTAGGGTGTTACTGCTGTGAACAGACTCCATGACCAAAGCAACTCTTATAAGGACAACATTTAGTTGAGGCTGGCTTACAGGTTCAGAGGTTCAGTCCATTATCATCAAGGTGGGAGCATGGCAGCATCCAGGCAGGCATGGTGCAGGAAGAGCTGAGAGTGCTACATCTTTATCTGAAGACTACTAGCAGAATACTGCCTTCCAGGCAGCTAGGATGAGGGTCTTAAAGCCCACACCTACAGCAGCACACCTACTCCAACAAGGCCCCAACTTCTAATAGTGCCACTACCTGGGCCAAGCATATTCAAACCATGACACCAACCCAGGCCATCATAATTCTCACCTGCACACTCCTGCAGCAACCTCACCAAGGCTTCTCCAGAGTAACACACGCTTTCTGGTCAGCAGTCCATCAGAAATGTCAGGAGGCAAATTATTCAAGTGTTCTCATACAATTCTTGTTGCTCTAACACTGGGTCTGATTAACGTAGATCCAAGGGATGTGTCTAATCCCAGGAAGATGGAAGCCAAGCAAAACTGATGTGAATCTGCTCTAAATAACCAACCTGAGGCTGTGCCAATAAGACAAGAAGGAAGGGCCTACTTGGATGTTACAATCATACACACAGAGAAATCGGTGAGAGTTGGGGAGAGTCCAGATTCTTCACATGAATCAAGACATAATACTTGTCTTTCTGAGCCTGGCTTATCTCACTTAACACGTTGGTCTCGAGTTTCAGGCATTTTTCTGCAAATGTGCTTCTTTATAGACAAAGCTCCACTGTGTGCATACACATTTCCATTGTCCCTCATCTGTGGATGGGCTTCTAAGTCGATTCTATATCTTGGCTACTGTGTAGTAATATGCATCAAATATGAGTGTTAACACGTCACTATTGTTTGCTGACTCCAATTCCTTTGGCTGAATGTCCAAGGATGTTAGAGCTGAATTATATAGTGGTTCTACTTTTAAATTTTGAGACACCTCATGCTGATTTTATAGTGGTTGGACCAGTTTATGCTCTACCTGTATAGCATTAAAAGAACCTTCTTTACACCCTCACTAACATTTCTTGCTGCTTTGTTTTGGTTTTTCCTTTGTAATGGCCATCCTAAATGGTATGAAATAGAATCCCAATATAACTGTAATGTTCACTTTACTGATGACTGAAAATAACTAAGGTTTTTATATGTATTGATCATCCATAAATCTTCTTTGGAGAGCTGTCTGTCAGTTCACTTACCTGTTTGTTGATCTGATGATTTATGCTGGAGTTGCTTATCTTTCTGAGTTCTTTATAGAAGCTAGATGTCAATCCTCCCACCAGATGTACAATTGATGAAGATTTTTCTCTCATGTCAATTTTGCATCTTACATTGCTGAAAGTTTCTATCATATTGAGATGTTTCTGATTGAGTGGAGTCATATCATCTGCAAATAGGGATAAATTGGCATTTTTGTTTCCTGCTTTTATCCTTTCTTTCTCTGCCTTATTACTCTAGCTAAGATGTCAAGCACAATATTGAGTAGTGACTGAGACTGTGGAAACTATTCTATTATTCCTTACCTTAGAGAAAATGCTTTCAGTCCCATTGCTATAATGTTGACTATCAGGTTTAGTCTTTATTATGTTGACATACGTTCCTCCTAGTGCCAGCTTCTTTGGGGCTTTTATAATAACAGGATGTTGAATTTTGCCCATTTTTTCTGTATCTATTGAGATGATCATGTGATTTCTGTTCCTGATTCTATTTCAGTGCTGAATTTCATTTGGTGGCTTGCATATATTGAACCATCTTTGCATCTTTGGAATGAATGCAACTTGGTCGTGATATATGATCTTAATGTGTTGCTGAATTCATTTTGCAATATTGTGTTAAGAACTCAATGTTCTATAATCATCATGGAAGCTGGGCTATAATTGTTGCATTTATTAGTTTGTTCTATCCTTATCTGGTCTTAGTACCGTGGTGATAATAGTAGCATTGAATGCCATTCTTTTCTTCTCTGTGTAATGGATTCTTCTGAGAAGCGTTGATGTCACCTCTTCTTTAAAAGTCTAAGAACATCCAGCAGTGACTCTGCCTGACTCTGTAATTCTTTGTCAGGAGATTATTACTACCTCAGTCTCATTCCTTATATATTTACATTGTTTGCATTTCCTTTTGTTTTCTAGTCATGCATCTCTAAGCATTTATCCATTACATTTCTTCTGTTTTCTACCTTCTTGAAACACAGGTTTTTGAAGTATTCCTTAATGGCCTTTTGGCTTTGCTGATGTTTAGTTTTCCAAAGAGCTAAGTTTTTGTTTCATTGATACTTCGTATTCTTTCAGTCTTGGTTTCATTAATTTTGTTCCCAGTCTTTATTATTTCTTACCATCTGCTGCTTTTAGATTTGACGTATTCTTCTTTTTCAAAATCTGTTTTGGTTTTTTATGTTTTTTATGAATATATTAATTAGATATAAACTTTCTTCTCAGCACTGCCTCTGCCATATTCCAAAGGTTCCAATAAACTACACTTTCACTTTCATTTGACTCTGGCAACTTTTTAATTATCTCTTTGATTTCTTCAGTCATAAAGAGTATATATACAGTTCCCTGCCCTATAGGCATTACAGGTGCAGCTGCTGTTTTATATGTGTGACAGTAGGTGGCAGAGAGGAGAGATGCTATGTCTAAGCTCAGTGTTCTGACCTGTGAATGGCTGAGTGATTAGTAGCCTAACATTCCCTTAAAAAAGGGAGCCTGAGATGACCACCAGTCTGGTGCCAGGGGGTCCAGATAGGCCTGGCAGGCGGGGGTCTATTACCATCAAGGCCAGGCAGACATCACTGGTCTGGGCTGCTGCCCAGAAAAATATTGGTGTCTGAGGACTGGGCAGACTCACCCCTCATCTGGGCATGGGAGTAGGTGGGGAGCTGGTCCTGGAGGCTTGAGAGCAGGAGAGTTTACCCTGCCCCAGCCAGCTGCAGTACTCGAAAGAGCTGGCCCTGCACACTGGAGGAGTTGTGTGCGAGCCAGCCCTGAGGGTATGGGAATAGAAGAACTGTCCCTGCCACTCATCTCCTGTGCAGTGGCATGGATGGGGGAAAGATAGTCACCTCCTCCCTCGCTCTTCGCCACCTGCAGCATGTGGGAGACCTGGTCTTGAGGCCATGAGAACAGGAGAGGTGACCCTGTCCCTCACCAGCCACAGTGCTCTGGAAAACAGCCCCTGCAGCTTGCCTGAGCAGCACAGTAGAGCTGACCCTGGAGGTGGGGTTGTGGGTGAGCTGCCCCTGAAGGCCTGAGAGCACAAGAGTTAGCTTAGCCCTTTGCCTGCTGCAGCACTTGGTAGAGTGGGCTCTGTACCTCACCTGGACAACACAGTAGTGCTGCCCCTGATGGTGTGGACATGGATGAGCCAGACCCAAGACATGAAAGTGGAGCCAGCTGTGCCCCTTGCTGGCTGTGACATTGGATGGGCCAGCCGCCGGGGAAGGGCAGAAGAGCTTTCCCTGGTGGTGTAGGTACAGTAGAGCTGGCAGACTGACCAGCTCAGATACCTCTCAGGCCCAGGGGATTTGAATTGGCCCACAGCCATCAACCCCATCAACAAACTGTTGGAGTACATGAAGGGGTCAGATCTTTTGTCAGATCCAAAACTACAGGTTCTCCATGACACAGGGCAATAACAGGATATCTGAGAGGAGTCCCAGTGAGGTGTCAGTATGGATAGTGTAGCAGAAGCCAGAGGCCTTCAAACCAGACCAATTACTCATTGCAATGAACATCTACAAGTAAAGAGGTGTGGACAAAAGGGTGTACTGTGGGACACACTGTGACACACTATAGCTTCCATGACAAGATGTTTTTTCCCCTGCTAGCAGGGAGTTGGGAGAGTGGAGAGTGGGTATGAGAGTAGGGGGATGAGTGGGATTGGGCTTCATGATGTGAAGTTCAGAAAGAACCAATAAAATTTGAGAAAAATAAATAAGAATAGAAAAGAATATATTGTTGAATCTCTAACTATTTAGACAGTTTCTTTCACTATCAGCTTTTAGTTAGTTGTGTCCTACTATGATCTAACCAAATCCATCACTTTGATTCTTTTACACTTAAGACTTGCTTTATGGCCTATACTGTGATCTGTTTTAGAGACAGTTCCACTGGCTGCTGGAAAGAATATTGAATGAAATATTCTGTAAGTACCTCAGGAAATTTTATCTATGATGCGGACTATTTCTGAAATGTGACATGGTCTGGATGGCCTACCTGTGATGAGAACAGGAAGGTGAAGCTATTTTGTGTTATTGCTTCAGGAGCCTTTGTGCCCATTGGTGTTTATCTTATGACTCTAAGAGCCTCAGCATTGGGTGCTTTGATTCTTACAATACTTATATCTTCCTGACGAATTATTCTGTTTTTTGTTTCTTCTGATTACTTTCATTTGAAGCCAACTACTTCAGGTATCAGAAAAACTCTGCTAGTTTGTTTTGGCTTTTGTTTTCATGATATGCTAATGTCTGTCCTTTAACTCTTAAATTTTCTGTATGTCTTTGCCAGTGATGTGCATTATTTTGAATAAAAAATGGATGTCATTTTTTTTTTAAAGGAAGCAGCTTTTAATTAGAAAGTTAAGCCTATTTGCGTTTAGGGTAAGAAAGTCTCCTGTTGAGAGGTTTAAGGACGTTGTGGATTTGTTGGTTGTTCTCTGGTTGGTTGGATTATTCTCTGTTCTTTTTTCTTTCTCCCTCATTCCCCTTAGGGCTTTTGTTGGGGAACATGATCAATTTTCTGAAGTTTGCTTTTTCCTCTCTCCCACTTCCTGTGTTCTCGTGATTGAAATCATTGTTCTTTCTCTGTGAATTTTCATCTTCTGCAGACCTGGCTTGGTGGTCATGTGTTTTAAAATGTCTCCGTTTCTCTGTTGCTTTTAAAACATAGCTTTGCTGGCTGTGATGATCTCTGTTGACAGTAACTTATTTCCACACCTTGAAATATAGTGTGCCATGCTTTGGGGGCTTCTGTTGAGAGTTCTGTTATTACAAAGTGTTTGTCAGTGTGAACTGTAGTCCTGGGCATCTTAACAATAATGCATCATGAAGAAGTCTTTTCTTGTTATGAATTTGGGGAGTTCAAAGCTACTCTTATGTTTTAATGTCCATTTCTTTCCATGAATCTTGTTTTGTTTTCCCTTCTGTAATCCCACTGAATTTATTTTCTATGCCTTTAGTTTGATCTCAACTCTTTTTGATTCTCACAGGTTCTTAGATTTGGCCTCTTGAGTACATCATAGAGATTTTGGAAGGTGTTGTTGTGCCCATTTCTTTGTATTTCTTTAAGGATATTTGAATACAGTATTTCCTTGACCTTGTCTTCAATTTCTGATTTTTTTCTCTTGCTTTCTCAAAGCTGTCAGTGCTTTCCATTGTGATTTTATTTGATCCATTGTTTTTTTTCACTTCTAACATTTACTTGTTTGTTTGTTTGTTTGTTTGTTTGTTTTCAAAATCTGTTTCCTGCTTAATTCCCACTCATACTGGTGATTTTTTTTCCCCCTCCAGGTCTTGATTTAGGTTTCTCCTTATCTGGGTGGAAATGTGAGAGAAAAACAAAACAAAACTAAACAAAACAAAAAAACTCTTTCCTTCCCAAGATGCTTTTGGCAATCGTGTCTTGTTACAGCAATAGAAACTCTGAGACAGGAGTTGGTGTCTAGTCTACAAATAGCAGGGACATTGCTGTAACAGACCACGCCAGGTACTTTGGAAAAGATTGTGGTGGCATTTTAGTTTGAGGTTACAAAAACCATTCAGTGCTCAGAGCTCAGTGTGCTGTGCTGTGGGGGTCAGGGGATGAGAATGTTGAGAGCAGTCAGATGATGGAGGCCTGTCTTACAATGATTCAAAGGGAAGTATATACTCTACCAGGACTATTTGTATGATGTGCTATTGAAACCTGTGACAAGAGACCAGAACCAATAAAGTGACATCTTTGCTCTGCTGAGCCGATGGATATTTCTCAACTTTAGCTGAGAAATTAGGAGTTTTAAAGAAGAAACCAACATCATTGAGGCAAAAATCGTCTGGGAAGTGTTTTTTTAGAGTCACCACATAGAAGCTGTGGTCCAGAGTGGACCAAGACCATACCCTGTGCTAGCCAAATGTGGTATTATGTAGAGCATTCCAGGTGATTTTGGTTTCAAAGGCATGAAGAGGTCTTAGAGGGGAGCTGAGGCTTGGCACCAGGAGAGGCCAGGAGAGGCCACTAGTGAAGGTCCAGCCTCAGTTGCAGTAGACTCCTTAGTATAGGATAGACCGGGTTATGGAGCAATGTTAAGGTTGGCACCATGTGCTGGGTCAGAGTCTCTGACGAGAGACCAGGGAAAGGCTACTTAGGAGAGACCTAGAAAAGGGCAGCTCAGGTGCAGCAGGGACACTGGCAGTTTGGAGAATGCTATAGAGTGACTACCAAGGACTGCAGCAAGAGTGTGGTGGAGACTGCCAGATCCCACAAGACAGGTCCTTGAAGCCCAGAGTATCGTGAGTAAAGCCCAGATGTTCAACACTGAGTTTTTCATACTGCTGACTTTGGTTTTCTTTGATTCAATCGTGACTGTGCCCTGGTTCTCTCTTGGAGTAAGAAAGTATTTAACTTAAATTTGATTTTATTACAGCCCATGCCTAAAAGACTTTGAAGTTTTCAAGAGACTGGAGTTTTAAGAGACTTGGATGTTTTAAAGAGACTGGACTTTTAAAAGTGTTTGAATTTTTAAGGACTATGACGGTTGCATAAGTTATAATGTGGCTTATATTTTGATAGATATTATAAGATCTTAAGTTTGAACAAGAAAAGAAAGTTAATGGCTCAATAGTAATGTATTGGTGTGTCAAGTTGACTAAGGATCAATTGTCCTGATTAGATTTTGTCAATTTGATACAACCTGGAGTCATTTGGGAAGAGGGAACCACCTCAATTGAGAAAATACCCCTACCAGATTGACCTGAAGGAAGGCATTCTTGTTGGACATTTCTTTGATTAGTGATTGATATGGGATGGCCCAATCTATTCTGGGTAGTTACACCCCTGGGTAGGTGGTCCTAGGTTTTATAAGAAAGCAGGCTGATCAAGCCATGGAGATCAAGTTAGCAAGTAGCACCCTCCATAGCTTCTATATCAGTTCCTGCTTCCAGATTCTTGCCTTGGGTCCCTGCCCAGACTTCCCAGTGTGGTGGGCTGTAACCTGTCAGATGAAATAAGCCTTCTCCTCCACAAACTGCTCTTGGTCATGGTATTTATCACAGCAGTAGAAACCTAGCTAAGACAGTGTCCTTGCCAAAGATATAGAACCTCAGTGGAGTTACAGGAGACATGAGGTGCCCAAATTGGGAGCTATTTCACAAAAATAACTGATTCATGAACCTTAATAGTTTCAAAATTATAAAATGCAAAGAAAAAGCATAATTGTTCTTGACTGAGGGTGACTAAAGAGACATGACAGCTGAATTGTAACAGGTGGGCCTTACTGAAACATTTGCTGAGTCATCAATGGGCTTGGAGGATTAGCTGGCAGTAGAGAACGAATGCTAACTTCCTCAATTTCAAACTAATATTTTTGGTATAATGAGTCATTACATTGGACAGCATGCTTTTAAATGCTTTTAAATGAGAGAAAATAAGCTCTTTGAATAGTACTTCCAAATTTTCTGTAAGTTGTGACTAAACACACACACACACACACACACACACACACGCACGCTGTTGAAGGAGACTGATATTAAGTTCGGTAGTTAGTCAAAAGTAGTGTGTAACCTGGGTGGTTACACAAGTCTATCAGTCAGTTTTCCAAGCATGTGAACTACTCCATCTTCCCTTGACTAGAGTAACTCCCATTTGCAGCATATGCACAAGTGCTATCTTCCAATTCGAACTCCGGTAAGGCAAGAGTCACAGCAACAGCACTTGCCCAAATGCCCTAGACAAAGTAAGCATTCAACAGGTGTGCACTGAAGTGAGTGCTGATGGCCGAACACAGTGGGGAATAGGAGAGCAGCGGGTTTGGTGAGTAAGGCAGAACAAGACACCCTTTCCATCCCTTGCACCTCCTAATCCTTGTCCATAGACCTGTTTATGGATATCACAGCCCAGCTGAGGCGAGAGCCAGGCCTTTCACTACTAATCCCTAGTCATGTGCTGTTGGGCAAGTTAGCACAGTTTTTTTTAAAACCGTAAAATGGGAATATAAAAATAGTTCGTATATTTTATAGGGGCGTGTGACGTGTTTCGGGTTACTTATCTAGACTCGGCTATCTAAAGAGATATTACTTGTGGGATGGTTTTGAGGATTAAAGACCACCCAATAAATAAACAATAAATCACACTGGTCATGATTATATACTTTATAATAATAATTTCTATGGTCTGATTACATTTTATGAACTAGAAAAATACCCATTGTAGAAGTTATCCTGGTTCTTCCTCCCTTCCCATGCTCCCAGAAGTAAGACTTGAATTCAAAATATATTAACAAATACCTTGGCCATATATAGCTAGGCTGTTGTCTGACTAGATAACAACCTAAATTCACCATTTCTTCTAATCTATATTCTGCCTCTGTGGCTGGTTACCTGTGCTGAGGTATGTCTATCTTATTACATCTTCCTGAGCAAACTAGAGGAAACCTGAGCAAATCTCCCACGCCTAGCTCTATCCCAGACATGCCTAGCTCTATCCCAGAATTCTTTCTGCCTCCCAGATGCCCCCCCCACACACACACTTCTATTCTACCTTTTCCTATAGGCCGCAGGTTTTTTTAATTGGTAGGTGACGCAGCCATACAACACACAAGATATTCTCTCTACAATCTATTTTACAAAAACAAAAGTCTAATGTGGCACAAGTCAACTGAGTGATGTGTTCAAAGTAGCACAGGAGGTAGGAAGATCTGACTCTGACACAAGCCAAGGCTTCCACAAATCATAAATGGTCTTTGTTAAACAAAACAAAACAAAAACCACTTTGGTAAAGGCCGCCAGGTAAACCTTATTCCTTTGATGAAACACTTCTTACAACAGAGGTACTAAGCTTCAGTACCCAGCAGAGTCACATGGAAGGTTCATAGACTCCAAACGGTTGTTTCCACCCCCTAGAACTCCTGACCCACTGAGTCTACAAAGGACAGAACCAGTTTGGAAGACAAGGAAGCACAGGAAGGAGATGGAGTCCTGCAGTGAAAACTAAAGAGTCAGGAGGGACAGCTGTCATATGAGACTTAGCTTAGCGGAGCTGGCAGAGTGATGCCCAACAAGAGAAAAACACTAGCTCAGCCTGTGGCAAATCACCTTTGGAGATGAATAGCAACAATGTTCTAAAACCAGAAATGACCACAACAGGTAGGTTACTTGAGTAGCTTAATAACAATTTAAAAAATAAATCCATAATTTAAAAATTCCTCTAAAGAAACCCCTGTGGTTCCTAAACTTCCCTGGAGATTTCTAGGCTTTTTAAAGTACAACAGTTATACAGTGTTTCCATTACAGAATCCAGAGAAAACTTCCCAGACCCAAAACCAAACCAGAAAAGGGCATTAAAAAAAAAAAGAATAGAAAAACAAATGGTTGAGGTGACATATTTCTATAAACACAACACTTGGGCAACTGAGGCAGGAGGATTGCTCCAAGTTTGATTCCAGCTTCTAGGATATAGAGATTATCAGACCATCCAGGGATACATGGACTCTACCTCAGAAAACAAAATAGAACCAATAACAAAAACAAGGTAGGGGAGGAGAAGAAGGGGGAGGGGAGGAAGAATAGGAGGAAGAAGGGGAGTAAGAGGAGGAGGGGGGAGAGGAGTGAGAGGAGGAGGGGAGGAGAAATAAGACACCAAGGAAAAAGAAAAGGAGGCTGATGAAGAAAAGGAAAACTAAAGAGAAAGGATAACAGACCAACATCTGTCAACAGTATAGATGCAAACTTCTTTAAGAAAACACAATGAGACAGAAATCAGCAATATCTGAAAAATTGTGTCATGACCCATTAGAATTCAAGGTTAAAGCAATCGGTGCTCTCTAATACAATGCTAGGCAATGGAAGTGGTGATGGCCAGGAGACTTCCCAGCACGGTTGCCTGGGTCCTTCGATGATATTGGGCCACCCCTAATCTGGGGAAGGAAGAAGCCAGAATTCTGTGCCCACAGCCAATGTTCTAACAAAATCAAGTCCTGAGTTCCACACAAAGTTGATGACTCTGAACGTGCAGAGACAAACAGGAGAAAGGTTTTCTTAAAATGTAGGTACTGGACAGGTCAGTAAAGGGTCTGCATGAGCCACAGTGACCCCTCGAGTGGCAACCACAGCCCAAGAAGAGCAGGAGAGCCTCCAGCCTAGACACGGGCAGCCCAGACATGGAAGTCCGTTCTTCACATTTGTCTAGAGTGTTTGTATTGAAACCTAAAGCTCTAACTTTACAAATGAGTATTTTAATGAGAGCGTTGCTCTGGCACCTTTCCTAACCTCACCAAACGAGGAGAGTCCATTGTTAATTAGCTAATCTTGGTATAAAATGCATGAACCAACCCAACCCCTGGCTTAGGATTTGTCTCTTGTGGTGGAAGGGCTCTTGGCTGCCTTTCTTGTTACAGCGCAGTGCATGTCTCAGCTGCTTCTGCTCTCTTCCTGTCCACGTGGCCTTGGCACTCACTGTTGCAGGACCCAGTGCCAGGTATGGGTATCCTCTTGTCCTGCTGAGATGAAGCTTCTAGAACAGGTCTTTTTCGAGAAACCACACAGGCAGATGAGTGTACCTTGTGTGCATCTGGGAGGGACAGCTGGGCTAATGTAGTGGTTTACATGAGAAAATCTTCAATAGGCTCAGGAATATGGACATGTGGTCCCCAGCTCTTTGGAGCCTTGCTGGAAAAAAATGTGTCACTGGAGGCGGGCTCTAAGAGCTCATAGCTTTGCTTCCCTCCCAGCAGGAGGATGTGATCTCTCAGCTATCTGCTCCCGAGACTGTGCCTGCTGCCCATGCCCCACCATCAAGGACCCTTATCCTCTGGAACGGTAAGCCCAAATACTCTTATTTCCATAAGTTGCTTTTGGTCATGAGGTTTTATCACAGTACAGAGAAGTAGCTGGCACATCTGTTAGCAAGCTTGCATGTGCCTGTGAATCTCCTGGGAATGTTAATAAAGTTCCGGTTCCGGCTGAGGATGTCTGAGGCAGGGTGAGGTTCTAAGTTTTTAATGCACTACACTGATGATCTGGACACCTCACTTCACTACTCCTCCCCAAGGCTCCTTCATTGTCCACTACAGTAAACTTTGTGCTCTCCAATTCCTGACTGGGGACCGGCTTCTGGGAGAGTCCTTTTCTATCTCTTCTTAAATTCCAGTCTTTACAGTAGGAACTGTGGAAAACACATCTTCAGAGGGATGGGCTTTGACGATTCCCACTTTGACGCTCTGAAGAGTTTCTCAGTCTTGAGATTATGTAATTTACAGCTCTCTACTTGGAGAGTTTTCTTGTTCTGTGCATGATCTTTAACAAATGGTCTGGCTCTCCATATACTGTTTACCCCCAAAAGATATCTCTGGACACAAATGGACAAAAGTGGGGTTTCTTCAAATAATAAAAGTTTTGTGCCAGTGTATTTGAGATAGAAAAATATTCACCTATGCAGATGATGTTTTACCTTAGTGTGCCTACAACAAAGGAGATGAAACTGTATTTGAGTCATCCAAACAAGAGGTGATAAAGATAAAGAAACAAGATAGTGAGTTAGTATACTCTGTCTGGTTTTTTTGGTGAAACACCTCATATACCTCATAGGTGTATGACCTAGACAGTCATATACAGACACATGCTATCTTATTTCAAATCGTGATTTTTGGAAAGTGTTGTCTAATACCTAAGCTTAAGCATTTGTGAAATGTCTAACGTTGATAAGAACCCACACATGGAGGCCACGTAATTCACTATCGCCATTTTAGTCCAACTAACACACCTTGGCCCACAGATGGTTTGCTTCTAATACTTTAGAAAATTTCCCCAAGAGTTTACAGATCAAACTCACTGTTATTGCTGTGTGCCCACACATCAAACTGGCACACAACTACAAGCACTAATGTCACATTCATTCATAAGTCTGCATGCCTGCTGGGTAGCACGGCTCAAGGGTGGCAGAGACCACCAGTAATGTGACAGAGTATATGAATCCAGTCAGATGCTGATATATCATAAGTTGGATGTACAGTCCCCTTATGGCAAAAATCCCAATGAGTACAAGATGTCACTATGGGTGAAACCCGGTACATTTCTACCTCCCCACTTTTTATCCCAAAGCAAGTCACATGACCTTAGTCCAACATCGATGAAAACCTGCCACAGAGTTATCAGTAGATAGAGTGAATGCACGGTGAACAATTACCTAATCCACTGATTCCGAAATGGTGAGGATTGCGTTACAGAAGATATATAAAAAGGTATAAGAACATTACAGGCATTTTCCAATTGGTGCTACCATGCATGATATGGACCCAATCTGAAAAGAGAACGTCTTGCTTACAACAGCTTTAATTGGCTTTCCCATCACTTTTGGAGCCTGAGAATGTGATTCATTTGGTATGGGTGCTTGTCTAACACATGGGCGACCATGGACTCACTCTCCCAGCTCTTCAAACAGAGCATGTGCCTGTAACCTCATACTGGGGAGGTAAGGCAGGTACAAATCCAGCCCCAGCTTCGTAAGACCTTCTTTTTAAAAATCATTTTTATGCTTCTTATAAGATCGAACTTAATACTTGTCTGTTTGTTTATGCTTATATACCCTGAAACAAAGGATCCTAAAAGCTACCAACTCAGTACTTCTCTTTCTCTTCATTATTAAATCGGTATGTATTTACAGGGAAGGCAAAATACAGGATTGGGACTGGAGAGATGAATCACTGGTCAACAGCTGGCATTGCTCTTCCAGAGGTTTGGCTCTCAGCTCTGACAGCATATAGCCCACGACTGCCTACAATTTCAGCTCGAGGGTAGTCCCATGCCTCCAGCCTCAGGTACATATACCCACATACAGACAAATAGATACTTTAAAATAATAATTAAAAAAAAATCTTTAAAGACCCAGGCTCTCCTTCTTGATGTTCCCAGGCTAGACTCGGTAGCCACAGGCCTAATGCTGGAAGTGCGGCACTGTTCCCAGGAGTCAGTGAGGTTCCAGGACAGGCAGGAGGCCCTGGCTTCCTGGTCCTGATGTTGTAGCCAGTACCAGACTAAGCCAGCTCACCCCTCTGGACCTCCGTTACTCCATCCATGGATCCGGGAGCCACTGGAGGGGTTTGATGCCCCTGTTTCCCCAACAACAACTGCTTCATAAAGCCAGTGGCTGACGCTCTACAAAGTACAGCACTTTCCGGTCCTGAGTGTGTCAAATTCATATACAATGTCCTGGATTTGTCTCCCACAAGCATTGGGAGACACTAGAGAACTCAGAACATTGCCTTCTCGAGTTGGGTGTCTCTGGTGCACCTGCACACTCCAGCTCCCCAGGACGTTTGTTTTTCAGTTTGTTTGCCAGTGGAACCAGTTTCTTAACAAATGATCTTTGGAGCGGCTATAATGTCCTAAGAATCTGAAGGGAGAGTTTGAACAAAGACCGGAGCAGTAGGTGTTGCAATGCCTGGCAGGGGGAAAAAAGGTCAACTACTAAACCGACCAAGCAACAAAACTCAGAAGCCAAGCTCTCTAAAACGTTTCCACAGCAAAGCCCTCTCGGGTGCACATCCAGTCCCTTCTAAGGCTCCCTCCTCTGCCAAGGTTTGCAAAAGATGACCATCGTCCTGCCTTCTAGAAACACCTGTCTCCTCACGGTGCATTCGGAACTGGGGCAGCGCTCCTGTTTTGCTCTGGCAGAAGCTGGTTGTCCTCTCTCGCCCTCCTCTCGACAGTCCCGGGGTGACTCAGTAGGACCCTGACCTCTCACCTCCTAAGCACCTGGCGGCAGGCGCGGGCAGCGCCCTTTGGAGCGGAGGCGGGCCCCGGGGGATCGGGATGGCCTGCCGCTGGCGTCTGGCGCTCTCTCGGCCGGGACCATGGACCCGACGGTGGCTCCCGGCGAGGTGCTCATGAGCCAGGCCATCCAGCCGGCGCACGCCGACTCCCGCGGCGAGCTGAGCGCCGGGCAGCTGCTCAAGTGGATGGACACCACCGCCTGCCTGGCGGGTAGGTGCGCGGCCCACGCGAGGGCACCGTCGGGCAGGGAGGGCTGCTGCTGGTGGCCAAGGAGGTGAAAGTGCCCGGGGATCCTGAAGAACTGGAGTGTCTGGAACTGGAGATGCGCTAGGCTGGGGTGGAAGCCAGAGAGAGCGTGGGAAAAGGAAGGAAGCAAAGGGAAGGGCAGTGTTCCCAGAGCTGAGAGCAGGTGCAAACCGGAGTGACGACTAAGACAGAAGCTGACAGCGACCTAGACCAGTGGTCCTCCGATCTGGCAGGACTCCTTTCAACTCACAAAATAGTGAAGACACCCCCCCTACACACACACACACACACACACACACAAAGACTTTGTTATGTAGACTGCATATATCTGTACTTAACCATATTCAAAATTCTAAAGATCAGAGTTCATTGACTAAGTAGATCTGAGGCTGGAAAATGTGTTCACACTGCAAGAATGAAACCCAGATTCACCTCGCAGTCTAGCAGGAGTGCGTGAGCACACACGCAGGCGCACGTGCGCGCATGCACACACACACACACACAGGCGTGCGCGTGCACACACACACACTCGCACATGCATACGTGCACACGTTAACATATTTTCTTAAACAACTACATTATTTACTACAACAACAGAAATGTTTTTACACGACTGGTCACAGTTCGTGCTTTTCATAATTTAAAAGCTTCCTTGGTGAAAGACTGCTCCTTTGCCAGATTCCCTTGTGTGTTCAGTTTACTGCCATCAACTGTTGGGCAGTCAGGGGAAACTTGATGATATTCTTGAGAGAGGATGGGAGTAAGAACAGCAAGGAGAAGGCCTAGTGAACTCCAGTTGTGAAGGGCTTGCTGGCTCGCCTGAGACCGGTGGGGTTGGGGGCAAAAAATCATCTAATATGGACTGAAAGATGTCCCCATGCCATCTCTGAAGTTTGTATTTTGGAAGTGACAGTTCTCTGGTGCGGCCATATTGCATAAGCGAGTAACCAGAGTTAGAGATGAGAGGACCACGTCCTTATCCCAGGGGGCTAAGTCTTAGATCTTAGAAGCACCAAGAGCCGGTCAGCAAATCAGGAAGAGAGCTTTCACCGGTCTGACGCCGCAGGCGGTGGGCCTGACAGTCTTCAGAACTCTGAGAAACTAAATGCCTATCCTCCAAGCCACCCAGTCCATAGCGCTTCACTGTGGCAGAAAAGGCAACCGCTCAGCATGGCTGATTTATAATCTGATTTTGACTGATTTATGCTTAAGGATGAAAGAAAGCCCTGCTTTTGAAATCAGCATGTTATAATGTAAATGGCTAACTAAAAGCCTGGGTTGAGCCAATGGTGTGTGAATGTCCTATGTCCACTCTGACTTCTCTCATCTTTAGACCAGTGACAGTCTTAGATACAAGAAGCCTTGCCAGGCCCCCTTCTGAAGAAAGTCTTTTGGGTCCTAGTGCTATCTTGCTTGCCTGGGATCTGTTATCTATACACAGTGAACTTTAAATATCTGAATCATATCAGTGATTTCCACTCTGGACCTCTCCATATCTTCCCATCATCCTTGAAAGAAAACCCAAAGTCTCCCCGTTCTTCACAGATGCTTCTTGTGGTGGAAAACTCATTCTCTGAGGGGCCAGGTAGGCAGACATGAGTTGATTCTGAACCTAGCTTAGGACATCAGACTGATTGGCTATAGGATGTTCCACCAGAGGCCATTGACACTAAGAATAAGTACAGCATTGTGTTTCCCGTACAAATAATCTCCATGGTAACAGCCTCCCCTCCAGAGCATCTGATAGCAGCAATAGCAGCCTTCCGCTATTTTTCTAGTGTGTGCCATGCTTTTCTCCCTAAGAACCTTTGCACCTGTCCTCATTTCCTTGTCCATTCTCATGTCTCGCTCCTCAGATTCAATGTCCTTCCTCCATTTCCCCAGGTTCCCTTGTCTCTGAAGTCCTGATCCTTGTGCTGAACCTCCATTTCCACTGCCTGGTTCTAGCTCTGTGCAGAATTGTATTCAGATGAAAAGCTTAGAGCTGAGAGGAACTTTCCATGTCATGTGTTCTCGTCACATTCCATATACTGCACTCAGCACAAGTAAAGTTCAAAACATTATGGACCCCTGCTTTTCTTAGTGGATTAACACAGTGCTCACTCCCCTCCTGTAAGTCACCTGTAAAATTTGGCTGCATTTTCAGTGACAGTCCTTTTGTTTTATTTGCTGGTTTGTCTGCTTTGGATCTTAACAGTTCTAACAAGATCTGAATTGGGTTATGACAGTGTTACAAGGAGTCAGAAATATGACGTGCTCCCACATGTAAATAAAAGGAGTACAGGAAGTATTGACATTGCTGATGAGAGTGGCAACTATTTCTGAGGCACTGAATACAATTGGCATAAGAGATTCTAATTTGACCTTTTTGGGAACTAAGATCATAGGAAGACTGTAGACAATCAATTGTACTATGCTTTAGTATGCCACTGGTAACTGCATAACTGGTAATGTTACTATTACAAGTACTAAAGACTCCTTATCATAAGCTTCCCTTGTGAAGTACAGATAATGACCATGTTGCACACTCTATGGAAATAAGTGCCACCGCATAATCAGGAGACTTTATTCAAGTAAGATTGGTTGACTCTTAAGAGTAGCAAAAAAAGGTTTGTCTAGCATTGTTTCAACCAGAGTTCTGTTGACCAGTGCTCTGTATACTTCATTTCCTAAGATAAATAATGGCCGTGGCCATGTCCCCCAGGCATGGCTAGATTCCAAAACATCTTTCTCAATAGTTAAAAAAAATGGAACAGCTCGGATCACATTAGCGTTAGGCCCCACAGCTGTCTGACCCAGTATTCTTTTAGTTTTCTCAGACTGGAAGTTTGAAACCATCACTGCACATGATCCACCCCCATGTCTACTTCTTGTTTGAACTCTCTCAAGACCACACTTCCTTCTCCATAGTATTAGTGAATCTTTCTGAATGTTCACTTTTAACAAGTGCTACCTCACTCATACAACTGTGCCCTTTTCTAGGACTCAGCTTTGACGTGCTATCCGTGTGTCTTCCTGTTCCACACATTCAGAACATAACCTCTCAGGTTTGGATTTACTAACACCACGTTAGAGGAATCTCTTCAGCCCAGCCCCTGAGCTGAACCTCCACACCACTGCCTAGTCTCCGGCCCCTCCATCCTGCCTTGTGGGTTTCAAAGTGATGCTCAAGCTCTTCTCCCTGTGCTCTGCTCTCACCTCCATAGTGCATCTAAAGCACAGCAGGAAATTGCTGACCTCATCATGTCAGATACTTTTTTGTCTTCACTCTTTCTTTCTTTAAAACTGGAGTTGCTCGTTTGGAGGTTTCAGCAAGGGAGCACAGTCACTCATGTACCCTTGTCCGAAGACAAATTCTCCTCTATTCAGGGGAAGATCATCCTGTTTGACCCAGTGTGCAGCTTTGGGAGGGATGCACATGGATCTGTGAGGCAGGAAGGGGACACCCACCCAGCCAGCTAAATCAGCCAAATCAACCCTGGAGATCAATGGGTGACAGATGTCACAGCCTGATCACCCCCACATCCCCTTTGTTTCTTTACTGAAGGCTGAAAGGGTTTTTCCTCTAACCTGGCCACTTCCTATCAGAAATCTTTCCCACATCAATAACAACTATTAACTCTGGAGAAAACAGCAAATAAAGGTCAACTCAGGCAACCAAGAAGTGAATGAAAGTGTTTGGAACACATGGACGTCACACTCAGAAGAGGAGAACAGTGGTGGCCCAAATTTTCTTCTTTTCTTCTTTGTTTAGCTTTTATGAGGTGGGGTGTGTGTGTGTGTGTGTGTGTGTGTGTGTGTGTGTGTGTGTGTTAGAAATCTTCAGGTTGGCCAAATTGAACGTCCAAAGGACAATGTTTGAGGAAATCACATCCACTGAAATATAAAGAGAGACAGATGGAGGTAAACAGCTCTGCTTGTAATCCTTGAGCAAATAGCTGGCACACCTTGAATTTTGCATGTATAGGGTAGACTTCAGATTTCCAAGCAAAGACAAAAGAAAGTGAAAGAGCCATGCCCATTTCAAAAATGACAGGGCTTCACTTGTTCCATGAGTCACGGGTTCCATGTTTTCTTCAGAACATATAACTCATTTTGTCATTGTACATCTGTGTAATCAATCTCTGGCTTTCCCTTTACACCTCATGGAAATTGGGGTCATGGATGCATTTCCAGCACCCTGGAGAGATGCTGGCATAGCACAGGTGTACAGTAAGTATTAGTTGAGGATAAGAAAGAATGGATACTAATGCTATCTTATCAATAACCATAATATAAATGCATGCATTTTAATCACTCAGCTAATATGCTCCCATCTCCCTAGGAAATCAGTATTATCACTAAGTATTCCCACCGTCACTGAAAGTATGAAGAACAACCAAAATGTTAGGAACCGGGACAATCTGGTCCTTTTGAATTCCTATCGGTGGAGACCACCTCCCACATCAGAAAGGAATGTCCTAGGGAATCAAAGGATGCAATGGGCACACAGGAGCCATTGGGACTCTATGTGTTAGGAATTGGCACAGAAGAGGCTTGTCAGTTATAAAATAATCCAATAAAAAGACAAGGATTTGGAAGTGTCAAACTCCAGCCATGTTCAGGTTGACTCAGCTGGAGTCAGTGTGGCAAGCGTGGGGTGTGCTCCTCCAGACTCATTTGTGAAAGAGAAGACAGTGTGTAATCATGTCCACGAGTGAGGGACCTAATGTTGGCCTCTATTATTGTTGTCTTTTCCTTTTTCTTGGTTTCTACAAGTGTGCAGTAGAAAGTATGGTTGTTGGGGCCGTGTTCAATGAGGTGCTCTCTGAGAGCTTTCTTAGCCTCGTCTACCCAACTCTTCCCTAGAATTCCTATTTTATGTAGTCAAAAACCAGTAGAACAATCAGTTGAAACTTTCTAGGATCTTTTCTTATTTAAAGATGGATCCAATGATAGTACTAACCTTCTCAGACTGGCGTGCAAGGCTTGGTGCATGGCCAATGGCTGGTGTGCATGGCTTGGTGCATGGCCAATGGCTGGCATGACCAATGGCTGACATACATGGCTTGGTGCACGGCCAATGGCTGGCATGCATGGCTTGGTGCATGGCCAATGGCTGGCAAGGCCAATGGCTGTCATGCATGGCTTGGTGCATGGCCAATGGCTGTCATGCATGGCTTGGTGCATGGCCAATGGCTGGCAAGGCCAATGGCTGTCATGCATGGCTTGGTGCATGGCCAATGGCTGGCATGGCCAATGGCTGGCATGCATGGTTTGGTGCACGGCCACTGAGAACTGCTTTGTAAAGTTCTGTTGCTGCTTCTCCCTGGTCCATCATGCAGTTAGTCACTGTGCTCTGTAAGCATAGTATTCTTCAGGAAAGTACAACAGAGCTCTACATTCTTATCTTAATGGTTACTACATTTTAATTACTTCAGTCACTTAAAATTAGCAAATCACATTTGTGTATACAATCATAGTTTATTAATAAGAATATTTTAACTTAATTCAACAGTCTGTCCCTTCACCAACTGAGTGTTTATTAGGCACTTTAAAAAAAAATCAATATTTTACAGCATGTTTTTGACAATACATTCAGTACTTCTCTGGAAAATGTTGGCTCTAAGGATATAGTCTTAGAATGGTTCTGTAAGGACCTCTGAGCAGACTGGTAAGATTTCCACTCAATGCCTGGAAGTCAACTGCGCATGCCTTACATTTGCCCCAAATGAGTCCACCCTGAACAGACTAGTGTTTGATGCTTCTAAATCCTTGTCTTTTGTTTTATAACTGACAAGCCTCCTAGTGCCCATTGTTCCTACATAGAATTCCAAAATGGTTAATGTCTTGCCTCTCTTTACCAAAGATGATCAGTTAATACTTACATTGCAATCCATTCTCTGCAGTGAACAAGAACTCAGCCTAAATTTCTGTCACTTCTTTGTAATGTGTAACAACTGGAAAACCTTCAAGTGTAAGAATGAAGCTAAAAGTTCTTTAAAAGGCAGTGAACCGAGTTAGATGATACACACCTGAAAACCCAGTGCCAAAAGGCTAAGATGGGAGAGGGTGTGGGTGGAGGAGTAGATCCAGAGCTACAAAACGAGTTCGTCAAGAAAAAAAAAAGTCAATGAAAATCTGTTAGACTTTAACTGAATGCCTCTCAAAAACAAAGCTGGCAAAAGTTCACATCCAAATCAGTTCCAAATAGCATACATTCTGGTATTTTTATGTTAAGCAAAACCAATAATCAAAACAATTCTGGACAAATTAAGTGCAGATATAGACCCCAGAAAATGTCGAGTGTCTCTTCAAGCTTGCTTTGCCTCTTAGCAGCACTCTTGTCTACAGTGCCCTTATGTAGACACATTGGTGTCAGTTTGATAATAATAAATGACGAGTGTGCCCCCCTTTCTCTCATATGCATCCTCGGATTCCCAGGGGCATCCCCATGGATGTGAGAGGGGATCTCCACATTCACAGTCATCTGTGATTTAAATATACTAGCCATCGGAGACAGTGGGTTTAACTTTGATGTTTAGTTATAAAATTAAAGAAGAATAATGCTTGATAATAATATAAAAATATTTAGAGTCATCAAATATTTGCAAAATTGTTACTTAGAGTTTCCAGATTTCCTGAGCCTTGGTTTTAAAACTCAAATTAGAGATACCCAAATTAGGATTCGGGAGAAGTACAGTAACCATCACAGGATAGAAACCAGCAGAGCCAAGGCCTGCTTGTTCAAATACAGACCGTCCGTGTGGGCAGATGAGAACGGGGGTGTGTGAGCAAAGCCAATCTACTTCAGTGTCTTCCTTTTTCTTTTTGTTAAACCTTTTTATCAGAGCATCTAACATGGCATTCTTTGACCTAGCTTTGTTTGTTTGTTTGGTTTGTTTGTTTGTTTTCAAGCTGAAAAGCATGCTGGGATTTCCTGTGTCACAGCCTCAATGGATGACATTCTATTTGAGGACACGGCTAGGTAAGTGGTGGTGATCTCTTCCCTTCTGTGGATTTACTGAGTCATTTGCAGTTCATGTTTATTGCACCTTATTCATTTGGAGTCAATGACCTTGTTTTCTCAGAAAACGAGAAACAATTTTTTTAAAAAAAAAATATCCTGGTTTCCACGAGACCTCACAGTTCTAAGTACAATTTGGTCTCAGTTTTCTTAAGTAACTCTCAGTGTCTAACACATTGTAGTGTGAGGCTTGGCAGGCTTCCTGTCATCTCTTCCTTAAGGGCCTTTCCTGCTTGATTGATAGATGATACTATCTCTGCTGCTGGGGTGCAAACACGTATCATGTGTGTAGGTAACTTACGTTGTAAGGAACATTTTTGTGTGTGAGAGTGCTTGTTCTTTTAAATAAAGGAACAGTAAAGACTTACATCTGAAACTGTTTATCCTTTAATGTGAAGCTTATCAGCAAAGTAGACCTGTCCGCCTTTCTCAGCAGGAGACCTAGAAGCACTTGAAAAAGCAAGGCCTGTTCTTTACATATGCAATGAACAGACTAGGTTGCTGCAGCCTTTCGGGGAAGGAGATGCTTGTCTGCTGCTGCTAAACTAACAATGCTACAGCTTGCTTAGACAACAATAGCATCAGAGACCTGAGAAGAATAAATCATGACAGGAAGTGTAATCCAAATGGCCTACAGAGACGTGCCCATTACCTAGAGGGCTACCCACCAGGCTCCTGTGGTGTCAATGGTTTGTTGGGGGAAGAGTAGCCTAGAAGACCTGACAGCTCCTGAGGAGCTAGAACTTGGGGAACTGACATTACTTTGTCTATAGGAAGTGAGGCAATCAACTCTCAGTGTCCCGGTTGTCCACAGTTTGGGCCAGGTCCTAGAGGTACATGACGTTGGGGCAGTTTTTCCCAGTGGTTAGAGTTATCATAGTCCAGGTAGAGTTGCTGTGCCTTATCTTTGGAGATCTTGGGGTCACCAATAGGAGTTGAGGTCTTTCATGGTAAGGTTTTTTTTTCTTTCATTAAACACCCTGAATGCCATATTCATCAGATCTCTGACAAATTTGAAGACCATTATCTATTAAGTATATATGAACTATACAAACTTTGCTTGTTTTTAGTTGCTGTAGGCTTAACCTTGAAACATTCAAAAAGCCAAATAAAACTTGTCCCTGAAAATGAATTACTTTTGTACTTAGCATGATTACAAGCATAGTTTTGAGCACATTAAAAAAATTTAATCATTTATAAAATGATTGAACATTAAATTGCATCTCCTAATTATCCTTAATAGTTTATAAGAAGTTAGTAGCTTTAATAAGATCAGGATTTTAGCCTTAAAAATTATAATTTTTGAATTGAAGCTCTCTTAATATCAAAATAAAACTTTAAATCATAAATATAGCCCATAGAGAGTCTGGGAATTTTATAAAATCACAAATATAGCCCATAGAGAAATTGGAAACCTTATTTTTTTTGATTCTTTTACAGTATACCATTAAAGAATATTATAATTTTTTGTATGACTTAGTTTATATAAACAGTTAAAGCTTAACAAAGTTATTAAAGACAGAGAGGCTAGACAAAAATCTTCAATTTAATTATTGCTAATCTGAGTAAACCTTAGACATTTATAAGCTTCATTTATCAAATATATATTTACATTAAACATATGTTGTTTTTTATTTAAAAATTTCAGGGCAAAAATCACCATATAAAAGTCTATTCTGATCCAAAATATCTTAGGGACCTGTTGTTGTCTCCTTAGTCTAAAAAGAAATAATTAGAGTTGATTTCAAGTTACATAAAAGCATGCAATAGCAAATTATAATTATCTATGAGTAGATTTTTAATTATCAGCCATTTGTTACAAGTTTTAATCTATTGAGGGGGGTTGGAATTTTATAGAATTCCTCTGCCTACATCCTCTTGCAATGGTCTTAGAGATTCTGAGAGAAAGAAAGTTTATATTTTAGCAAGAGTTCTGAATATCCTTGGATATTATCTAACACTCTCTTAGGATGAAGGAACAATTTTTGTAATCAAGAACCAAGCAAGAAGGGAGACACCAAAGAGTGAGACACTTTTTAAATTTAATTTAATTTTATTTTTATTAATCATTCCATTTGTTTACATTTCAAATGATATTCCACTTCACGGTTACCCTTCCACAACCCCCCCTCCCCATCCCACAACCTCCCTTTCCTCACTCCCCTTTGCCTCTCTAAGGGTTCTCCCCCACCCGCCCACTCTCTCCCACCCCACTGCTTTAGCATCCCCTACGCTGGGGCATCAACCCTCCCCTCCCATTGCTGCCAGGCAAGGCCATCCTCTGATGCATATGCAGCTGGAGCCATCGGTCCCTTCCTGGACACTCCGTGGTGGATGGTCTAGAGATATTTGCAATTAACATTTAGCTAGTTGTTATGTAAACCCTTTTTTAAAAAATTTGAAATAACAAGAGACATGAGAGTAATAAATACATTTACCATTTGTTGTAAGACAATTTTTCCTAAGTGGATGTTAGACAGTATCTGGAGCCTTTACCCAGGCTCTCTAACAACTTCCCATTGCTGCATAGATGGCCCATCCTTATTCTCTCTTTCTAGCCTTTATGCCCTAGTTTCTCCAGAAAACCTTGAGACTTCACACAGTTAGGACCTAATTGCACACAACCAGCTAGAAAGAGTGACTGGGTTCTTATGTTGAAGTTCCAATAACCTTGATTATCTCCTTGTGTTGAAGAAATATTAACGTTAACAGGTCCAGATTTGATTATTTTAAGCAAACATATCTAGAGTTATTTCTGAGAAGTTTTAGAAGATTTTATTTTATTTTAAAACCAGTTTGTATGTGTCTGCATATAGAGGCAGATAACCTGAAAATCTTAATAAGTATTCCTTATTTTATCATATTGTTAAATTGCAGAATAATTTAAGTATCTGTAATCTAGAGGCCATTAAACAGAAAATTATAAAATCCAGACACCTATAGGAACTCAGAAAACATTGGCATCAGGTTGGTTTTCTTTATAGACTTTTGTTTTACAGATTTTTAACTGTATTCAATAAGTTTACAAATCTTAAGGTACAGAAAGTTTGTATTTTTTCTGTTTTGTTTTTTTTCTCTGTCCTAGAGTCAGATGGCCTTCTGACCTAGAACAGAGATTTTTGGAGGAAAAAATCCAAATTTTGGATTTTTGGAGGAAAATTTTAAACCACCATGCCTTGGTTGGAAGAAGGAGGCCATGCTCCAACTTCAGAGCCAGCTTTCTAATAAAGCAGAACACATAAAACAATATTTTAATATTAACCATACCCAATAGGCACCCAACCCCTGAAAAACTGAATCCAGTGATCAGTGGGAGAGACCAGAGCAAGGAGAATACAAAGACTTGGAGAAAAGAAATTCTAACTGCAGGCTAGGAACAGTGGGTGCAGAACAGGGACCTTATGGTGCCTCCCAGGGTTACACACCAGGGGTGCCTGCATTACTCCCCCTATCCTAGTAGTGCTGGTGGTTAGCAGGGGTGCACCAGCCAGAGTTCCATGGTAAGAGACAGGAGCCAGTTGGCAGATGCAAGCAGGACAAAGGAAGACATTCTTCAAAAGCAGCGTGAGGGGAGAAAGAATTGCAAACAGGGTCATCGAGAAGGGCCTGATGTACCTGTGGGCTTAAACAGCAGGCTTCAGTGAGCCAATGAGAGGGGCAGAGGGGAAGCAAGCGAGATGGAGCTCCATGGGGAGCTAACATAGAGACAGCCAGGAGCAGTGTGCCTCTCAACAATGCTAAAAAGGTAGCAGCATGCAGTTCAGAGGCAATTTGGTCATGCTCAGCTCAATTCCCATCTCTGCAACAAACCTTGAAAACACAAATCCAACAGACAATAAAGAGCAACAGAAAAGACAGTACAACACAACCAGGAAAAAAAAAACAGAGCTACTCAGACATATGGCCACATTCACTCATACACCGAGACCTGAAGGACAGTAGGACATCCCCTCTGCCCCATAGACCAGGTCTATGATCTCCTACGATCTTGTCTTTTTCTCTCCAAACATCTGGACTCTAAAACAGAGCAGAACACCTCACGGATAAGTCCAAGCTTCAGAAGCACATTAGCTGGCAATTCTTACTTTTGATTTGCAAATTTGGAGCCCTAACACTGAGCCTGGAGTCTCCTAGAGATCTTGCTGGGGCCTCTAAATGCTGTGGAGCTTGTGACCCCTGGGAAAAGACTGTAAACTCAATCCAATTATAATTAGAATGATCTATCGATCATCTGCTAGCAAAATGAACAGTCTCTGATTCAAATTTGAGATTGTCGTGAAGAGGTATGGGGAAGGACTTTTAAAAGGAAAAACCACATGAAGAACTTCAATATCTATGCAAGCAAGTAAAAACTGTTCTGCCAAGTTAGGTGTTTAGGGCAACTCAAAACAATCTTTGGGTATTTGCATAAGCAACTTAACAGAGGTAAAAAAAAATCAGTCATATCATAACAAGTAGAAAGCCAGGACTCTACAGTTTTGGGTGGGGAGTCCAGGTTACTGGGAACTTATCTGCCAGGGAATGGAATCGGAGACAAATGGCTAGTGGGTACCAAGATGGAGGTCTGACCTAGAATGGGGCTTCTTTAGCCATAACAGTTGCTTTAGCAGCTTGTATGGAAGAAAAATTCAAGTCAGACAATAAAATAAGAAAGAGCTGTATGTCATTCCAAGAACTTACCTCTGACCTGTGAGAATAATCACCTCACATATGCTTGTATCAAGACCTCCTGTGCCTTTCCCACATGTGAATTATTCCGAAGCTAATTCTAGTCATGATTTGTAAATCATTCAGTAAATGCTCACAAATACCAAGGTTCCTTTTAAAAACATTACATAGCCACAACCACTGCACTGGAAGCTACTCAAGGGAACTCTTTCCCAGATAGCTAAACTACCAAGTTCAGTTGTTTTCTGTGTTTTAACACTGCATTGCAGTTTTGTTGTATCTGGTTTCTCACTTAAAACATTTACAAGCAGTAGGCTCAAATGTGGAAAATAACATTTCACTCTGGTAAGTTTAGTTTCTATCTCATTGCTTCTAAGGTTTCTTCTTCTCTCTTAAGTCTGATAATTACACACACACACACACACACACACACACACACACACACTCTTATATATATATATATATATATATATATATATATATATCTGATAATTGCCCCTTTATATTAAAATATAAGTGAGTGTTTATTCATATTTTTTAGCAAAAAATTCCAATATATTATGTCACTTTCTCTACCTTTTCCACACAAGAGTCAGCCCATAAAGCCACCCTAGAGCAGTGCACACAGCTGTTCAACAGCTGTTTAACAGGTACTTTGGTATTCGTTGTACAGATTCCTATTCAATTGGTCCTCATCAACAAGTGCTGAACTGCTTTGCAATTAAAGATAATACTTCAATATGGATTTATATATTGCATGTTTATATTTTTGCTAGTGCATTTTGGGAATAGATGCCTAAAAACAGAACTACTTAGTCAAAATGCGAATACATAGGCCATTTCATTTGTTATCTAAGTCCCGTCTGTGAAGGGTTTTGCATGACCTTTATCCTTTTCTAAATTACTTAAATTCATCTAAACATTAAGAAAGGAATACTGCAATACTGATTTGTTCAGATTTCCAACACAAGAATTTCTTGTTTGAGGATATATATCTATGTGCATATCTAAATTTGTTTCTTCTAGCTTTTCTGCCTGGATTGTTATAGACTATGAGAGATAAAGTATATAGGGCCCCATATTTACACAAGGGCACTGAGTAGATATGGTCACTCTTCCAGGAAAACCAACCGATTTACCTCATAGACTGTCCTTAATATAGCTAAACCAGTCTCCGTGCTGTGATTACAGTAGAAATAATTGCTGTCCTTTCTAGGAGCCCAAGTGAGACCATGTTTCCAGGGCTTTAATCTCAGATAAGAGAGGGGTTTGAACTGTGGCCCAGCCAGTTGCTGACTCCATCACCATGTAAGCCCAGTTCCTGTCGAGAACGAAATGGGACTCATCATGCTGACCACACAGGGTTATGGCTATGATTCAGAGCACTTGGCACGCTGCCTGCTGAATGCACAGCATTATAAAGCATTCATTTTTGTCACTGGTGTGGCCACACTGAGGACAGCTCTTTATTTAATGACAAAGGTTTCTGTTGCCAATGAATTTTCAGTTGGTCTTTTCTAGGCCTTTGGACTTGGTGTGTTTCTGAACCTGAGCCTCAGAGAAAACCTTCCGCCATCAAACTCAGCAGCCCTGACTCATTCGTTACACTTTGGTTCAGCACCACCATTAGTCAAAACTCAGTGAGCAGTGTAAATGAGAAAAACCAGCGAGTCTTCTAGGAAAGTCGAGTACGCAGATAAACTAGGATGGAAGGAAAAGATTTCAGAAGGAGAAAGAAATCTTAAAATATTTTCATTGACTGAAAAAAAAAATCAGGAGAGCAGAGAGGTTGAAGGCTGAGAGAGGTAAGAGATGACATTACAGGCTGGAAGGAGGCAAGGCGATGGGGTTAGGTAGAGCACAGAAACAGAAGAGAACGGAAGGACTTGTGACAAAGTGGCTCAGATGGAGTCAGGTGGGGTGAGGCTGTCAAAGGAGCTCACATGGGCAGCTTTTAACTTCCGCTAAGATGAAGGGATCAGTGACCAAAAGACTTGACCTCAATGTTTCAGAGTTACAATGGCAGTGGGCTGAGGAGAAGCTCTGAGGGCCCATGTCTACTAGAAGGCTGACCAATGGCCTGGTTTGTTTCTGTATGTTTGCTGGTCTGTTTGTTTATTAATTAAGGTTTTAAAGTAAACATCAGTGGTATAGGCCCATCTTGTGCTTGTCTGAATTTTCTATGGGGAACAACAGCTGCTCACAAAAAGTATCTATTGTGAGTAGAGTCACCTTGTACACTGTCCTTGCAAGAGCTCTTTTCAGATTAAATAGAGGGAGACTGTTAATCTTATAAGCATGATTTGAATGGTAGACATCTGTCCTGAAGGCCTACCTTTGCTATTAGCTTTAACCTGAAGTTTTGATACATGCGTATTATCAGCAGGTAAGGGTAGAATTGCTTTATGCCGAATGTGTCGACTAAATCTCTAACTCTAAAATGAGATGTGCTAGGATCACTGAGACCTTTCTTTCTTTTTGAAAACAGAATTGGACAAATTATTACCATCAGAGCAAAAGTGACTAGGGCATTCAGCACAAGCATGGAGGTGAGTGGCACCTGTTCCTTACATCTGCCTGTTAGGGCCCATGTCGTCATTGCTTTCAGAGAACTGCTCAATGCTCAAAGCAAAGCTGCCATCTCAAAATGATCCTGAGTTTCAGAAAGCCCTTAAATCTGTAGTCAGATGCACAATCGAATTCTGAGGAGCTGATGTTCCCCCCTCAGCCATGACACTCGAGCTCAGTGTGACAGCAGCTACTGTAAGATACACACAAAGTTAACATGCAGGATGGAAGGGCATTCTTGTTGTGTTTTGAAAACTACAGATTCTATTTCTTATTCTTGAAATATTATTACCCAAACTCTGTCTCCATCCCCTTACACACCTCCTTCCCTTACAGTGAAAACTAGTCAATAAACAGCCTCGAAGTCTTCTGTGGGCTCTATGAATGTCTAATGTTTGGTGAGGTCTGCCTAGAGAGAACTCACAAGATTCCTAGCAGTGCGGGAGAGCTGAAAAGAGAGATCTCTTTTCTGGTGCTCTGCCCAGCAAATTTCAGATCCCTTGACCTGTTTGATTTCTACTTTTTCAACTCAGCAGAATTGGGTTTCCCTTCTGGTACAGGCATCTGGGAATTACCTTCAGTGTGAGAAGGCAATATTATGTTCTGTTCCTTCTTACCTAGTTTTCTTCTTCTTGTCATGGAGTGTAACTCCAGTCTGACCTACACCTCCCTAACACAGTGAATTCCCCGTGCCCTGTCTCTGGACACTTGTCCATCACACGTACCTCAGGTCACTGTCCTGGTAGCTGATAGTGTCTGAACTTTACCGCTCCAGAGTTGTAGCTAGGCTTTTCTTGTTTGATATTTTATTTTATTTTATTCTCTCTTATCTGTTTCCCTAACATGAAAATCTATGTGGGTGAGGATTATTTATAGAAGTGAGGAATAATTGGTTTATATTTGGTTCATTATTATCCAGTTAATGTAAGATTTGCCATGCATATACTAATCTCTGTTTTAAATTAAGTGACTTAAAGTGAGTCATCGGTTATTGATTCTTTTTGTACATGGTGTTCCTGGAGAGGATGAAGAAATACATGCACTTTATCATTCATTACTCAGTGCTAAACTGAGATACCCAGCTTGCCCATTATTCTCAGAAGATAGTGTCGCTTCTCTGGCTGAGATATGAGGAGAGTGTTTATTATACCAAATCTGAGACTTCTTTTCTGTGGACTGCAAATCTGCAGAGCCAGCTTCAGGGCTCTTCACACAGAGGGAGAGACACCACTGCAGCATCCTCACAAAATGCTTCAGTCACTTGATGACTGCCCCAGAAGACGATAAACCGAGGAAACCAAGCTGAAGCTAACACGGCAATTCTGTGCCCGTTATCATGGTGTATTAAAAACTAATGACTAAAGGTTTAAAAACAGTGGCAGTTCCTCTCTCTGGCAGGCTGTCTTGTTCTTGAGAAGACATTCACCAGTAATATGATTTTAAAATGGTTATTGCGGCAAGACAAACTTTTATTAAGAATTAGGATGTAGAACTTCAAATGCAACATGATACATTTATAATGTCTGTAAACATTGATGTACATCTCATATACACGTTAAAAACACATGAGCAATATTACATGTATGTGTGTATGTCTGTGTGTGTGTGTGTGTACTATTACATTGTGTATATGTAGTATAACCTATGTGTATCTGGAAGGAAATTGACTTAAAAGTTAATAAGTATTTCCTCTGGGTAATAGATTTATATAACATACTCTAAATAGCTAGATTCCACATATTTTTCATGGTAATTGTGTGTATTCCTAAAGTCGGAAGAGTTTCATTTGTCATAGTATATAGATTGTCACTGAGATAGTAGTGTCACAAAGATAAATTAAAATGCTTATGTTATTTAAAAACTGAAAGGCAAGCTTGGAGACATGTGTGATGCAGTTGAATCTATTATCGGGATGACTGATGGTTTGTTTTCCTTCCCTGCAGATCAGTATCAAGGTCATAGTCCAGGACAAGTTCACTGGCGTCCAGAAACTCCTCTGCGTGGCTTTCTCTACGTTTGTAGCTAAACCAGTTGGCAAAGAAAAGGTACATTTTTTTATGTGAACAGACACCTTTTTTGTAAGCCAGGACAGAGGAACAACTGCTTCACATTTACTTTTTTCTTACTGCAAGACTCACTCGCTCAAGATTTGTTACTCACTGATAGTTATTGGTATTATTCTGTGTTGACATCATAGAACTGAACAAGAACATCTTTTGAGAGGAATACCTTAAAGAAAAAAAAAAGGACCAAATTTAGGAAAGAGGAAAAACAGTGTTTTAAATCTGGAAGTCATGTCAACTTCTCAAAAATATCGCTTACTGGGTTAGTTCTTTTTTGGGGTTTGGAGTTTAAAATTAAGTTGAACTTTTTTTTTTAAGCAGGAAAAATCAGGCAAGGAGTTGAAAGTCATGGTCCAGTCATTTTTTGTAGATTTTTCAGGAAAGTATCAAACTTGCTGAGTCAGTGAAGTTTAAAAGTAAACTTTAGGATATCGGGGCTGAAAACACTCTCGGAAGAAATATTATGTCCTCTTACAATGCCCAGCTTCCAGCCAGCCAGAGCCCAGATCTATCACAATTTACGATGTCACGTTTCTTTTTATTGCTTCTATTTAGGGGACATTTGAAACACATTTGAAAAATGTAATAATTCAAATTATTATGTATTTCATTCAAGAATCATCAAAGAGTAGCCAAAGTGGCTTCTCCTAATCACTTCCCAATGACAAGGTCTACTGCTCACGTCTCCCTTGTGCCTGGGCTCTTCCTCAGAGTACCTCCTATGCCAATGTGGCTGGGACAAAGCCAGGCTTCCACTTTGGCCAGCAATGCTCTGCAGCTGCCCCAAACCTGTGCTGCTGTTCCTGGCTGGCACTGCTGTCCCTGGCTGGCAGGTGACCCCACAGAATTCTGTCCCCTGGAGTACTCTCTATACTATATGCCTCATATTAAATGTGCTGCTGGCAAATTCCCATTGTCCAAGGACACTGCTTTCCAAACTGAAAAGTGCATCTATTATCTAAAAAGTGCACCTTTCTGGCCCATAAATTAGACCTATTAAGTCTTGAACAAAGCATCACAGAGACCCTATGTTTATGAAAATCTCAGAAGTAAGAGAGGTCTTGCCAACCTCTAGTTTCTTCTTGAATCTCAAAATCTTTAAGCTTTTCAGAATGAGGGTGTTATGGGACTCGGTACAGAGTTCCCTACTTGATATCAAATGATGGGAGGGAGGATACATCACCATCCACTGCTTTATCCACTGGTAAAAGCTGTCTTTTTCCTTTCAACCCCAAATGTCTCATTTTGGATTTAGGAACAATTTAGAAATAGGCACATGCTGGGACATCTCGGTCCCTTCTCTACAGAGATAAGAACTGGCTTCCAAGAGTGGCTCTTGGAAGCCATCTATCTCCCGTATGCTGCTACTGTAACTGGCTACTTCAGTCAACATAAACTGTAAAGCACCTTTCCCAGATCAACTGACTTTCAAGTTGGTACTTTCTCATTTAGTAGCAGATCATGTAGAGAGGTGTGAAAGGCTGTGGTTTGGCCTGCACCACAAGAAATTGCAGGATTTCTGTCCAAAGTGAGTTCATTTCAGGATAAAACTGGCAATGATTAACAAGATTTGGTTCAACAGTTAAACAGGCCAAGTAATACAAAGGACTCACAAGACTGAATTGTATGGAAGGAAACGAGACAGCAGGAAAAGGATGGCCCAGCCACCTTCAAAGGGCTTCAACTTCCAGGCAACACTTGCTCTCGAGCTCATTTTCAGGCACACATAATGTGCTTTGTGGACAAGAACTCATCATGATGGATGCAAAGGTCTTCATTGCAGGGAGCCTAGGTCTCCCAGGCCACCTAATATGTATTGCTGCACATGCGACCAAACTGTGACAATGCAGAGCTACTGTTATTGTACACACTCCTGACAACTGAGATAGGCAACTCAAGCAGTCACTGTCAATCAATAGGTGACTCAGACAGAGTCACTGTCAATCTACACATGCCAACAACCAAGATAGGCAACACAGGGAGCTTTGGACTTTAAACAGCACATTAAGAGTCACTAGATTTTTCACCCTTATCTGGGTGAAGGGTCAAGTTCAGACTGGAGGTATCCTGGAGCTGCCAAGATCTTTCCACATAGAGTCAGCACATGAGCATCTCTGGTGGAGCTGGAGCTTGGACTTTGTTGTATCTGGGGTTTCTGGAGGGCAGCTGAAGTGTTATGATAACATATTGATTCTTTGTTTGCCTATTAGACACTGTTTTGATGAAATTTCCATATTTGAAATATCTCTTGGTACAAGATAGTTTTTTCTAGAATGCCTTTATTATCTTCCCTTGATGTCTTAATTTTGCAAAAGATAGGAAAGATTATAAAAATTCAGTGACGTTATAATTTCACACCTCATTTGTTGATTTTATATTTTATAGAATTTTATATTCTGTAATTCCACTGAAAAATTATAAAAAGAGAAAAATAGACAAGTGCAGTTTTCAAATGAGAAAGAACAAAGCCCATTTTGGCCTTTTAATTGAAAACACTTGAAGAAAGGTTTTTACCAGAATGTTTCATGGAATCACCGATAAGCACTCCATTTACTTGAGTCAAAAACATATGGTATGGCATCTGCTTTTGTAAAATTCATATTGGGCATCCATAATTTAAGGAGGCAGTGAATGACAAAACTAAAGATAAACTTTCTTTTTCTAGGTTCACTTAAAGCCTGTTCTGCTTCAAACGGAGCAAGAGCAGATCGAGCACAGTCTGGCTTCGGAGAGAAGGAAAGTCCGATTACAGCATGAGAACACCTTCAGCAACATTATGAAGGAGAGCAGCAGGCTCAGCGGTGAGTGGGTCTACACACTGAAACTTTCTATGGCTGTGGTGCAGGAAGGGGGCTTTCCTAGAGCACATATTTTCACAATGCAACTTGGATGATGCTTAATCAGTTTTTTCTGACATACCCAGGATATAGAGAAGAAAAGGACTGGCAATTCAGAGTACACATGATGACCTAGGCCTCTGGGATGGTATTTCTCTAGAGGAGACAGTGATAAACAAGAGATGAGGTCTTGGTGGTTATTAACAATTAGCATTGTAGAATGAGGGGGTGGCAACCATGGCACATTGATACGAAACTTCACAGGTCACTATGCACTTTCTCATTCAGGACCTTTATAAGCCATATGCTTCTCAACAGAGAAGGGAACTCTAAGCAGAAGAAACCTGCTGAAGATGCCCTTTGATAAGAATGGAGGGGAAAGAGCTTATTAATACTTCCTAGTGCTTTCTACACTGATGCTGAGTTTTATGAGAAACACATTCTTAGCTGTCTGGCAGTGGTTTCCTAGGCTCCTTGATGTCATAGCTCCCTTATAACTCTGCTGACTTTCTCTTTTATTTGACTCCATCTTTAAAATCCCAAGAGAAAACAGAGCAAGACATGAGATGGGGCAAGCTATTCCTGGGGACTAGAGAGTCTCACAGAAGTTCCAACTCCTCTGACACTGAAGGAGGGCACAGAAAAGGCAAAGGATGGCAATAGGCCAGGATAGAATGGGAGGAGAATGAGGACAGAGAAGAGAAGGTAGAAGAGAAGGTGTCAGAAGTCTGGAGGCCTCATGCTGACCAGGAGGCATTGCCAGGCTCATGGGACAACTACACAGGAACCCACTGGGTAGGAGAGAGGATGGATCTAGTTCTGTCTTCATGGCCTTCAGGGTCAATAGGCATTGCTTTCCAGGACAGTAAACTTCATTGTGATTCCAGGCTGGTAGGGATGGTTGATATGGTAATTGTTGAAGTAGAAGTTGGCTTTAAGGAAAAGAGTGTTCAAGTTGTTACTCTTCACAATTCCTAAATGCTGGTGTGCTTTGCTGACTTCATACAGAGTGAGAGTCACTATCAGTTATGCTTTTGGAGGTAGAGACTTTATCATCAAAGAAGATAATAAGAAGAGTCTCTTTCTTTACAAAGATAGTCTCAGTTCCAAGATGTGTTTTAAATGCATTTTTCCTAAGGACTAAAATATCTGAACCATGAGAATATCCCTAAGGCAGACCAGACAACCATTAATGAAAAACAAAGCCAAAACAGGCAATCAACCCAAGTGCACCTTGTCTTCTCACCATGAAAACTCCAGGAAGGCAAATGAGATGACAAGGTCCCTTGCTTCTGCCTCAGGAAAATTCGGGTACTTACCAGGGCTCTCAGTGAGTCTGTGCAGTTACCCTGCCTTTACCCGTCTTCCTTGTCATACAGTCATTGCTTTTTAAAAATCCTTCTGTTATTGGGCAGTTATACCACCCGAGTTTTTAAGGGAAATGTAGAAATAAAGTCACAAAAGAGTCATAAGATTCTTTGGTAATTTTAGAGGAAAGTTCTAAAGTCTGTGTGTACTTATTCAGAATCTTACAAGAATTTTCTTCACTCTCTCCAGTTATCACATCAATGTCTCAAGGATAATTTTCCAGGCCTTTGGCTTGAGAACTCTAGAGCAAGAGTTCTCATGAGGGAAAAGGCAACCCTGGGCTGAGCAAGGGGCTGGCCAGGTGATCCTGTGCTTTCTGGAGGAGCTGAACGTGGATGAGCTCATGGACTGTCCTGTGGATGTCTGGCTCCTTCACACTCAACATCAATAAACAAAGAACACAATGACTGCTTATTTCCACCTAGGACAGCTGTATTACGTGCCTACCACCTGCTAGGAACATGCTTGCCCATAAGAAAGCAAAAATGATGCAAGACCTTTGTACTTGAAAAATGCATACCTTACTTGCAGGCACATGACTCATTTCAAAATAATGTAGACAGTGATTGAAGAAGTGCAGGGTCCAGATTCTGTGGCCCAGTGGAAGACTGCCGAAGGGGTGGGAGAGCCTGAGGGAGGAGCTACAAGAAGGAAGTTGAGTTAGGTAAAAGTCTCATGGCCTGTGGGGGATTCAATGAGACCCTAGGGAAGGGGGCGAAAGAATGAAGGGACAAGAGACACAAAGAATGGGAGCAAGTCAAGGGTTTTGATCAAGCTCTCTAACTTTAATTTTAGGCAGCAGGTTGTAAAGACACAGCAAAATGGGAAGTTTAGACAAGGATTGTTGCTTAAGGCTATCCCACTATCATGCCCTCATTGCCCAAGACCATCCCACTATTGTAACTGGCTCCCAGGAAATAAATACCAGACGTTCTTTAAGTTCCTGGGACCTGAGACCTGTGAATGTCCTTTCTTAACCTTGTACTTTAACTGACTAGATTTTCCAGAACAGCAGGTAATTTCATGGGTTTGGCTCCTGGCAATTTAGTCCTTGCTTCAGTTTAGAATTAGAGATTATTTTTCAAGTGCTTCTCATTGATTTAACTTAACCTATCTGAACATAGATTACCCTATATTCTTCTCAATGAAACCACATTTAACCTAACTCTGTCCTATCAACTTGATTTTCACTTTGGAAATATTACTAACTCTCATGTCACTAATGATACCACAGCCCTTAAAAGCAATTTTTGTTAAAGAAGAACCAATGGGCTCTGACATTGCTGATGTCATAGGGCAGGTAGTCTGTCTACTTCCAGCCTTAGGTCTCAGAGAGGCTGTTTTAAATTAGAAAATATATTCTAAAAGAAGGTAGACAGATCGTCCTTGTTGAACTATGGAATCTATAATGTCATAACATCAGATTGATTAAGCACTCCTCACCCTTTGAGGTGTGAAGGAAAGAAATGAACACTGTTAGAATATTAGTCAAGGTGGATTTTCAGACTCTATATTCTCATAAGGAAAGTGGAAAGATGAGATTCGGTCCTGTAAAAAGAAGATATGTTGTTGTGCCCCTGGATCATTGGGAGTCAGGCTTGAGCTATTTTAACTGCAATTTCTTGGTACAAAATCAGACCCTCAGAGCATTGTCCTGGTTGATCCCTCGGCATGTGCAGAAGGAAAACACAGGAGCTAAGCTAAAGTGCCCTGAATCCAGGTCAAAGTTCCTGATCCAAAAAATACCGACCAAATGTGACATTGACCAAGCAAGATGATGAAATGAATGATTAAAGACATTCAATGGGCAGCCACTGAACTCGATCACTTGGCTTGCAGAATAAGGCATGTTTATCCAGACTTAGCTCTAGTCAGGTCTGTGAACCTGAGTTGTTCTCTGGACCTGAGGAAGTTCTGGTTTATCCCTATTGGTTGGCATATATCTACAAGAAGACACACTTCCACACAAAAGACACATATCCTCCATGTATTTCTGTATACATGGCATAGCTAATACCCATATGTGTTTTACCTGGCCAAAGTGATTCCCCAGTATGTGTTACATGTCTTCACAGGAAATAGGTGACTTTTTTTTTATTACTCTTTAGAAAAGAAGAAACTGCTTAATTCTATATTTTTTAAACAACATTTCTCAGATTTTTAAGACCCCTATTAATTTTTTATTTTGTAATTATTTTATAATCATTTAAAAATTAGTAGTGCATGTGCAGGGTAAGAAATTTACAAAGCATGAGAAATCATACAGATACAGAGTAAGTCTTCCTCCGACCTGCAATATATAACCATGTACATGCTCTGATAATGCAACAGTTAACTAGTTAGGCACTTGGAGTTTTATTACTTTATAATATAATTTATAGGCATTTTTAAGTAAATAGTTAATGTTTTCTTCTGGATAAAAAGATGTCATTTGGACAAGGAGTATTAAACTGAAAATATCTCAATCAGCACTAACTCAACCTGTTTTTAGAATCTCATCTAATAAAATCAATTTTGCAATCAGAGAGCAGGGAACGGTGACACGCACCTGAATCCCAGATACTCTCAAGGCTGTTGTTGAAAGATGGCTTGAACTCAGGAGTTTCGAGCCAGCCTGTACAACATAACAAGGTCCAGTTCAGAAGAATACTTAGAAAGCTGAAAATAAGTTAGAAGAGGTTAAGATTTTGCGTGTCTTTTTAAAAAAAACACCCCAAAAACAAACCACTTTTGTGTATAGCAATGTAGTAGACTTGATATCTGGGGAAAATCTACAGTTTGTTTGGAAGTCCGTCTCAGCAGACATAAAGGAAGGGAAAGCAGTGCCGTTAACAGAGGCTTGAGAACACAGAAGAAGCAGAGAGAGGTTGTCCTAACCCTGGCATTAGCTCTGGGACCTGCAGGTACCCAAAGCCACAGACTGTAGGAAGACCCAGGTACTTGTCTTAGGTGGAAGGGTAAACCCGGAAATGATAGGAGGCTGTAATTCCCTAAGGACCCTGCACGAGTCCACGTACAGTCCCCGCCCCTTCAGAGACCCCTGGTGGGTGCCTTTCTGTTTTAGCAGTACTCTTGGAGGAATCATTCCCTTTGGAACCCAGTCCCAAGATTCTCTTCTTGCAGACTTGGTGCTGGAAATCCACGAGCTGCCTGTGTAGAAGTGGATCATGTGAACTTTAGTGTAACATGGACCGTATTCCAGCCTCGCTGCAATCAGCGACAGGATATAAAAATCCACTGTGGAGAAGAGACCTTAATCCAGCTTCAGCGGTTTCCTCAGATAATTTCTAGGCAATAGGGCTTTTAAAAAAATATCATGGGCTGGGCGGTGGTGGCACACGCCTTTATTCCCAGCACTTGGGAGGCAGAGGCAGGTGGATTTCTGAGTTCGAGAGTTCGAGGCTAGCCTGGTCTACAGAGTGAGTTCCAGGACAGCCAGGGCTACACAGAGAAACCCTGTCTCGAAAAACAAAACAAACCAACCAACCAAACAAATAAAAATATCACAAGGGACTGAAATCAGTAAGACCCAAAGATCTAGAAGTGACACCAGAATCACAAAGTATGAAGGGGGTCTATTAAGACCATTCATATACTAAGATGATGGAACAGGGGCACTGTAACTTAATGAGCAAGAGGACTTGGAATGCAACCTGTGCTGGAGTGCTTACCTATCAGCCGTGAGGCCTTGGTGCCAATGCACAGCGGCATTACATACTTACTTAGATGAGAAAGGAGAGAGAATCAAACGTGCAATTCAAGAACAAAGAGATGATCTAGAAAGCTTGACAAAGAATCAGAGAGACTGTCTATCAACATATATGTGTAACTGGTCATGGTGGATCATGCCTGTAACCCCACCATTTGGAAGGCTGAGGCAGGAGAAATACTGCAAGTTTGAGGCTGTGAAACAGGCAAGACATAGAATAAAGCAATGTAAGGAGTTTGAGAACATCCTAGGCTACATAGCTAAGACTCCATCTCAAAATAGAGAAACCCTCCTACACCATATATATATATTTATGATATATAAATGGCATGTGTGTCTGTTTGTCTGTGAGTGTGTGTTGAGAATCTAACACTCATTAATTGAACTTCTAGAGGTGGGATAGAAGCAAATTATATAGATATTTAATCCAGAGATAGCAAAGATATTTAATGTGCATATGAAAAGATGTTGGACCTCATTAGTATTCAATGAAATGCAAATTATAACCAACATGATATACTATTTCACACCCACTAAATTGGAGAACTGGCATGTTGATAAGACTGTTTAAGCAAGAGGGGAGGAATGAGACCTAGCATAAGCAGCAGGTGTTTCTTGTGTGATGGAGTACGGTCATAGTATTTTCTTGAAGTAGTCTGCTAAGAGTAGGGACCACAATGTGTAGTGACTCAGCAAAGTCAAGTTCTCTTAGTCATCCAACAAATCTTTGTTAGTGTTAGTATTGCAAAATTAGCCTGGCTAGTCATTGTACACACACACACACACACACACACACACACTCACACCCCACAAATGTGCATGGACAAATACATATACATATAGTTTTATTTGTGTGTGTACATATGTGTGTGCAAGTGTTCATGAAAATGTGTGCTCGTGTGTGTGGAAGCAGGTCAATTGTAGTATTTTCTCAATAACTTCCATGTTAGTTTATTTGAGACAAGTCTCTTACTGAACCAGAAACTCACCAGTTCCAGAGTCATCTAGACTAGCTGAATGGCAAGCCCCAGGGACTTTCCTCTCTCCTCCTCCCTGATCCTGGGTTTATAAGGTCACACCACAGCACCTGGCTTTGATATGTGGGTTCTAGGTGATCTAACTCAGGTTCTCAAGTTTGTGCAGCAGATGCTTCACTGAATGAGCTGTCTCCCAGCCCTAGTGACCACATGTCTGTGTAGAAAAAAGGTGCCTCCGAGATCACTGATGTGATCCAGGATGGAATAAAAGTTAAGTGGGAGAAGACTTAGGAAGAGGTAGGGGTGGGGTGCAACTGACAAAAGGGGCATGTGGAAATGCCCTGACTTCAAAGATAGTGTTCTTCACAGTAACTGATAAAAGGCCAATGTGGACAGCAAAGATCAATAGAAGGAAGGGAAACATAAAAGAAATAGATCATCAGTTAGTTATGATCTAAAAATCCCCTTATGAAGAGGCACTAAAGGAGCCTAGAGCCAAGATCTGATCAACTAGAAGAAACTTCTCCTGGAACGCCTCGTTTCCTGTTCATAGCAGCTGGGTTTATATGAATGCACTGCCCGCTGAGCCTGCTAAACTGGCATGGCCCCTGGGGTGAAGAGATCTTTCTCCTCCCCACAGCAGCATTCTGTGGTGGCCCCTCAGATTTCAGACTTCTTTATTTTAGTGACTTCACTGAAGTTTAATTGACACATGATAGATGGTTCATATTTAAAGCATGCAACTTGAGTTTGTGCATAGGCATTCAACAACAAAAATATTATTATTAATTATTATTATTATTATTATTATTGTTTGCAACAAAATGACATGCCATCATCAAAATGTCTACCTTTCTGTGCCCTCCCATGTCCTTCTCCACTACAGAAGGCTCCAATTTAAATGGAACCATTGCTTTCATCAAAATTCTGGTGAGTTTGCTAGACCTATTTCTTAAAGGGCCCTCCTGGTCAGTTAGCTCAATCTAGAACATCGGAAGTAGATGCTTTTCAGAGATAGGCCACTCTGCAGAACCCACTCATGTTCTTGATGTAAGGCTTTAAGGATAATGTCATTTTTCTGAAAGTTTCAGAGTTGTGTTTGCTGCAGGGAAGCAGAATTCCAGACAAGGTCCCGTGGCTGACTCCACTCTCTCTGTGGTCACCTCACAGATCCCATTTGTAATGAAGAAGAAGGAACGGCCACCACCGTGGGCACCTCCGTCCAGAGCATCGAGCTTGTCCTCCCACCCCACGCAAACCATCATGGAAACACATTTGGCGGTCAGATCATGGCATGGATGGAGACAGTTGCTACCATTTCTGCAAGGTTTCAGAACTGTCCCTGGCGTGGGACTTGGGGCACAGGAGAAGTGGTTTGAAGTGGATTTCCTTTTAAAATGCACAAAACCTATGAAATGTATATTTCGTAGCCTTTCTTGCTTTGTGTACCAACCCAGGCAATTTTTTTCCATGAAGGAAAATGTGGGGTTTTGATCTGTGGATAAATTCATTGACCAGGGAAGCTGAGGAGCAAGTGTGATCAGTATTGGCTGCCAGTTGTCATTGTGCCCTACCCCAGTCCACAAATCACAGTGTCCTAGGACTTTCATCAGGAGGTGTGAGGATGAATGTGACACTCAATGGCAACAAAAAGTATTAATTTTCTTTGGGAGGGATTTCCACTGAGCACAAGAACCATGCCAAGGAACCATCTTCATGAAATACCCAGTGTGTTGTGCTAAACACCAAAGGTTGTGTGCAGATCTTCTCCACATAAGAGGAGTTGTTTACTTAGGAAACAGGTTACTTGCTTGTCTAGGGAAGCCATTCCACAAATCAGGTGTTTATGAGAATACTGTCAATGGTCATTGCCTCCTTTCTCCTCCCCTTGTTCCCTTAGCCGCCTGTGTTATGGGCATCCCTTTCTGAAGTCTGTGGATATGTTTAAATTCCGGGGACCTTCCACAGTTGGAGACCGCCTTGTCTTCAATGCCATAGTCAACAACACCTTTCAGAACAGGTAAAGTGCGCTCTGTGTTCACACTTTCAGAGTCATGCACAAGCTGTGTTCTCGTTTCAGCTGTGGAGGGCAGTATAGGAGCTACAGCACAACACCTTCGAGTTACGTTTAAACTTCACTCAGTCTGCGGACACACACGTTAGTCTTTGGTTCTGCTGTACTCTCTTCACACTCAGGAAATTGTAACCAGTTGTTTTGTCCCGTAGGGTGCTGGGACATCCAGCTGGCCCAGGATGGTTCCAGCTGGTATCTGCCATCCTAACACACTTATTAGCTCTTCCTGTTAGCATCCATAATGGGCCTGCTGCTTACAACAGTGAATCCAGGCTACCTCCTACCTATTTTTATTATTTGCAGTACTTAGTGTAAAGGTCTCACATAGTATTTTTCATTTTCCTTTTTCTTTTCTTTTCCTTTTTTTTTTTTGATGTAAAATAAAGGGTGGGGGTAGCTCTGTTTTCTGCCAAAAGTCAGCTCTCCATTCTTTTAAGCCATAGAACTATGGTTTTTAAGGAAGAAAGCATTCATCTTCCCCATTAAGTACATATGTCAATGGATGTGTGTACCCATAACGTTCCAGTGGGAAAGGAAAATGGGAACTCATTCAGGCAAACCTACAGTACCATCCTAGTACGTTTTAGCAGTTGTACAGACTTGCAGGCAGAGAAGCACCAGGGCTCTGTTGCTTGGTGAAAAGGGAGGCCAGCCACGCCCCAGTCCTCCCTGCCCACCGCCCTGCATCCCCGTTGCAGTGTGGAAGTCGGAGTGCGTGTTGAGGCCTTTGACTGTCAGGAGTGGGCCGAGGGCCGAGGCCGCCACATCAACAGTGCTTTTCTCATTTACAACGCTGTTGATGACCAGGAGGAACTCATCACCTTTCCCAGAATCCAACCCATTTCAAAGGTCAGTTGTCACCGCATAAGCTTCAGTGATCAGACCCGTGGGCACAGAGTTGCATGCAGCTTCCCACTGCCAAGCATCTCCACAGCTTTCAAAAGAGGTTTGCTTTCTTCTATGCCTAAGTCCAGGGGGCCCTTCCCTTTTCTTTTCTCTCCACATCTCTCTGGTGATGGGGTGTAACAGTGAAAGGGCCAGGCACGTCTCTCTACAGCTGCTGTGTGCCATATGGCTTTCTGTGTCCCCTCTCTGCGTCCACTGTTGTGGGGTGGGAGCATCCTGTTCAGATGCTACAGCACATCCATGGGAAACCCGTCTTCTCATCCAGGAATCGACTTAGCGCTAACATTCACCTCCGCTAAGAACCCCAGAGTGAAATCTAAGTGACTTTAGTAGCAGAAATTAAAATACTCTTCACTTTGAAAAGGAAATAAAAGGAGCTGTCAAAGTCCCCTAGCAGTTCAGACATCACCAGGAATTGTCACAGAGACACAGATAGTCTAGTGGAAGGAAACTTAAGGGTCACAGTGCCAAAATGTTAGAAATTGATTGATTGTACTGTTTTTTTTTAAAGGATGATTTTCGACGTTACCAGGGAGCTATCGCACGAAGGAGAATTCGCCTAGGCAGGTAAAGGATATAAAATATGTAGCGGGAGGTATTAAAAAAGACAGTTGTCTGGCTCCTGGCTATGCCACCATGTTCCCGCACTAAGTTCAACACCAGCTGTCGGTCTTAGTGGCACTGGCCTGAGTCCCAAGAAGTTGGCATGGCTGTTGCCTCTGCCTCAACGGCTCTAGGCCTGGCCCCATACAATAACCGCCATCCTCACAGATGTCACAATGCCCAGTAACCCAGTAAATCAAAACTCTTAATGCTTATAGTTAACCAGTCAGATTTATAAATCAATAAAATCTCAATACACAAGATACCCACACAATTTAGACACGTTATCCCAATTATCCTAACCTTTTGATATGCATAACTACCAGGGGATACTAAAGCCACATGGGTTCACATCCACTTCCATTTTCCTCTTTCCTTTCTCCTCCTGCATCCTTCTCTCCCCCATGCTTAGCTCCGCCTCCCTTTTTCCTGTCCAGTCATAGGCCTAATGTTCTAATATTTAAAATAGATTGGGCAGGGAAATTTCTGCCACAAAAATATGAGATTTCACAGGTTTTTCTTATCTGTCAAGTCATGTAACAAAGAGCCACTGCCTGGGGTCCTTTTGCCCACATAATCAGAAAGGAAGGGCCTAATGTTTCCTAAAGTTTAAAATGGCCCAGCCTGGAAATGGTTCTTTCTGATCCTATCACCAAAGAGAATGTTTTTAAATGGTCGATTTCAAATCAAGAAATTATCATGGGTCATGTGTTAAGCATAAGGAGAAAATTGTTACTTAATATTTTAATTTTTCAGGAAATATGTTATTTCCCACAAGAAAGGAGTTCCACTCAGCCCACAATGGGATATAAGCAAAAAGGTAACGGTTTTATGGTCTGGGATGTAGAATGCTTCGTGTGAATATCCCACCATCACAAAAGCAGAAACCTACTTGTTGAACAGATCGAGGTTATACCTGCATGGGTTAGATGACAAGGTGAACTGGATAACCCTCCATTTCTAAATGATGCCAAACAGGTCATCAGCTACTAGTTATTCTACTACTAGGTTTGAACTCTGTGAACAGCTCCCAAATGCTGACCCCAGGACAGTACGCCACAAGCTGGTATGCGATGTTTCAACCTAGTGTCTGGCCTTGGTTTGCAGTGAGTGACATGCTTATGCATTTGAACTTTCACAGAGCAAGAAGGATTAGTGGGGGCTAGGGAGATGCTCAGTGGTTAAACGGCCTGGAGGCTAGTCCAGAGGCCCCGGGTTTAATTCCCAGACTCACGAAGAGGCGCACAACCATTTGTGCCTCTGGCTTCAGGAGAACTGATGCCCTTTTCTGGCCTCCAAAGCCCTGTACACAGGCTGCCTAGACAGGCATACAGGCAAAGTAGCCATATACCTAAAATGAAAATAAATATTAAAAAAGGATTAGTCACTTAAACAGTTTTGACAATAAAATCTAATGTGGGGTCCACGTTTACTTACCACACACATTACTATACGTCACACTGAGTGGCGTCTGTTTGTTTTGGCTCAGGATACGGTCACATACGCACTTGATGACTGCATAGTTACCCTGTCTGCACTTTGACATAGAAGTTAGATATTAGCAGTAAATAGTTTATCTTATGCTCAATATTTTCACTTTGGCTAAATATATACCTCCTCCAACACTGGCCATTACTGAAGCGAAAAACGCTTGATCCCACATGTATATATTGAACACATAGCTTTACCTTTGTGTGTGTATTCTAGGGATCCTTAAGTAACACCAATGTAGAAGCTCTCAAAAATCTGGCATCCAAAAGCGGTTGGGAGATTACAACCACCTTGGAGAAGGTAAGTGCCCAGGGTTTGTGCTGCTCCTGTCACAGCAAATTAAAGTTGGCATGGTGTCCACGCTTCAGGGCTCCCCGCTGCTTTGCTCAAAGGGCAACAGTTTCTGAAAGTGGGCCTCCTTCTACCCATGAGCTTGCTGCTGGATGGCTTACAGCACTCCACACCTGCCCCACACACTCCTGCGTCCTGGTAGGCCTGGGTTCTCACATCACATCTCTTGCCTCTCACTCTCTCCTCCGCACCTCCATCTATCCAACCTGAGGATCTTGGTGAGTGTTGCAGTTAGGGTTTTGTTGGTGTGAACAGACACAATGACCAAGGCAACTCTTATAAAGGACATTTAATTGGGCCTGGCCTACAGGTTCAGAGATTCAGTCCATTATCATCAAGGTGGGAGCATGGCAGTGTCCAGGCAGGCATGGTGAAGGAGGAGCTGAGAGTTCTACGTTTTATGCCAAAGGCAAACAGGAGAAGACTGGCTCCCAGGCAGCTAGGATGAGGGTTTTAAAGCCCATATCTACAGTGACACACCTACTCCAACAAGGCCACACCTCCTAATGGTGTCACCCCTGGGCCAAGCATATATAAACTATCACAGTGAGCTAGGACACATACTCTCCCGACTCCACGAACTTCAGTAGCTCATTTCATCCTGACCTTTTTCAGACTAATTTATCTTTGAGTTCTTTTCTGTCTTGTGATGTTTCTTCCACAATCAATGTGAGTTGATACTTAAATGTTACATTGAAATTTAGGTTTTTAATGATCTTTTTCCCAAAAAGATAATAAATAAGACTTGTAAGAAGGAAGCCTTCCTTGTCTTGATTCTTTGTATCTCTCTCTTAGCAACTTCTATAATTTTTGCTTTTTATCAAATTGAAATAAGGGTGTATAATTTGGGCCTTAAATTTAGGATATTAGGAGATTCTTGCAAGCCAGTGCCGACATGTACTAGACTCTAAGTTCTAGGGGACATTTTGCTCAACCACTGTATTCCCAGACCATGGTAGTGCCTGACACTTGGAAGATCATCGGGATTACCAGCTTTGGGGAAACATTTGCTATATACTGCTGAAACACCAGTGAAACAGCATCCTTAAAAAACAGGATGACCAGGTGTCCCAACTGTCCTGGGACAGTCCAAGTTTGCACCTGCTGTCCCATCATGACTTCAGCCGTGCCTCAGTATTTCAATGTGGATGAGTCAGACAGGCCTCTCACCTTGGAATATAAGTAAATTCTAAGGCTACCTTTTGTCATTTTTAGTTCTGACCTTGACTTCTTCTGAGTGTTTTCTCTTTGTTGTTTTGGTTATTTCCTTGTTCTCATCATTGGATCTTTCCAGGGTCTTCCTTAGGCCCTTTAGATTCAGATAGGTTCCATATCTACGGGGCTCAGGAATGTAGGAACGGGTTTAATAATTAAGTATTGGTTTGTCACTATTGCTCATAAAAGGTGCCTAAATACCTTATTTTGTTTTCTTGATATGAAATCAGTTTCTTGCTTTTTTGTTAGTTTCTTGGCAAACCAACAGGTTTTACCACCCCCACCCCAGCTCTCTTACAATGTAGCTTGCTTTGAATCCAAGGTCTTCTTACATTTTCCTCCAAAGAACCTGGATCACCAGTGAATACTACAGACACTTTTAAAAATATTCTTATTTTCAATGTAATTGGATTTGAAGTCTGATATTTGTAATAAAATCAGACAGTACTATAGGATTTAATGCATATGTAATTGTGTATATATAAGGAAATAACTAGAAGTAATGTAAGAAGCAAAAGACAAGACTAGAAGCAGCATACATGCACATGAAATTGCAGAAGAATAACAGGAGGCCGTTCACAAGCCACCGGGATACCGTAGTGTTTAGCACACAGAGGCCAGCTCTAACTTGGTCAAGTTAAGGTCCTGGAAGACAGAAACACAGCAACAACAAAGGAGCTTGGAGGTGTGTGCTTCTCTTGGAGGAAGTGTCATGAATGAAGGTGAAGATGGCTTTCTAGGCAGTGTGTAGCTTGGGTTGAGTCCTCCAGGTGAGAAATTACCATGGGGGGCCTGGCCAGCAGGCACGGAATATCTGAACTCTGAGAACAAACTGAAAAATAAGGCAAGAACAAGAAATACATGGATGACACCCCCCCCCCCCCAAACAGCCTGGCGTAGGAAGCAGAGCAGCATCGGGGATCTATGTCAAAGACTATGATGGAAGAGACAGATCAGGCCTAGAACACCACCCGACCATCTCCAACCCCTTACTACCGATGGTAATCCCCTGCTGCCTCCATGAACTAGGTCTCTATAAAAAGTAGTTCCCTTTTCTTGTCTACAATGTAATCTCCACAACAACAGAACAACTGGAACAGTTGGAAAAGTTTAACTATTTCCTCTTCATTGTAATACCGACTCACATCCAGAGATTGGAGCACAGCATTGCTATGATGAAAGAGGGTCTGCTCTGGGCAGCTCATATCAGTGAGTCTGGAGCTACTTACACTTCATTTCAGAGAATAAACCCCAAACACTGGAGTTGGCTATGAAAGGAGTCTACCTCCACTCCTATGAGCAAAGGGAAGCAATCTTCTTGAGTAGCTGTTCTTGAAGTATCTTTCCGTAAAGCTGTCTGGATTGGTTACTGTCTGCTGCTGTGATAAGACACTATGATCAAGACAACTTCCAGAAGAAAATGTCTTATGGGCTTATGTTCTATAGAGTTAGAGTCCAGAACGGCAGAGCAAAGACGTGTGGAGTGGCAGGCACAAAAGAGAGTTCACATCTCAGCCTCAAGCAGGAGGCAGAAAGAACACACTGGAAATGACAGAGGCTGTTAAAACCTGAAGTCCACCCCAGTGACATCCCTTCTCCAACAAGACCATACTTCCTAATCCTTCCCAAACAGCCACCAACTGGAGAACAATTATCCAGAGTCTTACATGAAGCCTCTCCTTCAAACCACCATAGTGGCTTTTCTTCGGCAGATTTAAAGAGAGCCAAAGTGAACCACTGCCTTTCTTTTTCTCCTTTGCATCTGTGGCATTGGTTCAGGTAGCAGGATAATGAGAAGGACTTCCTTCTACCTTCTTTACTTTCTCATGGAAAGAATAGGTGTCATTCATTCATCCAGTATGGAATCTTGGCACTGGGTAAGTCAGTGAGCTCCATCTATAAAGGTAGGATTACATGGCCGCTACTCCTTTTGGCTCAAGGATAAAATATGTCTGCAAGCTGTTTAGCAACTTGCTGGAAAATTTCTGGTTCAATGTCCTAAGGTGGTCACAATGGAGGACTGGTCACTGGGTTACTGAAACAACAGGAATCTACAGGAGCTCCCTTGTGAAAGCCGGTAGTCCAAGATCAAGATGGAGGCACCCTAGTTGCTTCTGAGGAGACTGGTTCCTCACCTCTCACCTGGCTTCTAGAGCTGTGCTGGTTCCTTGGCTCACAGATGCATCACTGCCTTCATTTCCACATGGCTTCCTCCCTGTGTGCAGGTCCAGCTTCCCTTCTATAGAAAGACATCAGTCATAGTGGGCCTACCATACTGCAATACGACCTCAGTTTAGCAAATTACATTGGCAAAGACCCTGTACCATATAAAACCATATTAGAAAATACAAGAGGTTAGGACTCTACCGTAGAAGTGCAGGCAGGAGGGTGCCATAATCCAACTCTAAGCAATTGTTCAGCCCATAGCACAATCTCTCCACACACTCTGATTCATCAAAGCAAGCAGTCCCAAGGCAAGCATGTGACCAGTTCCACTAGCTTGGCTGTGCACAGAGATCCAGGCCTGGAGACACCTGGCCACTAAGCGCCTCTCTGGATTTACACCAATATGTCTCCTTTAGGTTCTGTGCTGATAGCAGCCAGGAAGAGTCCCACCTGGGTTTGTTTGTATTCAGCAAGTGCTCACAGGCTGGGCTAGGCCTTTCTTTTCAGGCTGGAACTAAAGATACACAAGGCCTGGAAGGAATGTTTACAGAAGTGGGTGGTTACTTGTTTGCTGCCTAAGCTACTGTAGTTGTGATTTCTCGTTTCTTCATTCTAGTAGCAAGGATGATATTGTGTTTAGATACAGATTTATGATTCAATAGAGGTCAGCTCTTCACAGCTTAATTTCTTTCCATCTGCCTGATTCCTGTGGTTGGAGTCCTAACCTCGTGTTTGTTTGTCTTTTCACAGCCTTGTTGCCATGGTAATGATTATACGATAGAAATTTTCGACACTAACTTCAAATCACCGTGAAAGAAATGGAGGAAATGAGCAGAATAAAAATGTGCTGTTAGTGGAGCACACAGCTCTGATGAAGGGGAGGAGGGGGAGGATAAGGAGGGGGAGGAAGTAAAGGAGGGGGAGGAAGAGGAGGGGAAGGTAGGGGAGGAAGAGGAGGAGGAGGAAGGGGAGGAAGAGGAGGAGGGGGAGGAAGAGGAGAAGGAGGTAGGGGAGGAAGAGGAGGAAGGGAAGGAGGAGGAAGAGGAGAGGGAGGAGAAGGAGAAGGAAGAGGAGGAGAGGAGGAGGAGGAAGAAGAGGGGAGGAAAAGGAGGGGGAGGAAGTGGAGGAGGGGGGAGGAAGAGGAGGAAAAGGGAGAGTAAGAGGAGGGGGAAGAAGAGGAGGAGGAGGAGGGGGAAGAAGAGGAGGAAGAGGAGGGGAGGAGGAGGAAGAGAAGGGGGAGAAGGAGGAAGAGGAGGGGGAGAAAGGGGAAGAGAAGGGGGAGAAGGAGGAAGAAGAAGGGGAGGAGGAGGAAGAAGAAGGGGAGGAGGAGGAAGAAGAAGAGGAGGAGGAGGAAGGGGAAGGGGAGGAGGAAGAAGAGGAAGGGGAGGAGGGGGAGGAGGAGGAGGAGGAAGAGGAGGAAGAGGAGGAAACTCAGAGCCACAGAAATGACATTAGTGTTTTAGTGTATGTCAAGTGGCTACTGTTTATCTAACAGATACTACATACTAGAAATTGGCCTCAGGATTCAGAAAGCAAATAATTCTTTGTGCTAAAGAAGTATGTTCTATGTGTCCTTTTGAGAAACTAAGCTTGTCCTAGAGATCATTGGTTTGTTTCCTGGGTCCCTTTAGCCCACTTGAAGACATGCCTGATACCCTGGGAAAGCACTGCAATCCAGTCTTAGGGTAAAGGGGACACGGGCCTGTGTGGTGTCCTGATGTCATTCTCTGTTTTTAGTGTGTGGAGGCAGGAAATATCAGAGAAATCGAGAGAGAAAAGCTTTTGTTCTTTATTTTTTGTTAACAACAACAACAACAACAACAACAAAACATGATGCAAATTAACTAGCCCACGTGTTATTTAGATGTCACAGAACTAGCATCCAAGATTGAAGGGAGATTGTGGTTGACCACATAGATGCCTTACCTGGTACAGGCAAGCACATGACTGCCCATTCACGTGTGTGCATAAATGTGACCATGTATGTGAGTGTGTGTGAGTGTGTGTGTGTGCACGAGCGTGTCTTTAAGTAAAAAATATATTTTTTCTCTTCTGTTTTTTCTTCCTATCTTTTAGATAAAAATATACACCCTGGAGGAGCAAGATGCCATATCAGTTAAGGTTGAAAAGCACGTTGCCAGTCCAGCACACACGGCTTATCATCTCTTGTCTGACCTCACAAAGCGACCTTTATGGGACCCCCATTATATGTAAGAACGAACTTAAATGTTTTTCTCAATCAAGCCTGACACTGTAGGAAAGATAACTTCAATTGTAGTTCTTCTCCACTGCTCAATGCATGGCGTATTGTTTCAGAAATGTAGAGAAATTTTAGAACTTGTTCCGCCTAAGCTGCTGCATGAGACTTAAAAAAAAAAGCCCAATTATTACACTCATCTGTTTCCATCTGTATTGATTAGCATAGGTGGTCAACATCTGTTGTGATATCACTGACAACTTCAAAGTTGATTTTGTTCCTATTTCTGAGATCCAGCTCAGCTGGGCTCTGTAGCACACGCTCTTTTCTTCCCTTCCCAGCCTCATGGCTCTTGAGGAGGTATCCAAAGTCTTCCCAGAACTCTCTTTCTGCCACGCCATAAGTCTCAGTGAGAAGCTGCTCAGTTAGCAGTGAGGCCTGGAGGAAGATGATGCTTGCTGCTCTCCCTGTCATCTGGTTGTGGCCTGCTTCTGTCTGTGATGCTTGCTGCTCTCCCTGTGCTCCAGTCGTGGCCTGCTCCTGTCTGCCCACTTTTCTCCCACAGCTTTCTGTCTCATTGTTTCTGGATCTCTCTCTTCCATCCCATTTTGCTGGAATGTGATTGTGATCATTTATGGGTCCTGCATCTGCATATTCGAACACTTAGATAAAGAGTGGTGTGTGTGTGTGTGTGTGTGTGTGTGTGTGTGTATGGGTGTGTGTGCATTTGTGTGTGTCTGTGTGCATGTGTTTGTGTGCATGCATGTGTGTGTGTGTGTCTGTGTGTGTGTGTGTTGGGGAGTTGTGTCAGCATCAAGCATGGAAAGATTTCTTTTACTTCATTCTTTAAATAGTATAGCAGCTATCAACATACCATTTACATTACAGAAGTAATAGAGATGATTTAGAGCATACTGAAGTGAAGGCTATGCATATGTTATAATTAAAATGCTGTGTCACTGTATGTAAGGGACGTGAGCATCAAAGGTTTTGGTGTTGTCACAGGTCCTAGGGATGACTATGGAGCTCTGAACCTTGTGTGCTGTACCCTGCAGTAACAGATTACGCTCAGGCCTAGTCTCCTAGGATACAGAGCACTGCAGCATCTCAAAGACAAGATATCTTGCCTTTCAACAACTTCTTTCAAACTCTTCTCTCACAATTCTGGTTCACTTGGCATTCCATTTAAATGAAACATGAATGAATGGAGAAACCAGTGAGTTCAATTAAATTCAGCTAAACTTGATTTGTCTATCTGCTTAGACTCAGGGTCTGCAGGAAGTATTTGCACTCAGCTCTCACAATAACTCCCTAGATAGTATTATCTACATTGTACAGATGAGATAATAATATGACTTGTCTAACTTAATACAGCCAGCACACAGTGGTCTGAGATTCAAAAGCAAAGCACGTGGTTTAGCTTCAAAGTTGCTTCCCAGCACAGTCTGTCTCTTTCCCTGAGTACTTGGATTGGCTTTCTATCCCGCTTGTCCTCAAAATGTTTTACTTGATCCTAGAAAAAAAAAAAAGGATTTTGTGAAAAGGTTATTACCTTCCTCTGGAGTTTTGAGGGAAGTGACCTTGGAGCCAGATAGCTGGCACCTTTCTATCCCACGAAAAATTACTCCTTCTGAACAAGCAGCTTGTTCCAAAGTCAGCCTTCAAGTAGTGTCTATGTGTGTGTTGGGGGTCAGCATGCAGGTGAATACAGATGCCAAGAAAGAGTTCGTGCCAATAAGTAAACAAACCGTATTCTAGCAGGTAGAAAGCACGTGTCTGAATACTGTTCTGTTCGCACAGATCTTGTGAAGTCATAGAGCAGGTGAGCGAGGACGATCAGATATATCACATCACCTGCTCGGTGGTAAATGGAGACAAACCCAAAGACTTTGTGGTACTTATGTCACGAAGAAAGCCCCTCAAAGATGAGTGAGTATATTTGCCTCATGTGACATTCCGGTTCCGTCTGTTGTAGACTACAAACGAAGGGATATGAAGACAAGAAAGCCATCATGGATGGTTCTAGTCTTCATTTGCATTCACCTGTTTGTTTTAAATATATGAATCTTCAGTCACCATTTTGATATGTATTCATGTATTGTGAGCTGTGTGCAAATGATTCATCAGCATTCTAAAGCAGCTTCCCTCTGCTCAGATATTAAAGTCAATATTAATAAAATAATATTAATAAAATATTTAATATTAATTAAAGTCTTGAAGAAAAACCTTCAAGATCTATCCCTTGTTATCAGTAACGTCAGCAAGAGGAGTGGTGACACCAGAAGTTGACTTAGAATTCCCGAAGGCCCTGCTGCATTCACTTTCTAAGCCTCCCACTGAGCGCCAGGGCCAGGATCCAGAATTTGAACATGGCTTTCCCATGTACACTGGACCACACAGAGCATGGGATCCAAAGAGCAGTGCCTCAGGTAATCTCCCACACGTATGGACTAATGGACATAGATGCTCACAGTAACATCTTCTATTTTGTCAAAAGAGACAAATAAATTGATGTTGATCTTATAAATGATGACAAATCCACAACACAGAGCTGTGTCCAACCTCCAACAAGGATAAAGAAGTCATGGGAGCACAAATATAAAAATGTCTCAACATGTTTATCGTTAAGTAGGAAAATCAAGTTACGGGCTGTATTTGCAAGGTGACTATATTTGTATAACAATCTGCATGTGTGTGTTTGCTAATGCTGCTTCTACCCATTAATAAAATCTAGAGGGCTGCCTAGCAAAAAGTAAGAAAGAAAAGCCATTCGCAAGCCAGGGAGTAGGACTGGAGCTCGGGCAGACCGAAGGGCCACTTTTTCTTCTGAGTCTCTTGTATCCAGTTATTGTTTGAATGTTGCTTTTCTTTTTAATTAAAAAAAATGACAGGAAACTGACATCACAACCTGTTAGGACACAGAAAAACTTCAGCAACTCTAGCCTTGTGATGTTACCTCATCCCCTACGTTTGAATGTTTCTTTAGAGAAGAGTTTTTGATGTGGACTACTCATCCAGGAAAATCCAGTTTTCAGAGCTCACTTCTGCCGGGACGATGAGACTTTCCCAAGGATTGGGGATATCGCCAGCACTGGATAACATAGCCTAGCATGCAGAAGGCCCTGAATTTAATCCTCAGAACCACAAGACTAGATTAATAAAATGCTGGTAACCACAGAGCTGCCCTGTCTAACAAGCATTCCCACAGAGTTAGAACATGTGCTCTTGTCTTTCAGCAACACCTACGCTGTGGCTCTAACGTCAGTTGTGCTGCCGTCTGTCCCGCCGTCTCTACAGTACATCAGAAGCGAGGTCATTTGTGCTGGGTTTCTCATCCAAGCTGTCGACAACAATTCGTGCACTGTATGTTTGATGAACTATTTGTGCCTTAATTCATTCTCACGGCTATGAGAAGACCTTCATTTCCCCCAGATCTCCTATCCATCTCTGTCCTATAATGTGTGTCCTCTCTAAAAGACGCCTCTTCCCTCCTTCCAGATTCATTCACAAACAGTTTCAGTCTCTTGCTTGAAAGTTCTCCAAGTCAATAAAAACTCAACATGCTGTATTTTCTCTTTATTGCAGGTGGCATACCTGAACCAGATGTCAGACAGCATCCTCCCTTATTTTGCTGGCAATATTGGTGGCTGGTCAAAATCCATTGAGGAAGCCGCAGCCTCTTGTATAAAATTTCTAGAGAATGCCACTCATGATGGACTGAAAAGTGTGCTATAAATGGTCAACTCTCAATTACCTGTAATTTAATTCCAAGTGTGTCCTTAGCCTTTTTACTTGGCAAGCGTTAGGACCATACAATGATTTACTATCAGCCTAAGCAAAACGCAGTTATGAAGAGATTAAAAACCAAAGTATATTCTGGTGATTTGGAGCTGAACTACAAGATGTCTAAAGCGTCACTGTGTGGACACTGGGAAATTGCCTAGATACGATATTATGTGATGTATAAAATGGGGTAAAACTAGTTAAAACATATCCCAGACGGCTCTAGATTACAGAAACTCAATGTGTGCTCTGCAGTGATGAGTTTATGAAATGCAAAATGGTGGGTTAAAAGCTGAGGAGTTATTCCACGGGCAGCAGACACCTTTGTCAGGGGTCTCTGAGAAGATGTATTCCATGTTTTAGAACTTTAAATTAGGAAGCATTAAAACATAATGGGATCCAATCAGTTTTAGTAATAGGAACTACTTTCCTCTTGTCGTTTTACATATATTCCAGGTAGATGGCCAATTTAGTATCTATTTCTATACACGCACACGCTGAGCACCTGTAAAGTGTGATATTACAGAGAGAATAAGAAGTGAGCCCCTCTGCTTTGTCTCTATTCCATTAGTCCTCTGTCGCCTACATGTCAGCATTTATCATTCTACACCATGATGTGTCTTAACTCATAAGAGCAAACAGAATGTGTCGGGTGAGCCTTCTTCAAAGGATGACTTTTACAAATGGAAGGAGATCGCCATCAGAGTTGAGAGCAAGAGACAGGCTAGGGCTATCCCGCTTTGCGCTCACCGTATCTCCACCTCTGCTCCCCTGCCTGCTCCCACATGCCCACTTGAATAATCTGGGACTAGGTACAGTTTTTTACTTATCTGCCTTAAGATTTTCCTGTATGTGAACTTTAGATCATGTTCTAAGTTTATAAATTACTATTTATATATCATAAGAGTAGATGCACAGAATAAAACATTCTAGAACTAAAACAACTTCTGGAAATGTTTTAATTCTAAAAGTTAAAAGATTTAGTAATAAGGGGCTTATATGACACGACAACTTAGTGTTCAATAACCTTTAATAAAATGGAGCCATCATAACTGCACTTATACTAAAAGCTGGGAATATGAGCTCCTCCTGACAATGTCTTACCGTGCTGGGCTTGCCTTTGTCCCTTCTTCCTGAAGGGAGTAGAGTTGATGCAGTGCCTACTGGTACCAATGAGCTAAGCTGAGGTGAATTTTGTAGACGCTGTGAGGAGCATTAGCTATGTATGGTTGGCCTTCTGTCTTGAACAGGAGGAGTACTGCAGTATTGTGACACGGATAGTAGATGACAAACACAGGCATGGAAAACATGGATCCATTGGATCTGAGGATGATTGTTCATTCTCCTGACAGGACTAATTTCAACATGATACACAAAGTGCTGCAGGAAACAGTTTATAACTTACATAATTCTAGAATTTTCCACTGACTATCTCCAGACAGTGGTTGGTGAAGTGATAGGCACACTGGGTTGGCTAGGTGACACGGACATCGTCTACACCCACCTACATTCATCGTTACCCTCACTAATGCCTTAAAACTAAATGAATTTGTAGAAGCAGGTCTTCAGCCACCAGCCACCATTCTAGTACTGCTGGTTGCATGAGGTTGGCACCAACGAAAATGGGAGGTGCAGGCCCGAGACATGACCATCTACACTGTTCAGTCTGAGTCCAGGCATGAGACATGTCCATCTTCACGGACTGTTCAGTTTGTCCGACTTCTAGGGAGTAGGAAGGTCTCACTGTTTCCCCAATTTCACTTAACCTCCTTCCTTGGTCTTCTTTGGCTGTTTCAAAACTAAACCTAGTGTCCAAAACAATGTTACAGAACATTCATTGTTAACCACAATAGCCCTGGGTTTGCATTGTCTTAAAAGCCTTTTAATGACATTTAATTTGTTTTCTGTGTGATCATCTGATTGGTAGGGGCATTGTCACTAACCTGTGTGTAGATCAGAGAACAATTTGTGGGAGCCAGCTCAATCCTTCTACCATGTGGATCCCAGAGGTTGAACAGATGTCATCAGGTTTTACCATGAGTCCCTTTACCTTACAGTGAGCTATCCTTGTGGGTCACGTATTTCCATTCACTGTACTGAGATCTTTTCTGCTAGGTACCTCAGTGCTCTGCAGCTTCTGCAAGCAGTTGGAATGAACTTATTATACATAAATAAAATGAATAAATGATACGCAATGTTGGAAGACCTGCTATTTGGGAAGGTAAAGCAGGGCGAGGGAGATGGGTGCTGGGAGGACTGATTTTGTGGTGACTAGAGACACGTGAGCACAAACCAAACACACACACACACACACACCTACAGAGAGAGAGAGAGAGAGAGAGAGAGAGAGAGAGAGAGAGAGAGAGAGACAGAGAGACAGACAGAGAGACAGACAGAGAGACAGACAGAGAGAGAGACCCATATCCACCAAAGGGTCAGTCCTGGACAACTCCCATGGACAAATCCCATGGACAATGCTTCTGGCACATTCTAGGAAAAGCAAAGAACCAAGTGAGACCCAAAGACTACATCCCTCCCTCCAGTGCCCAGGCTTTAAGCAAACGTGGATATTCGAAAGTAAGCAGTTGACTTCCTCAGCAGATATCAGCCTGCTGAGGAACAGGGACAGAAAAGGTGATATTTTGGATGGGGAAGCATTTCACAAGGCCTACCAAAGAGTTAATGGCTGGTGATAGCTCCTCGGGAAGGGAGACTCGCTTTGTTTTATGGGGAGAGGGGTGGCCAAGGCAGGTTGCTCACAATCACAACCCCACACCCATGTACGTTTGGGCTGTACTAATTGGACTTTGTGTGCTATTTAAATTTTTAAAAAATGACATGAAACCCACAGTGGAGCATGTTGGGGGCACTAAGGGGGATCTGGGTGGGGGAGACGGGGGTGGATATATTCATACTTTGTTGTATAATATATAAAATTATCAAAGAATACATTAAAAACATGGTTTTAAAGATCAAAAAATGGAAGTCACTTAAATGCAGATTTCATTAGAAACATGCTCGGCTTTACATGATTAGAGAACACTGTAAAAAGACACTAAGAGTGATAATTACTCAAAGAGAAATGTTAGCAGTTGACCAAGCCCTATACCCAGTTTTCTCATTCATGATTTCATGTGAAGTGCATGCTCCAATATCACTGCCCTGTGTCAATTCCTTTACTAAAGCCCACAACTCGGGTGGTTAAAAAGAGAGGGGATTAGGGTAGGTTTCCCTTTCAAGTCTTGTGGTATTTTTACAGAATGTTAAAGGTGTTTTCCAGTGCTTCAAACAAGACTGAAAGGTTTTGGGTTTAAAAAGCAGCCTTATTTTTCTTTAGTCTGCCCGGCTTTCTTTATGCAACTGAGTTGCTGTCTGCGGTACCTTTCCTTTCACCTCTGTCATAGAAAGAGATCTAGAGAAAGAAACGTGAAAATTGATCAGAGAGTGAGTTCCCTGGTAATCAACTGTCTGTGGAAAACGATAACTGATTTTAATAAAATTATAATAAACTAGAATACGTTTTTAATACAGCCTCACACTATTCAGCTCCTAGTTCCAGCTCACAGTGGAAGTGAAGTGTTAGGAGAACCCTGCCAGAGTTGGGACTTTGTCGGAGAAGCTGAGTGAGACGGAGATATGGGTGATTTTCAGGGAGTGAGAACATGATCTCTCACAGAGTCTCAGCAGGGTGAGGAAAGGGGAAATGTGGGCAAGAGGGATGGTTTCTTCCAGAACTAGCTTAACACATTGTTATTGGCGGAGATTAAGGGATAATTTTGAAAACATGTTTACAAGGTTTATGTAAAGGAGTATGTTTTACAGCTTGGGATAGTTTATTAAAGCAAAATATTGTTTATTCACAACAATTTGTTTATTCATTATTTCTTTCATTTGAAACTAACTGGAACCATTGGGGCAGGCATCTCTCTCATGGTCTGTGAAAGTCGGAGGCATCTGTACCCTAGTTCCTAGTAGCAGGTGAAGATAATCACTGTATGACGTCAGGACGTCAACGTCTAACTCTGACAGAAGTCGGTGGAACGGGCTGGCTCCTTCCTGCTGACACAGTGCTTGCCACTTGCTCAGAAAATACAAGGTCCAGGGTCTCACAAGCCCCTGTGTCTGGAGCATCCATTTCAGCACAGCTTGTCATCTCTGCTAGGCTTGCTGAGCCAAAGAAAGGGACACACATGCAGAGCCTCAAGCAAGATGGCCCTCTGAGCCTGATCAAAGGATCACATGTCCTTTGATATATTGATATATCAGATTTATATGGTTGCTTACTTAGAGTCTCAGACCCCTTGCATTTCCTGGTCCTAACTCAGCTCTCTTCTCACTACTCAGAGAAATCTTAGATTGGGAACTTCTTTCTCACTTTCTACCTGTGAGGATGAGGTGTGTATACAGCCTCACATATGTGCACTGAGGCCATCGTTCAGTTTTGGTTTCGTGGCCTTTTAAGAAATGTGATCGGGATGTAAAATAAACAAATAAGTAAATAGGTAAATAAACAAACATTTAAAAATAGGATGACTACTGACTGTTCTCTCCTTTCCATGCCCGGCTTAGAGTCTGTGGGAGATCCCGACCGTGGTGGGACTCTCCCAATTGTCTGCCTCCATTGTGAGCAGCTGGAAATTGTAGACTTGTCTCAGTTCAGACATCCAGGGCCCTGATGACTCTCTCGGCATGCGTCCTAACGCACACGGACTTGAGAGTGTCTGTCTCCTGCAGATCCAGAACATGGACTTTAGAAACAACCCCCTCCCCAGAAGGTGTGGTCCTGTAAGCAGGTGTCTTCTCACAGTCCCGTCTACCCCCCTTCTGCCTCAGCTCCCTTCTGATCACCAGGGTTGGAATCTCTCCACGTCAGCCCAGAACAATTTCTCTTACCTTTCCCAGTCTCCCCACTTCTTTCCACTCTCCTACTCCCTAACTACAGTCTCAGAAGCCTGCTCTTCAACCTTTCCCACTCCATCAGACCTAGCAATAGTAGGGGACAGCAGGGCTCCGTCCTTGGTCCCCTCTCCTGTCTCTAGCCTCCACCAGTCCATCTGTCTCAGGGTTTTCAATGTTCACCAGTGACTCCCACTTCTGCATCTTATTTTAACCCGTCCTAACCCTATCAGCTAATTATATACTTGAGCTTTTAGCAAGACATTGTCGTCTCAAAGTCAGTGTCCTTAAAACCCTCAAGTCTGCTGCCTGTCCAAGCTAAATCTACCTGCCCCGCCCCAGTAAATCATTTCTATGTTAAACAATATTACTAGAATCTGAACACTTTAAATAAACGTAACCACTGGAGAGATTGCTCAGTGATTAAGAGCAAGTACCGACTGCTCTTCCAGAGGTCCTGAGTTCAAATACCAGCAACCACAAGGTAGCTCATAACCATCTGTAATGGGATCCTCTGCCCTCTTGTGGTGTATCTGAAGACAGCAACAGTGTACTCTTATACATAAAGTAAATAAATCTTTAAAATAAAATAAATGTAACCAACACAACACCAAGTCAAACCACTGTCTTCTCTTATCTGGATATCATCTTCCTACAGCTCTTCCTTCACTCTGTCCCCAGTCTAGCCTCTCATGTCATGTTCCCTTATGGTGAGCAATTCCGCATATCACAGGAACGGCCAGTGTCTCCCAAGGCTCTGTGTGATTGTGTAGTACTTTATTCTTTAGAGCTGTTCTCTCGCTGCCATCCCTGCCTCCATGCACTGAATGAACTCTCTTATCACCTGCCTCTAAGCTTAGCCATCTAATTCCTCAACACAATATTAGCAGACATGATGCAGCCAAAGGCCTGAAGGATGTTTTGCAAATGGCCTTGTCCTTTGACACCTTTGACACTATCTTGGGACACACATATCAGGGTTGACGGCTGGTTTGGGGAAAGGCAGAGAGAGATGAATAATAGCGTGGTTTTATCAAAGGCCAGCCGAGATCAGTAACTTCCAACCAAAGGGCTAAGGGATGCAGACCTTCCTACTTGAGATCTGTGGAACTTGCCCAACCAAGACCTCTAACTCACGGTTGCATTAAACAGCGACACTGATGGATACAGCTCAGAAGACATGACTCCTATTAGCTACCTGGCCTTCTCCAACTAGCTTACCTCTCACCCTTTTCCAGCCACTTCATAGAGGGGAAGAACAGATGACTATCTGCCCAGCTATAGTGCTTAAAGCTTGTTAACAAGGTCTCCATGTCATTTATTTGGGAGATTACATAGGGCAATAAAGAGCCCCTGAATTACGTTCACAGACCTCCTTGCTGTTCCTTAGCCTCGGCTTGCTCCTACCTCATAAGTGAACTGATCTCTCGTCACCCACTGGGAAAACCCAGGCTTCTCTCTAGTCTTTGTATTAAAGTCATGTTAAGTGTATCTTTTCTCTCCCCTAAGAATGCCCGCTGCACTTCTAGGTTCCCTCTTTCCCACTGTCTAACGTATACACTTATATCATTTTTTTCTGTCACCTTCAATAAAATGTAAGCTTTACAAAAGCCAAGATTTCTGCCTTGTTCATTGTTATAACCCCAGTATTTGTGTACATACCAAGTTTTCAATGAATTATCTGTGAATTAAAATAACCCTTTCCCCAACATCCTCATTTTACTGTTAAAGTCTAAAAGTTCCAAGTATATTTGTATCCTTTTATAATGGAAGAATTTTTATCACACATTCACTGAAATACTTGCCAAGTTTATACTCTGTTGTGGTTTGCATGTGGAATGTATCTCTAGGCTCATGTTTAAACACTTAGTGCACAGCTAGGGGAGGGCCTCGGCATGGGGCAGAGCTGGAGGAAGTGGATCGCTGGGTGGACCTTAAGGTTCCTTAGCTCAGCTCCACTTCTTACACTCGCTGCTTCCTGCACAATCTGCCTCACACCGCACCACCATGCCTTGCTGCCAGGATGGACTGTGTCCTCTCAAATGCAGAGCCCATAAACCTTCCAGTGGCTGAACCTAGTCAGGTTCAACACAGGGTAAAACACAACCTGCTGTTGTCTGTGTTATTTCTTGGTTTAAGTTATCCAATTTGTGCACTTGCATACTGGTATTGTTTTTCTTATTAATTTTGATTCCATGTATGCATGTATTGTGTGTGTGTTGTGTGTGTGCATGCACATGCACACATGTGCCCTATGGTGCACATGTGGAAGTAGAAGGTAACTTTGAAGAAGTTGGTTGTCATCTTCCCACACATGGTCCTCAGGCCAGCTCCCAGGATGGGCTCTCATCTCTCTTTCTTCACCTTAGACTTGGTTCCTCATACAATCTCACTTCTACTCAAAGGCAACAGTGAAGTTTGCTTTCAGTGATCTGTTCTGTTTGTTCTTGTTCTTTACATACCATTTCAATGTGTAGAGTTCTAAACTGAAAAGGATTTTTCTTCTCACATCACAGAAGTCACATGCTATCTCCAGTTTTCACTCTTACTATGAGGTAGTAAATTTTTCTTCTTCCTTCTACACCACCCAGTTTCTCCTGACCTGCCCTCATCTAAATCCACCCCCTTTCTGTCTTTCATTATAAAGCAAAGAGGCCTCTAAGGAATCATGATATATGATATGATGGAACAAAAACAACCACTGGAATAGGACAAAACAAGCAAACAGAGAGAAGAGATCCCAAGAGAAGGGACAAGAAACAAACAAATACTCAGAAAGCCACTTATCCACACACTCAGGAATCCCACAAAACATTATGGAAGTTATAATACATATATAACTACATATGTGGATATAACATATTGTTCACGCACGAGGACCTGAGCTTAGATCTCTACTCCCCTATAAAAATCAGGCATGGCAGTGAAGCCTGTAACCTCAGTGATGGGGGTAGAGGATTGGTAGAATCAGGCAGCTCTCTAGGTCAGGTGGCCAGCCAGGCTACCCAAAATAGCAAGTTCCAGCTGCAATGAGAAATTCTGTCTTAAAATACACATGCACACACACACACACACACACACACACACACACACACACACAATGGAAAATGTAGGAGAGCAGAGAGGAGGACATCTGACAATGATCTCTGCACTTCACAGGAGCATACACAGGTGGGTGCAATTGCACACCCAGACCCAGAGATAAACAGTAAGTAAGTAAGTAAGTAAGTAAGTAAGTAAGTAAGTAAGTAAATACACTGTTCAAGAACAGTGTATGCAAAAGGATGCGGTTGGACATTGTCTTAGTTAGGGTTTTACTGCTGTGAACAGACACCATGACCAAGGCAACTCTTATAAGGACAACATTTAATTGGGGTTGGTTTACAAGTTCCAAGGATCAGTCCATTATCATCAAGGAAGGAACATGGTGGCATCCAGGCAAGCATGGTGCAGGCAGAGATGAGAGTTCTACATTTGAAGACTGCTAGCAGAATACTGGCTTCCAGGGAGCTAAGATGAAGGTCTTAAAGCCATGACCACAGTGACATACCTACTCCAACAAGGCCACACCTTCAAATAGTGCCACTCCCTGTGTCAAGTATATACAAACCATCACATTCCACTCCCTGGCCTCCATAGGTTTGTTCAAACACATGTGTCTATGGGGACTGTACCAAGCCATAGCATAATAAAAAGTACATTTAGTCCAAATTTCAAAGTCCTCATAGTCTAGCAGTCTTAACAATGTTAAAAGTCCAAAGTTCAAAGTCTCTTCTGAGATTCATCTAATCACTTTAACTGTAATCCCCAAAGCAAGACAGAAAACAAGCTGGGCAGACTCCAAACTCTGCACATAATGTCTGATGTCAAAGCAGTCTTTAGATCTCCACTCCTTTCTGTCTTTGTTGACTATAACAAAGTCCTTTCCCCTGGGCTGGTTCCACTCCCTGTTAGCAGCTTTCCTCAGCAGATATCCCAAGACTCTGGCATCTCTAACATCCTGGGGGCACCAAGGTAACTTCAATATTAGAGCTTTTGTTTCTATGTCTGGGATCCACACATGACCTTCTAGGCTCCTCCAAAGGGCTGCCGTCACTTCTCCAGCTCTGCCCTCTGTAGCACTCTAAGCTCAGGTTGATCCACTCCACTGCTGCTGCTGTTCTTGGTGATCATCCCATGGTATTGGCATCTACAATACAATGGAGTCTTCTGCTGCAACTAGGCTTCACCAGTAGCTTCTCACAGGCTCTCTTCATGGTGCCAAGCCTCAAATTCTTTTTATGTCCCTTTCAGTCCTGGGCAGTCAACTGCAACTGAGACGACACCTTCACCAACGGCCTTCCATGGCCTCTCACAGTGCTGAGCCTCAGCTGCTCTTCATGATCTCCTTATGCCTTCAATAAACCAGTTCCACCTGGGTGACTCTTACACATTACCAAGTATAGCTGCAGCACGAGGTACAACCTTGGCTATCTCTGGAACACAGCTTCTTTGTGCTCTCAGAAAACACTTCCCAGATTTCTCCTCAGTGATGCTGGTCTCTTCTTAATCACTGGTAATTTCTTAGCTCCAGCTAACAACATCAATTGTCCCAGTAGTCCCTTCTATTTTTCACAAAATAAAAAAGCCAGAGCCACATGGCCAAAGCTGCCAAGCTCTGCTGCTTGCAGGAGCTGGAACATGAAAACATGCTCAAATCTTCAATCTGATCAGGCACTTCCATGAAAAATACAAAGAACCTAGGACTGGATGGTACTTGTGTTTTCTGTTTAACATCCACAGATGTCACACAAAGAGCTAGTAAGCACATAAAAGGATGCCCAGCTAAACACTGCTAAGAGGAAAATGGAGCCACAACCAGATCCTAGCTTATACCTACAGGCTTGCCTAGAAGGAAAAGGAGGGAGTGCTAGTCTGAGAGTAGAAGCAATGGTCCCATTTGGAATGGAGTGGTCAGACCACCCTGAAGGGCACCTTTCCATCGTTTTAACCACACACATTATCTCTCTGGTCCTCAAATATGGCAACCTTGTTCGCACTCCATGGGCTCTGCCTTCCCTCTTCTGAGATGTTTTTCTGCATAGATTCATGGTGATTCTTTTTTCCTGTCATTCAGATTTCAGGAAAAATCTTCCTAAAACTTTTCTCTGGATTATCCCACGTGAAGCAGCTCCCAGCAACAGCGTCATCTGTTTATTAACCGTCACCTCACACATTCATGGAATTCAACCACTGGACATATGTGAACGGTTCTTTTATGTGGACACCTTTGGGAATCCAGAAATAACTAACCATACAAGTCCTGCTTTCTTATGGCCTCTAAGCTAGAGTAAGGGCTCCAAAGAAAGTCCTCGGTAGGATTTAAATTAATGGATTAAAGGTGGACCAATGGAATGGAAACCATCAGGAGGAGGAAGGGGCTGTTCCAAAGAGGGCAGCTTGCAGACACTGAGAGCCAGCAGGAGAGCTGAGTAAGGGGAGGGTGTGGCTAGAGAACAGGGGCTTGTCAAGCTGAGAAGCTGTGTCAAGGCTGGCAGCTTGGAGCATAACTGTGGTGAACGAAAAGGAACAAGAAAGGCACTGAGCAAGTTGTTAACTGCAGGTGGACTTGAGTTTGCTGTGTCAGTGGAGCGGCCAATTGGAACTGTCTGAGGAAACCAGGGATGTATGTACTCAGGGGCCTGTTGAAGAAAGGTGCCGGATGCACTTAGAAGAGAAAATCAGGTGAACAAAGGCCTAAGAGATAAAATACTAGCTAAACCTTATGGGGTAAGATTCATTATTTTATGTATATGAATGTTCTATATACATGTACACCTGCATGCCAGAAGAGGGCATCAGATCCCACAATAGATTGTTGTGAGCCACCATGTGGTTGCTGGGAATTGAACTCAGGACCTCTGGAAGAGCAGGCAGTGCTCTTAACCACTGAGCCATCTCCCCAGCCCGAAACATCCTGATAATGTAGTCGAACCCACCTTTCTGATATCTTCCCCAAGCCACCTTCACTCTTTACAGCCTGGTTACTAGGACGTGGCCTTGTTTGTTCATGGCCATGCTCCCAGTGCCTGAGAACAAGCAGAGCTTGCATGCTGGGTGGACAGAGTAAATGTCAAGCTTCTCCAGCGTTCCCAGTAGAAGAGCTAGCCCATCATTCCGGTGCCCTACCATCCCTGCCTCCAGGACCTTCCTTGCAGCATCTGTCCACTTTTCAAACGCTGCCCTCAACATCTGTTTATGTTTACTGGTTTTGGAGGCAAAGGGGCCACCAGCACTGTTGCAGTGAGAACTGTTCAGGGAACGAATACTCCCGCTGCTCCCTGGGGATGCAGGCGTCTGTGCTCTAGCGGCATCCACCGTCTCCAGTGGTGGGGCTGGCACTCTACGTTAAGCTCCGGGATGCTGAGCAATGTTTTGTCATCATGTTTTTCCCTCACCAAAAATAAAAGAACAGTTCCTATTAAGACTAGAACTGTTAGGCTGTGCAGACATGAAAACACAGGCCGTGTTTCTTTTCTTATTTGGTAAATATTTAGCTTTTGAGGCATCAGTAACTAATCACAGCTGCTTCCTTTAGTTACAAATGGATTCAATCAGGTAGAATTTGAGATGAAACTCAGAAACCACCAGTCATTCCATTATGCTGCACAATGGCATGGCAGGGCTTGTGGAATATATGTTAAATATGCATGTATTCATCAAATCAGACAAAGAAGCTAATGGGCCTCTGATTAGTGTTCTAACTCTATGATGGTGATGCTTCCTTCCATCACACCCTGGCTCATCTACAGCAGGCGAGCACAGCTCGGGGAGACTAACAGTCTGTCATGCTGTCACTCTGTCTGAGGAATGCACATTGACTTTCTGGCTGGAATTTCTCTCTTGAAAAACTGAAGGTGAAAAAGAGCTGTCATGCTGGCGTTCCTTTCTAATTCCTTGTATCAAAACTAAACAGGCCCTTGCTTATCTCTATTAAGGCTTTTATTTTATTAGTTTTGGAAACAATATTGGTTTTAAAGGGACTCTAGAGTGAGATTATCAATGACCAGATCAACAAAGACAAACAGCTCATATAATTTTATTCAGTATTAAAAATTGCAGAGTTTGTGACAACATATAAATAAATTTCTATTACAATAAATTGATACTCTGAATTAAGAGCATATAACAAAATATTTATTTATTTATTTATTCACAAGCTGAAAGGCATGTGCTTTGCTTAGGGGTCAATTTTGATTTATAATTTACATGTATATCGATGACTGCTACAATCAGGTATAGAGGCACTTAGTTATTTCTGAGTTACATCTGTGAAAATATGTTCTTAGTCACCTTGCCTGTAATCTCAGTACTCTGGACGCTAAAGCAGGGTTATTAGTTTGAAGCCAACCTGGGCTACACAGAATCTGTTTCAAATATAGACAGACACACAGGCACAGACAGACAGAAAGACAATACACACACACACACACACACACACACACTCCTAATCACCCTGTACTCCTTGACAGATAAGATTGTAAACAACCTGCCCCGATCAAGGTCAGAGTGGTGTCTATAATGCAGGTTTGCCTCCACAGGTGCCCAGTTTTCATTTCTAATGGTCTACTTTGGAGAATAACCTTGAGGTGGTACTTAACAACTGTACCAATTCTTATCAAAAATTAACAACTTTGGGTACTTTGGTTTTAGGTTTCTGCGGCTTGGGCACGTCCAGTACATCTTCGTGGTCTGCACTCATTCCCTTTGCCCAGCGACCAACTGTGATGATCCGATCTGTAGAGAGATTTAAAAAAAAAAAATCAAGATATAAAAACAACAGTAATCAAATGCTTCCACTTCGAGTGGTATCGGTTTAGCAGAGGAACTAGTTTTGACATGAATAATCACAAGCAGAGACGACTCCATCACTGCAGGAAAGTGAGCAATTCTGTAATTGATTGGAATCCTTGATTTCCGAGTACCACAGGCAATTTCTCATCCCAATTAGGGAAATGTGGCAGCTACTTTGCAATGCACAGACTGATGAGAGCGCTCCCCACTCCTTCCCTGAGTTCATCACTGAGGACTCAATGATTCCAAGAGCCCACGAACAGCAAGAGTTAGGAGGCATCCGTTTTAAATGCACGAGATTCCACCTGCAAAATTATACAGCATCTGCTTGTCAGTTTTGCCATTTGGGAAGTGGCAATGCTCCCAGGAGGGAGAATTCAAACCCCACTTCATCATTTCAGTCTCACTCCTACACCATAGAAAGACGATCTCCTTCTGATAAACAAGAACTCCTGGATTTCACATTTAAACATCTGGGCAAGAGAGTCAAACTGGGAGGACTGAGTCATGAGCTCGGACTACAGAAAATGAAGAGAAACATGCTTTTCCTCTAAGAAGCTCTCCTGGGGTGTCCTTCTCCTTTCCTTACTTCTAGTTTTGGTGTGTGTATGCATGTGAGGTCATGTGTTGGGGTACACATGCACATGTGTGTGTAAGCATAAGGAGGCCGGGATACAATCAGGAGTCATTCCGTAAGCACCATCTACCTTGATTTTGAGACAGAGTCTCTCAATGGCCTGGAGCACAACAGGCAGGGGAGTCTAACTGCGTAGTAAGCCCCAGGAATCCACCTCCCTGTGTCTCACTGGTGCTCAGACTACTGCATGCACCACCACTCCCAGCTTCTTAGTCAGTTCTGAGGGCCGTACACAGGTCCTCGTGCCTGGGCCACATCCCCAAGCCTGTTTGGCTTTAATACAAAGTTATCTCTATTATATCTAATCCTGGCAAACTAAGGGAATACTGATCTCCCTTCCTCAGAAGTCTGCTGCAAGCAGCCGTGAACACTTACCAAGTTCTTAATGATCAAGGCTAATATTTCACCAAAAAAAAAAAAGGACCAGCAGATGCTGTGTTGATAACACATTTTTAATAAGTTTAACAGTGTTTTACAGTCATCTGGGAACACGCAAAGCACAAGAGGACCCTCAGGCTTAGGAATGAGTTTTATCTTAGGAACCAATATGGTTTTGCTAAGTAAGAAAATAAGTCCTAGTATAATTACTTTCATTTCTGAGCAAACAGGAAAGCTTTTAAGACGCCTTTCAGAATAGACTCCTGCAGAACCAGCTCACTACCCCGAGAGCAGATCTCACGTTCAGGGACTCAAGGCTGTGCTGACTGCTCACAGGAAGTGGCAAGGTCACTCTCATAGTACAGAAGCAGCTGTCTATGGCCGGGCGGTGGTGGCGCACGCCTTTAATCCCAGCACTTGGGAGGCAGAGGCAGGTGGATTTCTGAGTTCGAGGCCAGCCTGGTCTACAGAGTGAGTTCCAGGATAGCCAGGGCTATACAGGGAAACCCTGTCTCAAAAAACAAAAAAAAAAAACAAAAAAAAAACAAAAAAAAAAAACAAGAAGCAGCTGTCTGCAGTCACCAGTGCCTCTCTGAGTTGTTACTAATGGAACTCAGTGCAGAGAGAAACACCCCTTACAAATGGAAGTCTAGGAGCTCACCTGAGTTCTGATTTTCAGGGCAATCTTTCTTAAAATGTTCCACGGAGCCACAGAGTTTACAGCCACCACCTAGTAAAAGAACAGAGTCACTGAGTGCTATATCACCCTGACAGGGCTTGCAGCATTCATGAGTAATTTCATGTCTATTTGATCCCACCTCCCCGATGACTGTAGAGGCAGCTGGAGTCAGGAAGCAGTGGGTACCACTACTCCTTTTAGTAATTCACTTGCCACTCCCAAATTACTAAACACTCACAGGTACTGAGCCTCTCCTTCTTGTACCTGACCTTCCAGACAGAAGTGAAGAAGAGGGACATGACAGAAAGCACAGTAGAGGGAACTCACGGAGAGAGTCATGGTGTGGAGCCTTCACCTGGACTAACACTTGTACGCAGGTACATGTGTGCACCCTGAGGAGGATGCCCACAGTTTCCATCCAGTGGACCCCAAAAGGTTAGGAAGCGTCACTGCTCTACCTAATAGGTCAGGTGGGGTGTCACTTACTCAGGTAAATTTGTTTCATCTGCTTGTCCTGCTAACCTGGAAAAATACTCCCATCTGTCTAACTTAGGCAATATTTCAGGATGGTGAACTACAACATGTGGCTTTTTCCAGCAAGGGTGTTTCACATAATAATCAGGCCTCTCATGATCATGCTTGTGTGAAATGCCTCATCAGAAAGTGTCCCCATAGGATGTTAACCTGTCTGCCATGTGTCAGATGTACTTCTCTTGCTTTACAACAACAACAACAAAATCTGGCTAACCATGAAAAGCCATTCTTGTTCACAAGTCAGCTTTCCAGGCCCTTCTTCATGCCAAGGTGAAGACAAAAGAGGCCCTTGACTAATGCACACACTTTAAAAATGATGAAGGCCATAACTGAACAAGATCCAAGATGCCACTGATTGTAAAGTGTGTCATCACTTCACTAGGCAACAAAGATGTCAATCATACAGGACCCCCCAACGGCAAGATACATTCTGACTTCAGATATAAAACGGTGGAAAGTGGATCTTAGAATCAGTAAAACCAAATTTCCTTATCTCATTTTACAGGTGACAAACTGAGGCAACACCAGTTCACTAATTTGGCAAAGACCTGCAGCTGATGAGTGGTACTGAGTCTGAGTCCAAGAGCTACTTGTTTTTCTACTGGACCCTTGGGAAGCAGGACCTCAAGATAGGGCACAAGATGCCTAAGACCCAACGACACCAGCTCTCTCCTTAACAGGCACAATCCCTTCCTGCATGTCTTCAAATACAACAGCGCTTATTGCAGGCTCTTAAGTCATTAGCTGAGCCAAAGACAAGAAAGTTACATGAAGCCCCGGGTCATGAGTAAGGAGAAATTTCAGAAACAAATATCACAACAAAACAGGACAACATACACCATCGTCTCTAGCAGAATGCCAGGCTAATGACATCATTAGCACACTGCATTCCTTTTGGAATCTTTTACTACTCGGAGATTGAAACTCTGTGCTTCTTTTGAGCTTTAACACCCACAGTGTTAAATATTTTCTCACAAATAATGATGAAGCAAGGAGTCTGAGAATTATGTCATAGTTTTTCCTGATTTATTAATAAATCAGACTAGAGCACACGAGTAGCCCGGCACAGAGTAAGTACTTGGTAAAGGCATGCAAGGCTCCACCTTTTCAACAATGTATTAAAAAAACAGATAAAACATGTCAGATCGAAATTCTGAGCAATGGTGCACATGTCTGAGACGTGAGGGTAGCGACACTTACCGTCAGCGTAGACTCCTTTTGTATTATCAGGACAGGATCTGGACAGGTGTCCCATTTCTCCACAGACAAAACATTTTGCAAAAGGAAATTCACCTGTAAGATTCAATGTTCTCATTATTTTATTGTGTATATGGCAAGCTGTATAGTTCACACCACTTTAAAACACTGTAAATAGAAAAGACATCTTTTTACCAAGTTGGCTATTTAATGTCACCTTCCCTCAGCACCAAACAGGAAGCTAAGTGAGAACGTACCAAGCGCGGGGTCCACGTTAGCTCTGCACTTCGTCATCTCGTGCTCCGTGGACCCGCAGCGGTAGCAAATGCCGGTGCCCATGTCCTGACTCTCTAGAACAGCTGGGCAGTCAGCAACCCCATGGCCAGGCTGTCGACAGTGGAAACACACCTGGGGAAACAAAATATAAGTTTCACATGGCTAAACTACTCTCCTGCCTGTACTAATATTTCATCAAAACTATCATTATTTTGCATTTTAAAGTTTTAAAAAAAAGCATCAGTATTGTATCTGTAGAAGAAAGTACTTTCCACATTCCCAGTCAAGTGCCTTTTTTTTTTTTTTTTTTTAGGTTTTTTCGAGACAGGGTTTCTCTGTGTAGCCCTGGCTGTCCTGGAACTCACTCTGTAGACCAGGCTGGCCTCGAACTCAGAAATCCGCCTGCCTCTGCCTCCCGAGTGCTGGGATTAAAGGCGTGCGCCACCACCACCCGGCATCAAGTGCCATTTTTATCACAGGGGCTTAACTGCTTCTTAGAATTAATTCCATTAATATATTAATATCAGTCACAAAATTATAAATGGCTTTGTAGGAGGCAATAGCTCAACTGAATTGAACAAGTATGGCTCACACATCTTTTACTAAGGATTCCTGCACCAGGATACAAAAGGTGTGTTTGGGGAAGGGTCTCCATAGAATCAGACCACAAGACTTTTATTTTTAAATTTCATAACTGAATGAAGCTGGGTTCAGTGTCTCCACTGTGATTCAGATCACAGTATATGAGCTATCCAGGTAGGTCAAGCAGTGGAAACAGCTGTGTTACAATGGCTGCGTGGAGCGGCCCAGGAGCCAAGGTTCATCAGTGCTGGGAGGAACCAAAGCATCATTAAAGTGTGGGTAAGAAACTGGCACCTGAGATCCACAGTGTTCAGACAGCACTGAGGACACTCCACTGGCCTGCCTGCCCAGCAAGCGCGGGTCTACAGTCAGTAGTAAGAACAGGAAGGTCAAGAGATCACTAGAATAGCTGTCTGCCACATAGAACAGTTAAGACAAACAGCATGAAAGAAAAACCCTATCAAAAAGAAAAGGTCAAGTCATCACTGGCCAAATGCTGTTACAGAAACTCTCAAAATGGGGACTCTGACATAACATGAACAGGTTTACACAGGCCAACTGCTTCAAAACATTAAGGCCATGACAATCCAGCATACTTAGTACTGCCTGGTTCTGCTTCAGGCCCAACATGGTGGAGGGTTCCTGGAGTTTCTGAGCACCAGGAAGTGATAGCCTACATTTTGTTCAGTGGGACTGTGGATTAGATGGAAGTGTAAGGGAAGTCACAGCCTATTTGGTGAGGACAGAAGGCAGAAGGTCTGGTAGACTCCTGTTCCAGTAATCGTTCACAGGAAGAACAGCAATGTATCTCATCTAACTACTTGCTGTCTCTAATAAAGTGATTAGCTGAAAGGAATTCCGGAGACTATGTAACAGTTGGTTATCATTGGCTCCAAACAGTAATATGTGAGGGCTCAGAGCTATCATCCAAGATAGAAGCTACAAATGGTGGAAATATTAAGATGCTAAAAGAGCAATTAAGTAAACTACAGGAAGAAGGAATCTTACACTGACTCCAGGACGTGCCAGTAACACAGCCAAGGATGTGAATGCTTATTCACAACAGTGACACTGAGAGACTTCATGACTATAGGGGCATCTGGTTAGTCAGAGCATCACCCAGACTACACGACTTACAAAAACAGGGCTCTTCTGAGAACTGTGGCGGCCAGGTATGATGGCACATGCCTTCCACTCCTGCACATGGGAGGTATGGACAAGAGGTCACCTTAAGTCTGAGGCCACCCTGGTCCACATAGTTAGTTCCAAGTCAGCCAGAGCTACATAACAAGATCCCATCTCAAACAAAACATCCCAACAACAACAAAACCCTAATGACACTAATTCATTTCACATTCAGGTGGAAAATGGTCAAAAGCACAAAACGGCATTTAAACCATGAGCAGAAGTAGGACAGGACTTATCAGAAGCTAGTAAGACCATCATCACTAATATTTTTTTGTTTTATAAAATAAATAAATAAATGCAACTATTTTCTTACATTGAAAAGACTTTAAAAGTTTATACACTAATTAGTATTATGATCACCTATACCTATTTTCAAAAAATTACAACCACCCATATACAATAAAAAGATGGAATTAAGTCTGGACAGACAGTCTGGATATTAAGAGCATTGGGTGATATTTCAGAGGACCCAGGTTCAATTCCCAACATCCACAAAAGGGAGTGGGGCCTCACTACTGTCTGTAACTTCAATTCCAGGGGAACTAACGCCCTCTTTTGGCCTCCTGGACAGCAGGCACACAAGCTAGATACACAGGTCATACACCCAAACATAAAATAAAAATTTATATTATCCAATACACCCTAAAATAAAATTTTATTTGACCCACAGCCAGACATTGTGTGGATAGTCTAAACTGGAAATCTTTGTGGGCACCAGATGGGGTTAAGGACACCAGGAGAACATGGCCCACTGAACCAACTAAGCAGGGCTCATAGGAGCTCACAGAGGCTGAAGCAGCAAGCACAGGGCCTGCATGGTCTACACCAGGTCCTCTGCGTATGTTATGGCCGTTAACTTGGGTTTTTGTGGGACTCCTAACAGTAGGAGAAGGTGCGTCTCCGACTCCTCTGCCTGCTCTTGGGACTCTTTTTCTCCTATTGGGTTACCTTGTCCAGCCTCAACATGAGGGCTTTGACTTGTTGAACAATTGTATGTTGTTTTGTTGTGTTTGGTTGCTCTCTCTTAGAAGCCTAGTCTTTTCTGAAGGAAAATGGAGGAGAAGGTGATTTGGGGAGAGGGCAAGGGGAAGGGGACTGGGAGGAGTAGAGGGAGTGGGAAATGTGGTCGGGATGTACTGTATGAGGGGAGATCTATTTTCAGCAGTAGCAGCAGCAGTAATTTGTAAAGACCATGGAAGTAAACCAGGGATTTACATTCAGGCAGAATGTTAGTGTTCAACGTATGGTAGCACACACTTTTTCAGTCCAGCTCTCAGGCGGCAGAGGTAGACAGATCTCTTTGAGTTCAAGGCTAGTGCGTTTATGGAGCCAGATCCAGGTCAACCAAGGCTACAAAGTGAGACTCTTTCTCAAAAAAGAAAACGAAACAAAAACCCAGACATAAGGTAGAAGGTAAATGAAACGTACTTTCAAAAATGTCTGTTTGGGCTGGAAAGATGGCCTAGACAGTAAAGTGCATGCCACACACACACGCATGACGACCTTTTTCAAGCCTTAGCCACCATGTGAAAAACTCAAGTGTGCAAAGCACTTAGAATCCTAACTCTGGAGATGCACATGGGCTGCTGGCTAGCCTGCACAGCCTAACTAGAAAAGTTCCAGGACAGTGCAAGACAGCAAAAGACCCCATCCAAACAAATGATGACAGCTGAGTTTGTCTTCTGGCTTACACACACACACACACACACACACACACACACACTTTAACATACATATACACCACACACAAATGGCTTTTGGCTAGGCACGGTGGCCTATATCTGTAAACCCAGCCACCCACACACCAACCACACACAAATATGTGCAGGAGCACAAATGGACACACCCATACATGGCTTCTGCCTAGGCACGCCCAGCAGCAGGGTTGCTATAAGCTTAGAAGCCATAATAATGCTGGCTCTGTGAAGCCACAGTGCCTGGCCTCTCCCAACCTGGGAAGCTTCCTGCCTTAGCTTCTGGAATCTCTCACTTCGAAACACAGTTCTCAAAGATTCCTTAGCTTCCAAGAAGAGAGGATTACAGGGAGCTGGCCTCTTTCTTGTGAACAAATATTTTATACATAATAACCAAAGAACATCCAAGTAATGCAAACCACCTTTAAGCTGGAGTATCTAGAGGTTCTTTTGACAGCTATTTGAAAAGGTATTACCATAAGGCAGTGGTAGGGCAAACACAGGCTTTGAATTCAGTTTGACTGTCACCTCTAGCATGGACCAAGTGGCTTTCAACAAGTTACTTAACCTGGACATACTTCTATTGTGTTGTCTGCCTGTAATAGGGGAATACTGTCATGTGTGCAGTGTTGCTGTGACAACTACCCAGTATGTTGTGTGTGTGTGTCTGTGTGTGTGTCTGTGTGTGTATAAGAAAGCACAAGCCTTAAAAGCTGCACTAGGACAGCAGCAATTGGGCTCTGTTACAACAGAGCTGTGTGAACAGACAAGTAACACCTTCTAGTTACACGAAGAAGTAAATAACATACAGCCATGAGCGCACCATTGCATTCTTCTTTGCCGCCTGTCTCTTTAGCCTCCTTCCTTCCCGTCGACTGTCCTTCTTCAAGGCCACGGCAATTTCTTCCCTCACTTCCCGGCTGTCGGCTGCTGTCAGCTGTCCATGGTGAAGCACTTGTGAGCTCTGTTTCAGGTACTCCATGAATCCATTCACATCTTCGTTCAAGTATTCTTTTTTCTTTTTGTTCTTTCTGCGTTTTGCTTGGGGGGCATCGTTTCTAAGGGACAGCCCACTGCTTTGACATGGCTTATGATCTGGAAGGTTTTGGTTTGCTTTCTCCGCAGACCCCTTCTTCATGTCCTCCCATGATGTCGCTGACAAGGGTCTCCTATTATTTGAAGTAGTAACTCTAGCCCACCTGGTCATGGTTGGATCAGAAGTACTTTACTAATCTGTAAGATAATAGTAATTAATTAATTAAAAATTGAAGAGATACAGAGAGGTCATTACTATCAAATATACTCATGTTTTAAACTTTAAACCATTAAAACTCTTCATTTAGGTATTGTCACAGACATATGGTATGCTGTGTAGACATTTCTCCAAAGCAATTCTGGTATTGATCAGAAAGGTTCCATTTCAGTTGAAGAAAACAACATATGCTTGCTTAAACCTAGAAAGTATTTTGCCAACAAATGATTTTTAAATTAGAAATCATATATAAATACTGTAAACAGCCCCCTCAAATCCTTCAGTCTTCCTGGCCATTTCTTTTCCTACCTTTTTCCCCAGTGTACTTTCTCCAGACCTGCTTGCATAGTTTGCCATTTCAATGCAACAACTTGCAAAGTACATTAGTAAACATACAAAAGTCTTCTCCTTGCCTGTCTTTCCCCTGAAGATGTATAAAGGCAGTCTATAAAGTGTCTGCAGTCACGTGATAGTCTTCTCTTATTAATGAGGGTAACTGCCATTTGCAGTCCAATGGTTTTAAATCATTTTCAATCATCCCATTTTAGTGATTCAAATTGTAAAATAAGCTTCATACTAAGAAGTCTTGTTTGTGTACCCTTAATAAATATGCATAGAGGTTTTCATTTACAGTATAGATGTGAGCATTTTTTTTAAAAGAGTGTATTTTAAGACAAATTATTTGGCTCCAACATAAAACTGAGTATTTTACTCTGCATGCTACCTAGCAATTCCGAGAACGGTTTCTTTTTCTTCTTCAATGAATGAATACTCCAGACACAATCAAAGGATTATTCCAACTACCGAGTTACCACCTTCAGGGCAGCATCCTGTGTGCCAAGCAACTTAGCGTCTGCAGGTTATGTGGGTCTGCAGCATGCCTTCAAGCCGGTGAGTGACGCTGTACGCCACTTTACAGTGCACTGGTCCCTGGACAGCCCCGGTGCTCCCGCACGCGTGGCTTCGCTTCTCCATGCCCGGCCCAGCAGCGCGTCCCGCGGGCACCTTAGTAAGGCCTGCGAGGCCCGCTCCCAACTGCGGAGCCGAGCGATCCGACAAGCTCCCAGGCTCTGCCCTCGCGATCTCCCGCAGGAGTCCGGCTCCAGCCGGCCAAAGTAGCACAGTGGCCGGCACACCTCAACCGGTGCCGCCCGCGTAGCTCCTTACCCTGTCTAAATCCTCCAGAGCAGCTGAGACAACGAGCCAGAGAAGCCGGGGTCCGGTCGGGGGCGCGGCCATAGAGACCGAGACCGGAAGTGCACCTTCCCCCACGCGTCACTTCCGGCAGGCCAAGCCAGGGAACCCTGAGGCGTTTATGCGTCTTAAGGCTGGCGAAAGTGGCTAGTGCAAGTCTGTGGGTCGTGCATTGTTTGCAGGGCGCTGCACTGGATTCCCGGGACACAAAGATGATCGTGATGAGCTCAGTCTGTGCCATCCGAGAATGTGCAGTCTAGAGGAGAGATAGACGAAAGGACTCTTGGGAGTAAGGTCTTCCTTACGATGTCCTTTGAACTGGACTTTAAAAATACAAAATGTAGCGAAATTGGCTGTGGGAGAGAACCGAGGCTCCGCAAAGGTGTGAGCTCAGGAGTATCACTAAGATACAAGTCTGAAGAGACCTTTGGAGCCCCTGTTGGTTCTGGTATTTCATGATTGTCCTGCCTGGAACTAATTGAACATTCACACTTTGTGGGCAGAGTTCATGTTTCAAGAAAATTCTAATCCTCCGTCTTATTAGTCCCCCTCGGGAAACCACCCCCAGTTATGTTCAGTGAGAAATGTTATGTACATATACATCCACTTCCTCTGACCCTCTGCTCTTCTTGCCTTTTGTCTGTACTAACTGTCCTGTCCCTTGTCTCAGCTTTCATGGTGTTGGCCCAAATTACTGCAGCTCATCTGGGCAGACTTTTTTTGCGCCCTGCGTAAATTATTTTCCACAAGTGAACTTTTTAAAATGTAAGTCAGAGCACCAAATCATATTTGTGCCTTCCTGCTTAAAACCCATCTTTTCTCACTGTTGCCATGATATTCAAACTTTGGAGCTTATGTTACAATCTCTGTCCTATTTGAGCACTGTACAAAGGGGCCTTCCTCATTTTCTTAAGTGGCCGCTGCACTTGTTTAGCACCAGGATTTACATATGCTTTTCTGCTTGCATAATACTTTGGTTTCTTTAATTATGTTCTGTCTCAAGACTTTCAAGATTTTATTCTTATCTAAGCCTCCCAGATATCTTCTCCCACTAGACAGTATGCCAGGACATGCTTTCTGATACTTTTCACAATGGATTGTATAATAAGTTTCACTGTATCCTGGTTGCCTCTCAGGTAATTGATTCCCGTTCCTTACTATATCTGTTAATTGGATAAAGAACTAACATGGGCCCAGTTTTTCTTGAAAGGAAAATCGATGTCAGAAAAATATTGTGATTTGGTATATTAAGTGCCACAAATATCCCAGAAAGTTTAAAAGTACAAAAAACAATCCTCTAGCTGTTGGGAAATGAACTTCTTAAAGATGGGTGATGCGACCAGGTGTGGTGGTGCATGCTTTTAATCCCAGCACTCCCTAAACAGAGGCAGGCAGATCTCTGTGAGCTTGAGGCCAGTCTGGTCTATAAATCGAGTCCCAGGACAGGCAGGGCTATTCAGAGAAACACTGTCTCTAAACACAAGACTAAACAAACAACGATGTGTGATAATGCCCGGTATATTATAACTTAGTGACCTCGACTCCAATCTACTAACATCCCTATGAGGGTTTATTTTCTGTGGGTGCCTAGCCTTGAACACAATGTGTACCACTAGATGGCGCATTCAAAAAGTGTATCCTTTTAATATGAAAGTTCCTTGAAGATCTGATTTCTGGAAGTGAAGAAAGGCTTCTGTTTTGATGAAGATTAGTAGTTGAGAAAGCAAATAGTAGTCTGAGTCCTTTGGGATGCACGAGGAAGCGTTAGTATTCCTACTAGTAATAGCTACTGTTTACTGAGTATGTCTACTGAGTATCCTGACATCCTACTGCTTTCTCCATTGAACAACTAGGAAATAAACCCAGAGAGCTAAAGTCACTCAAGGTCATACAGGCAGTAAAAAACAAAATGAAACTTTGAACCAAGATTTCAGTTTGTAGTTATGAAGTCTACTCTTTTGAAATACTGCAGATCACTGTCTACTTGAACTTACTTTAAATATGCTTCATTGTGTTATCTATGTCAATAAGATTTAGGGGTGTATTATAATTCAAGAGATTATATTTTATTCTATTTCTCTTTTACTTATTGATATATTATAAACGTATTATTTCATGACAAAAATGTAAGTTAGAAAAATGCTAAGTGAGGAGCCAAGAGTCTCATTATCAAGGGACGTGCTTCATTTTTTATATTGTAAAGCATCTGTATTCACTAGTGTTCTCTAGAGGGACAGAACTGACAGAGTAAATATATATTACTATATATGATAAAGGAGTGTTTTATTATTACTTTGTATATATGAAACTCACTATGCAACTCAACAATAGCTGTCTACCAAAGGAAGATCAGAAATCCATTAGTTGTTCAGAGCACAGGATGAATGTCTCAGCTAATCTTCAGAATACACTGGAATCCTGAAGTAGGCTCCCATACCATTGAAGGAACTCCAGCCAGAGCAAGCTGGCAGTGAGAGCAAGCTGTTTTCTTTTCTGTCCTTTATATATAGACTGCCAGCAGAAAGGTGTGGCCCAGATTAAAGGTGGATTCTCCCACCTCAAAAGAGCTGGATCAAAGGTGTACCTTTCCCCATCAAAAGATCCAAATTTAAAAAAATGGGTCTTCCCACTTCTTAAGATTTAATTAGGAAAAGTCCCTTACAAGTGTACCCAGGTACTTAGGTTTTAGTTCATCTCAGATGTAGTCAAGTTGACAACAAAGATTAGCTACCACAGAATCTTTAAAAGGATACATGATAAGCAGTAACACGCCAAGTATGTAACATAAAAGTCTATAAACATATAAACATTTCTAACATACCTTTGTCAACTTTACCCAGTTTAAGACACTGACCACTGCCGCATATTCTTTTCATTATATTAATGTAATTTTAACACGGACGGTATGTGTTTATGTGTCAAACAAAATGAGTTTATATGATGATATGAACTTTATGAACCATTTCTCATCCTGATGGTACTATAAATCTCAGACATTGTAAAAGCTACCATGAGATTCAGAAAAATAAGCAAGTAGTTGTGAAGGCCGGTCAGAATCTATAGACAGAAGCACATGATGGAATGTCCCCTTCAGTACATGTTTGCAGAAAGGATATTTGCAGCCGGGCAGTGGTGGCACACGCCTTTAATCCCAGCCCTTGGGAGGCAGAGGCAGGCAGATTTCTGAGTTTGAGGCCAGCCTGGTCTACAGAGTGAGTTTCAGGACAGCCAGAACTACACAGAGAAACCCTGTCTCGAAAAAAACAAAACAAACAAAACAAACAAACAAACAAACAAACAAAAAAGAAAGGATGTTTGCATCGAGAGTGGGCCTCAGGCCTAGGTTGCATAGCATGATATGAATACACCATAATAGAATCTGAGGCACCATCTTTCAGTCTGTAAGACCATCTAACAGCTGTACCTGGGGGAATGTAAAGGCAGGGAACTTGGAAAACAAGTCCTCTGCTTTTGAGTGTAAAAGACTGGCCCCTGAAACACCACACACAAGACAAACTCAGAAGCTTTAAAATGAACCAAGATTGGAATTGCCACCCACAAAGCATGAGATGAAATTGACAGTACAATTTCACATTAATTGCTTGCTTGCTTGCTTGTTTGGTTTTTTTGTTGTTGTTGAGAAATAAAACAGACTTGAAGTATGTACAAAATAACATCCACCATGTCCAGGATAAAATCTAAAATGGTTTTGATACACAAAGAACTAGAAAAATGAAAAACATTGCCAGAGGATAGAACCAAAAGAATAT
>NW_021621185.1:14493468-14578931 GCF_004785775.1 Grammomys surdaster
ATATACACACACACACATATATATATATATGGAACTTTTCTGAATTGGCTCATATGATTGGATGTTTGTTTAAACTTCACATGATGGGGAACCAGACAGCCCAGTAGTTGTTCAACTAAATAGTTACTCCAAGAAGCCAGAAGCCTTATAAGGAGGTGACATGGGCAATGATGGGAAAGTCCAAGGTTGAAGTCTAGAAGCTTTATAGAGACTCACTGATATGTCTGCAGAGGATGAGGTGTGTGCTATCCACGGTGGCTACAGTGGCAGTAATGCCGTCACCCAGGAAGAAGGAAGCAAGCATAACCTGACCAGATTTCTCTCTTTCCACCTTTTCACCGCCCCTCCCCAGGCCTACTGAGCCATGCTTCCACACTGAGAGTGAGTTTTTTCCTCTCAGTTGCTCTCCCTCTCAGCTGTTGGTCCTTTCTGGAAATGCCCTCAGAAATACAGTTCAGAGTGTGCTTTATTAATCCCCTCACCATCTCTCAATCTTTAAAAAAAAATCAAGATTAATCATCATACAATCATCAGGCAAGGTCTTTAAATAACATATAGCATCTATATTCAAGGAGCTAAGTAAATGCTGTAGATAATTTAAGCAATTTGAAAAAATGCTGTAAATGGATCGTAAGATGGTCAGCCTCAGTTTAGAAATCTTTATGTTCTGGGGATGGAAATTCAACTAGCATGGCAAGTGCTTTGGCCATTGAACCATCTCCCCAGCCCTGATCTTTTGTCTAAAAATACTAAGGGCTTGTTGTACAGCACTTGCTCGGTTCAAAACAACCAATTCCCCCAACATTTGATCCAAAACCACAGAGGAAACTATGCATTCACATTTTGGTAGACACGGACTAGTCATCCGTTTGAGCATGTAATGATGCATTCACTCAGAAGCAATGTATGAGAGCAGTTAGATTCTCATCCTTCCCTGAGGAGCACATTTTCAAATGAGTTGTTGCCAGGCAGCCAGAGGTGAGCATGCCCTATAGATGTATGGAGTGTCTGTTTATTTACTATGCGGGAGGTTGAGCTTGTTGCTGCTTAGCAGTTTCTTGTGTTTCCTTTTCTATAAGCCAGAAGCTTATATTACTTACAATTTCTTTGTAAGAAATGTCTCTTTTAGATTAATCTTCAGTTAGCATATCTACTAATGGGTTTCATTGTGGCATTCTCATACATATGTGTCATGCTCAGCATACATGCTGTAAGTCAAATGCTATTTTTAAATATCATTGTAGGGAAAAGGTAATACCAAACACTTTAACACTTAACATATTATAATCATCTGCCTGTCTGGCTAGATAGTGAGTGAGCATGCAGAACTAAATCATAAAACCAAAATGGACCCAAAATGGTATGGATCCTTTGTGTTTTAGTCTTACTATTTAGGCTTTGGTTTTACCCATGATTGTTATATTGCATTTTTATAGAATGAATATAAATATAGATAAGTACAAGAAGAAAGGTGTCTTCATGTTTGATAAATGAATGAATTTTAAATCAGAGTGCTTTAAATTAGTTGGCTAATATGGGTAGAACAGTAATGACTACACGATATGGGAGGAAACTGTTCGGCTACTCATAGCAAGTCTTCAGTAATTTTTGCTCATGAACATAAAGCTTGTACACTGGCTTTCATCTTGTCTTTGATAATCCCCAGCACAAGTTCATCACCATCTCTTGATGGGCTCATTATTAAGTGGAGTTTGTGTCACCATCTGTCATACAATTTGATGCTGTTAGCAGTTGGTGGTTTCAACTTCAGCAGGTGCTATAATATCAGCACTTGTAAGATGGAGGCTGGAAGACAGCAAGTTTGAAGCCAGCCTGAGCTACTAGAGAGACACATACGCTGTCACAAAACAAACCAAACAAAATACAACAACAACAACAAAACTCAACAAACAAAAAATCCTGGAAGACTAGAGCATGAATAAGGGAAGTTTATGCATCAAATATATATATTTTTATGTTTACTTCAAAACAAGACACAACTTTAGGCCTGGAGAGGTGACTCAGTTAACAAAAGTACTAGTCACATAAACCTAAAGACTTTGATTTGGATCTCCAGGACCCACGCAGAAGGTCTAGTCTAGTGGTGGCTTGCTATAATCCCAGTAGCAAGGAGGCAGAAACACAGATTTCTGGAGTTTGCCAGACAACTAGTCTTTCTCAGCTAGTGAGTTCCAAGTTCAGCAAGAGAACCTGTCTCAAAGTGTTAAGTAAAAAGCAACTGGTGAGGACACCTAATGTGAGCCTCTGGCAAAATATACTTTAGTCACACTTTAAAGTTATCTTACATGGGTATCCTGGGGAAATGTATAAGAAATATCTGTTCACTTCAAATACAGAAGGAGCAAGCACATTTAAAGTTTACCAGCTCAGTAAATGGGCTTATTAAGATTATTTACAGGAGCATGAATGGTTCACATACAGCTGTCACATAAAAATGTCCTCCAAACCAGTTCTTTACACCTTACATTCTTCAGTTAGAGAGACAGAGACACACAGAGAGACAAAGATGGAGAATGAGAGTGAACAGAAAGGAGAGGGAGAGAAAGAAAAGTGGGAAGCTCTTGATGTTAGATGTTCCCATTCCCTATGGATAAAGAGGTTTCTGGAGTTTTCTCTCCACCCAGGTGCCCACTTCTTTTTTTTTTCTTTCACAAAAGAAAGATTTTTATTAGATCATGTAAAAGAACCTTATAGCAGTCACTGTGCATATGCTGACAAGACACAACTGTCCTCTGTGTAGATGTCAGTAACACACAGCTGTTAGGTAAATTTGGCACCTACACTGTTTCTGGTGCAGCTTATGTATATTATCCACGTGCCAGGATACTTTTACAAAACATTCCTAATACATGTGTGATTAGAGACACAATTTTTAGAGTAAGGGTCCTTCAAAGGCACATGTGATAAAGGTTTCATCCCTAGTCCTTAGGCTTATTAAGAAGTTGTAGATCCTGAGTTGAGGACTAGTAGGAAATTAATTGTTTATAAATGGTGTATCACAGGTGCCCACTTCTAAAGCCAGGTAGTTGTGAATCTAGCTAGGGCATAGGGCAGTGATTGTTGACTTACTGTTTCAGTGGTCCTTGGAATTCTGCTTCCCAAGTTTTGCTGGTAGAGTTTTTGCATGTGCGTACTAGCTGATCTTTGTGTTATGCTTCATAGCTGTACTCAGTGGAAGGCAATGTAGACAGGTTTGCTTCTGCCATCCTATGTGGCAGTATATCCTGCCCCACTAGAATGTTATATACCCATTCCTGCCCAAATCCTTTCTGAGAGACAGGCGCTTGGTCAGCCTCCTGAACGGGACCAGGAAGTAGCACAAGACCAAGAGTCTTCAAGGCCATGATTGGCATTGCTCAAGAGTCATGTAGAATACAGACAGGGTAGTGACAAGCTGGGACCAGATTTGGTCAAATTGAAGAGTTCTCATTTTTATCACTTAGAGTTTAAGTACTTTAGTATTAATCACTGAAAGGAGGAACAAATAATTTGGATTTGTCGTTCCAGACCATCTTGCCAGGGAAAGCATTGTAGGCTAGCTCAGTTCATGGTGTCAGGAGTGCGTGGCAGAAACAGTTGTTCATGTCAGAGCAGATGAGACCAGGAGAATGGGAAGATCTCTGGGCTGGTTATAAACTTCAGAAGTGGGTTCCACCTCTCAAGTATTCCATGGCCTTCCAAAATGACACCACTGACCCTGTTGGGGTTGTTTCAGATTCAAAGCATGGCAGTATTGTAAGCCATAGGCTGTCATGCTAGATTTTTATAGTAGACAAGAAAAACCGAGGTTTTGTCTGAAAAACGTTTGCCTGCATTGGTGGTCATTGTCCTCTGCATGTTGATTGAACGTCACTAAAATGTACAGGAGAGCAGAGCAGCAGAAGGTGGAAATGGGTTATCGGCTCCGTTGTTTGCAGCAAAAGTGTGATGTGAACCCGGGCTGCTGTAACAGCCTATATCTCAGGAAATCTACCAATGCTTCTAAGGCTGTTTTAGAATCATTGCAGTAAAGCTTGTGGATAACCCAATCGTGCTTCTTCATACACCAGTTTATAAATGGTAATCAATGAGTATATGTTAAATTTAGAATCACTTTAAAAAGTTTTAAACCATGGGGATTTGACACAGAAGACAGGAATTTGCAATAAAACACATACTTAGGCATATATACTTTTAAAAGCCCATCTCCTTGTTTCCCAATCAAGTTGTCCCAGAGAAGTTACTACTCTTGGACACAATGTTAGAAACAGAATTTTGTTATCTGATATGTCCCACATGGTCCTTATTTTCACCTACATTGTTGGTTTCCTTCCTCAATAACAAAAGTCTTAAGCATCATGTCTTAATTTCTGAAGGAGGAGGAAAGGTACCTGAAGTATCTGGAAGGACAAAACCATTAGTGCGAGTTGTTTAAAGTTACTAAACAATAAGAACAATATGCACTTGTATTGTTCCCAAAAAAAGGTTTAAACCTTTCTTCATATCCTTTGCTTTAAGATGACAAAGAATAGGATTGAACCGCTAACTGCAGAGATGCTGAGGCCGTCTAACCGTGCTCACTCTCAGCCTCTCAGGATGTCTCTCAAACTCAAGTCCCTAATCACCAATTGTAGAAGTTAGCGTGTTGAGTGCTTCAAAGGAGTGCTTACACCACGTTTCAACGCGGTGGTGAGATTGGCAAGCCTTCTTGCATTATCTGAAGTGAGTACTTCCCTCCTCCCATGTCTGAAGAACTGATACTGGGTGTGAGCTATCCGTTTACAGGGAATGATGGGATTTCATCAAGAAAAACACAAGAAAGCACATCTACTGTTTTCCAGTACCTTGTCAAGTGTCAGGATGAAGATGGCAGAGTTCTTGACTTTAAGTAGCCAGCAGCTTGTAAAAGTAAGCTATGCAGACTCACAAACCACAGATAAGATTATAAATGCCACATAACAACAATGAAAGAAATACAGTGATGATATAGATTTCAATTCACTGATTATTCTTGGAAGGTTTTGAGAAAACCTAAATATAGTGTATTGTAGCAGCTGCAGCAGCTAGAGGAGGAATTAGGGAGGTAGCAAGACAGATCCCAGTGTCACTGTCCTCCCCGGCAACCTGCAAATACATCCCTCCCACTTGTCTGATGGGCACACACACACACACACACACACACAAACACATACAAACAGAGAGAGAGAGAGAGAGAGAGAGAGAGAGAGAGAGAGAGAGAGAGAGAGAATATTATACTAGTACTTTATAAGGAGTCCAAGTGAACACAAAACAGCCAGAATGTTTAGTACAGCTTTGGGAACGAATAAATAACCTACCTAATCTAAACCCTGGGATAAAAACATCAATTTATGGTGTAGGGTGACAGAACTTAAGAGGACTGTAAAGTAGAATAGACATAGCCTTCCAAAAACTCTGGCATAACAAATAAATGAGCATGGGAAAAGAAATCTCATGGATATCTTATGAAACATTTATGGGCCAGGTAAATGTAGCAAGCTGTGTATGATTCATTCTGGGATGTAATGGTGAGAAGCATGTGGTCCCCAGAGGAACCTGTGATCCAGTGGCAAAGGCTGACACAGATGCTGATACACCTGGGAGGGGGAAATGAACAGGGTAAATGTGAAGGCCTGCACAAGCGTGCACATGACTGCCCAACCAGGCAGCCAGCAGAGAGCTCACATCAGAGCATCACCTGCATGGTGTGTGTGCTACAGTGTACCCTGGAGAGGAGCAAACCAGACCTCATTAAGATCAGAGCCACAAGCACAGTGTTCAGTCTCTCTGTGTTGCTGTTTTTCCTATATTGGATATTTGTTTTTAAAACTGATGTTTGGGATGGTGGTGACGGTTATGAATGTAGGTATGCTTAGTGACACTGAACTATGTGTGTAAAATGGCAAAGTGGTAAATTTGCTGTTATGTGTATTTTACTCCCGGCATTTAACCTTCTTAAGATTGTTGAGCCTGTTTTTTTTTTAAAGCCATGATTTCCATGAAGCACATTTTCACAAGTTTAATTTACTTACTACTTAAAAATCTGTTCTTAAATTTATGATCAAGTTTTTTTCATATATATATATTTTTTCTAACCACAGTATCCATCAGTGTGAATGTAGAATGTGCTGTTACACAATAGGACAGTTTTCTTTGCTTGTTTGAGACTTGTTTTCTCTGTGTAACCCTGCCTATTCTGGAGCTTGGTTTGTAGACCAGGCTGGTCTTGAATTCACAGAGATCTGCCTGCCTCTGCCTCTAAGGCATGTGCTACCACTACCCACCTAGGACATTTTTCATACTGACAATACCTGCTGGTTATTGAGCATCTTAAAGATGTTTTAGAACTTTCTAAATTATGAATTGTAAGACTCATTATACTGTAACATGGACAGAAATATCTCAGGAGATTGAGGAGTTGGAGGGCTTAACTAACATTAGATTTGTCAAAACAAGATCAAGCATGTAAAATAGGTAACCCAAGAAGTCTGTCAGTGCACCTTCCTGGGGTTGTCCCCTAATTCACTTTATTATTTTCCAGGAAAAATGATAGTACATACTGATAACTGATAAACACAACATTTTCTTCTCAAGCTAAAATGCTGCTGAATTTCCTGAGGGTGCTTGGGTCTCTACCTCAAAATTTTGGTGAGCATATATGGAGACTATCACTGAAAAATATCACTTAAAAACATGATGGAATAATCTGCAAGAGGAAAAAATCACAGCAGTGTAGAGAAATGTTCATCACAAGGAAAACAGCTAAGTATGGTTTCTATTTGTTCCTTAACTAAAAAGGTTAGCAAAACATAGACAAATTGGTGTCTGCTTTCACTAGACTAATCTGACAGGCCATGCAAGGGAACGTTACAGAGATGCTCCATGGACAGTGTGAATATCTGTAGCTTCAACAACATCTTAAAGAGCAAAAACTTCCCACCTGTCTACCAACGAGAGGCGTGATTGCACTGCTAATTACTTTGTTGCCTGATGAACAAAATACATTTCAATCCCTCAATAACAACCCTCTTTTATTCATTAAGGTCTTCTTGCACCTCGTTAATCTTGATGGTATAATCTAGCTCTGATTGAAGTGCACCTGAAAGCAGTTAGTGCCTATTAGTACTGATGAGTTCCTGGGAATTTAGGCCCTGGCCGTGGAGTGCTCACATTCCGAGTTGCTCTTTACCTCTGTTTCTTGCATGTCTGTGTTGGAGCAGCACATGGTAGGAGCCTCCACTCCTCTTCCTTGACCATTTCCTTAAACTGCTTTTATGCTGAGTTTTGTGCAAACAAGAAGTTTTGTGTGTATGATGATGCCAAGATTCAACAGTCTTCCCCCCAAATCATCAGATGGAAGGCATATATCAACTTCCCTAATCAAATGCATTTTGGAATCCTGGAGAGTCTGTCATAGCTAATAAAAACTAAATGATAAAATCAGTTCAGTGCATTTATGTTTCATAAAACTAATTTTAAAATGCTTTTTAAAAATCTTGCTTTAGAATACCACAGTAGCATCTTTTTTGAATTGGTTTTTTTTTGATAATTCATAATGCTATCTTAAGGCTTCTATTGTTGTGATAAAACACTATAATCAAAAGCAGCTTGGGGAGGAAAGAATCTCTTTAATCTTACAGTTTATAAATCCATCGCCAAGAGAAACCAGGGCAGGAACTCAAGGCAGAAACCTTGAAATAGAGGCAGAACAGAAATAGAGACCGTAGAGCAGTGGTCCTCAGTCTGTTGGGCCTGAGTCCTTCAGCAAAACTCTTATGTCCAAAAAACTGTTTACATTACAATTTATAACAGTAGCAAAACTGCCATCATGAAATAGCAACAAAAATAATTATACAGTCGAGGGTCACCAGAACCTGAGGAACTGACGGGTCATAGCATTTGAAAGGTTGAGAACTGTCACCATAGAGGATCACTGCTTACTGGCTCACTTCTCGTGGCTTGATCATGCTGCTTTGTTATAGCAATTTCCCAAGGGTCTCAGGCCTTGGTCCTTGTCATGGCAAAACCTTCATTCTCTGGTCCAAGTACAAGAGTTAACTGACAACGAGAAGTGTGTACCAAACTAACAACTGTAGCTTCCTCCTCCCAGTTTATAGCTAGAGACTGCTCGCCCACAGAGACCTCTGAGCACAGTAGGTAACCCCTCCCCCCCATGCTAACACACCAAGGAGGTTCCAGATTGGGGAGTAGTGGGCTCCACTCCATCAGTGTACACACACCTCCCCTGATCCCAGCGTTTCTGTATGTGTGTCCCTTTCTTCATTTCCTAGCTTCTGCTAGTCAGAGTTCAAGGACCAAGTTGAGCTGGACATGTCACTAGAACAGTCTTCCCTAGTGCCTGTGACCTCAGATATGAGCTTTTGATCAGTTTACAGAATCAAGCATGGGTTTATTTTGGTGGGCTAGACCTTAAACCATACTGGAAAGGAGTTGGCTAACCAGCAAACATTATGACCACTACTGTGAACCTGTGCCTGGCAGATTGGCATTGTAGCATGTTGAGCCTACATCTTAAAAAGACCACTGATGCATTTTTCTCCCCCAGCAGCTTTCAGAGAACTATCTCTCACTATGAGTGACAAACAGCAGAGAGAAGGCTTACAGCTTAGTTCCAGCTTGACTTCTTTGTGTCCTGCATTCAGTGTATGGGGTTTCCAGAAGTAGAACTTTACTGCATAGTTCTGGTGAGTGACCAATAAAAATGGAAAGACCATGTATTGTTTTGGGATCACTTGGGTGCTTTCTGCCCAAAAACTCATAGAAAAATATCTCACAGCCAGCAATGGGATTTTTGTTTAAAAACCTATGGCTTCTGAGAGCAATAATGTGAACTCATACAGTGTACCTCCATTAACACTCTATTTAAAGATATTTTGAACAATAGTAGTTCTCCGCTTCCATTCTAGTTGATGGGGTGAACCTGGGAGAGTGGAGCCTAAAAATTAGGCATACCAAAGTCTCATGCAGTAGCTAACTTTATTCAGAGCATTAGACAATTTAAATTCTGGGAGTCAAGCAAGGTCACATGGGCAAAGTTCACACAAGTTCAAGCTGTATACAGTTGAGGGCAAGGCATGTTCACATGAATTTAGGCTTATATAGTCATAAGGGCAAGCCATGCTTGTAGATATCATCTGAATAATAGTAAGATCAAAGGCGGACAGTGGTGGTGTATGCCTTTAATCCCAGCACTTGGGAGGCAGAGGCAAGTGGATTTCTGAGTTCGAGACCAGCCTGGTCTACAGAGTGAGTACCAGGACAGCCAGGGCTACACAGAGAAACCTTGTCTCGAAAAACCAAAAAAAAAAAAAAAAAAAAAAGTAAGATCAAGATGAATAATCTAAAATAAACCCACTTCCATTCACTACTCTTGGGAGGGGCATGGAAACACATTCCAGGAACAGTTTTGCCCTTGGAGAGCTGAGGTCTGAGCACTCTTGTACTGTTCCCTTGGAATTTTCTCACAAGCAAACAGAATTCTCCCCACACAGCTTTGTTCTTGGATCCTGTTCTGACAGCTTCCATGTTCTCCCCACTCATCCTTAGTTTTGATTGAACTTTCCAAACCTCCACTTTTCCCCTGTCCTTCTGGCTCCACCCTAATGGAGGCTTTTCTGGCCCCCATATTTCTGTTCTCCACTGTTGGGAACCGACTCCTAGCAGAAAGCAGCTATCATCTTTCAGCCATCTCAGTCCATAAACCCTGACTGGAGACCTGTTTTTCATATCCTGTTTTGTTGTTTAGTGTTCACAGCCGCAAGGCACATGGTAAAGCGTCTTCAGCTGTGTTCCCCTGCTTGTGCCTATAAATTCCCAGGATTTCCTTTCAATAAACGGGCCATGATCAGACTCTCTGTCTTTGAGTCTCTTGCCCCTCTATCCCCACTCTCTCTCTTGCTAGACCTTGTTGACTAACCCGAATGGGCCAGATCACTCCACTTTCTGACAATAGGTTTTTTTTTTTTTTTTTTTTTTTTTTTTTTTTGGTTTTTCGAGACAGGGTTTCTCTGTGTAGCCCTGGCTGTCCTGGAACTCACTCTGCAGACCAGGCTGGCCTTGAACTCAGAAATCCACCTGCCTCTGCCTCCCAAGTGCTGGGATTAAAGGCGTGCGCCATCACTGCCCAGCCACTGATAACAGGTTTTAAATCTTCCTCCTCAATGCTTCTCATGAGTCTCTTCTTGCTCCTGTCTTCTATAAGTACTCATTCCAACTTGAAGATGTACATCTAAACATTAGAATTTCAAAGAAAGGATCATTCTGAAGTTGTTTTGTTCTGTTCATCTGTCACCATCAGGGAACTTCTAGTGATGAAGGTTTTTCATAGAAACCTACTGCAATCATAGTTTGGAGGCCAGGAATGATACTTGATAAATGTCTATTTAACTAATGACTAAGAAGAAGATGCTGGCTATAAGATCCTGGCCTTGGACACAGATCAAAGGCCTTTATGGATATGCCTACATCGTCACCATCAGCAAAGGAAAGGCCAACTTTTCCCTAGCTGAGAAGGCCTACACAGAAGACTATAGGATCTTAATTACATTGAAGGACACTTCACTCAGGAGTGTCACCTCAAAGCCCAAAGTATGTCCATGGCCTGAAAATCAAAATTAGCAGATAAAAAAGGCAGGGGACTTCATCCAGAAAATTCAAGTGGGAAATGCTCAATAATAAGGTTCATTAACAGCCTACAATATAATTAATATTTAGACAGCTGATATAGAAGTGGTCACTAGTGACCAGATGTATTGATTTTCTATGTCTTTAGTCTCTCTTTGATCTTGATGAGTTCTGCTCCTCTGTTCTCTGGCACAGTGCTCTCTAACACTGGGACACCTGGAGGAAGTGGTGTATGCTGAAATCTGGCCCCAAACTCTTCAAATGTCCAAGACAAAATCAAAACTGCAGTGTAGGAAGAAAATTCCTTAGTTTGATTAAAAAGCCTTTGGTTTTGAATTGTTGTTTCAAAATCTAAAACCAGAAAATTCATGAGAGTCACAAGGGTCATTTTAGTGCCAGGACAGAGTTACTTGAATCATTGAAATGAAACCCAGTTCCTCAGACACTGGTTCACACAGCAACATCAGCAGGAACCAGGAACCTGAATTAGACTAGAGACTCTTGGGCTCTTTCCTTCTCTTGGATGAGAAGATTCATTTAAACAACTTTCCAAACATGTGCCTATTGAAAGTACACTGGCTTATAGATATCGTTAACTTTCTTATAGGCAAACTAAATACTGAATAATCTAACAATTAACAAAGTATTTAGAACAATTCACTGTCCTACAACTAGTGACTCTCTTGGGGTGAATTAGTAAATCAGATGACTTTTTTCTAAAATATTTTTCCTATCTCAGACGACCTGTAATGAGTAAACAAATGTAAAGTTATTTTTGTCTACAAAAGAGCAAACTCCAATAAAAGTATTTCATCAAAATGCAAAAGATTTCCACCTCCCCAAAATGAAGATTTTAAGATCTACATATGAGAAAAAACACATATTGTTTCTCTGGTCCTGATCTACCTAACTTGATACAATACCATGTCCTCCATTCTTCCCTCAGAAAAGAGCAGGCCTCTCAGTGACATCAACTTAACACAGAATAACAAGCTACAATAAGATCAGGTGCATGCCATCACGTCAAGGCGGAATATAAGACCAGGTGCATACCATCACATCAAGGCTGGGCAAGGCAGTTCAATAGGAGGAAAAGGGTCCCACAAGTAGGCCAAAGAGTCAGGGACAGCCTACTCCCACTGTCAGGATTTCCACAAGAATACCAAGTTACTCAGCCATAACATAAGCAGAGGACCTATGTCAGACCCTGTATGTTCCCCAATCTCTGTGAGTCCCTTTGAGTCCCAGTCTGTTGATTCTGTGGACCTTGTTCTCTTGGTGTTCCTGGATCCTCTGGTTCCTCTGATCCTTCCTCCCCATCCTCCACAGGACTCCTCGAGCCCCTCTTAAAGTTTGGCTGTGGGACTCTGCATCTGCTCCCAGCAGTTGCTGGATGAAGTCTCTCTGGTCTCTTTAATGATGATTCCTCTAGGCTCCAGTCCCAGAGCTCTCCATAGGCAGGACAAATAGAGGTTGTGTGGCTGGGTTGGTGTCCCAGTCCCTCCACTTGAGGTCTTGTCTGGTTACAGAAGATGGCTGGTTCAGGCCCCATGTCCCCCATTATTAGGAGTCTTTGCTAGGGTTACACCCACAGTTTCCATTGATAGGTTTCCACCTCAATCCCAAATGCCACCCCCAATTCCAGTTATTTCTCTCAGTATTTTCTCCCTCTCTCCCCCAAGCTGTTCCCTCCTGTTTTCAATCCTACCTGACCCCAGCCCACCCTCAAAATTCATTCTATTTGCCCTTTCCAGAGAGATACTTGTTTCTTCCCTTAATCTCCATGCCCTTGTTACTTGGCCTCTATGGGTCTGTAAACTGTGTCATGATTGTCTTTTATTTTATGACTAATATCCACTAATAAGTGAGTACAAGCTGTTTGTCTTTCGAGATCTGAGTTACTTCACACAGGATGATCTTTTCTAGTTCCATCCATTTGCCTTTGAAATTCATGATGTCATTGTTTTTAATAGATGAATGATACTCCATTGTGTAAGTATAATCACAGTTTCTTTATCCATATATAAGAAGCCTACTGATTCTTGTGAGATAATGTTGTTTCCAACTACTTTTCAGAAAGTATTTATCAGCTGTAGGAGTTTCCTGGAAAAAAATGTAAGGTCACTTATGTATACTGTCATACTATTTGCATACTATTGAAACAAATTTCCTGTCTGCATACCCTTGATCTCCTCCAATTGTCTTACTGCTTTGGCTTAGTTCTATGTTAAATAGGTATGGCTAGAATGGACAGCCTTGACTTGTTCCTGATTTTAGTGGAACTGCTTTGAGTTTCTATCCATTTAGGTTGACGTTTTCTGAGGTCTTAGTGTAAATACCCTTTGTTCTGTTGAGGTATAACTCTTGAATCCTTAATCTCTCTAGAACTCTTAACATAAAGGACATAAAGGAGTGTTAGGTTTTCTCAAAGGCCCCTTTTGCATTTAATAAGATGATTCTGTGATTTTTATCTTTCAATTTGTTCACATGGTGGATTTCATTCATCAATTTACATACATTGAACCATCCCTGCATCTCTGGGATGAAGCCTTCTTGATCATGATCTTTTCAATGTACTTGGATTGGGTTTGCAAATATTTTCATGAGAATGTTTGGCCTCCTTTAAAATGTTAGGCAATGTTCAAAAGGCCTTTTGTTGTTGTTTTTATTTTACATAATAATTTGAGGAGTATTGGAATTCACTCTTCTTTGAAAGTCAGTAGATTTCTATACAAAACCCACCTGATCCTGAGCTTTTAGTTTTGATTCAGAGACTATTTTTTCTTTTTTTATTGGATATTTTATTTATTTACACTACAGATATCATCCCCTCTCCCCATTTCCCCTCCCTAGAACCCCCTATCCCATTTTCCCTCCTCCTTTATGCTTTTATACCATATTGATTACATGCATGTATTAAGGTCAGTTCTAGGTTGAGGGTCTAGCCATACAATAGATGCAAATAGTCAAGGAACAAGCAATACAATAAACACAAATAGTCAAAGAACAAGCAAGGCATTAAACTCAATTACATGAGCACTCCTGTGATCACTGTTTCTAAGGGCTTATCTGGATGACCAAAGTATCTGAGCCTGCTTCCCTGTCCTAGCCCAAGGTCTTTCTCATGTCTGAAGCCTACTTCCTTGTTCTAGCCTAAAATTTAGATTCCTGTCTGAAATTACTTCTTTGTTCTAACCTAATATTTAGGTTCCTGCCTGAGATTACTTTTTTGTTCTACCCTGAGATTTAGATTCCTACCTGAAATTACCTCTTTGTTCTAGCCCAATGTCAGATTCCTGCCTGAAGCCTACTTCCTTGTCCTTGGTCAATGTCATATTCCTGCCAAGCAGCCCATTTCCTTGTCCTTGGCCATGTCAGCTTCTTGCCAAGCAGCCCCAAAGGCTCTCCACCTCTCCCCCTTTTTTATTTGATTAACAAAACTGAGCCTGTCTTAGGTCATTCTGACAAGAATGCCTTCCTTACCCGCCATGGAATATGAATTATCAAAGGCAATGCACTTCTGTCTTAGGTTGGTAAGGATCTGTGCAGAATCTTACCCATCCTTGGCTTGCCAACCTGTTAATTTTTATTTATTTATTTGTTTATTTGTTTATTTATTTATTTATTTATTGGTTTTTCGAGACAGGGTTTCTCTGTGTAGCCCTGGCTGTCCTAGAACTTACTCTGTAGACCAGGCTGGCCTCGAACTCAGAAATCTGCCTGCCTCTGCCTCCCAAGTGCCTGTTAATTTAATAACTCTGTCTGGGGGTTCATTTTCAGGTTCAAGCCATGTACTTGGCTGCCAACATGTTGATGTTGTTGAAGAAAAGCTTTCACAATGGGCAGGAATAAAAGTATTCCCACAAAAAAAAGGGCTAGCATGATTAAGCTATATATGCCATTTTTGAAGCTTGATCAAAATAGAAATACTGACCTCAAGCCATGGATAATTTTACCTGTATCTACCACATCAACACTCAGCAGAGCAGCATTCTTGAAATTCATAAGCTCCCTATGCATTGTTAAAACATCCAGAGAGGTGTTAGAATTATGCCAAGTACACTGCAAGTGTCATTAAATGTCTTCCTAATTATAATGACTACCACTGTAAATTGTAGAACTAACATGAATCTAATGGTATTTGGCATGACACTCAAGATGGCTCCTTACTCTTAAATTCTGAACCTCCTTCCAGTAATTTGAATAGGATAAAGATCACCAATCTATTCTTTTAAATACCTATCTAAATCCTCTGGTATATTCAACACATTAGTAACATTTTTTTTGCTAAATTATTAACAAAATTAGCTGTCTTAATTTCTTGTGTCACAGCAATTGCAGAAGCAGTGGTGCTAGCAATTAATGTAATTAAAGCGGTTATACCAGCAATAATCAAGCCCACTACCCTCTTGCTTCTGCTTAAAGCCTGACTCATTTCTTCCAGTACTTGCAAGCTATTTTTAGAATACCAAGGTTCTGTGATACTCAGGGCACTAAAACAAAAGCTGGTTGATAGACCTTCATAACTGACGTGTGGATTTCAAAACACAAACACAATTAGAAGGTGTACAATCAATACAACTTACTGTAAATACTGTAGAAGAAATAAAAGTATTTTTTAACTTGACAATTAAAAGAGCCTTAACACATGTGCTAACACCTGTTTGAAATCCAGATCCTGCCCCAACTTTATCTCTTGCTAACATAATGTCATAGAGAACTACAGCTAATTTTCATATATGTCTCTGAAAATGTCCAGAACCAGACATTCAAATGAAGACTGTTATTTCCAATATTGGATTGATTTCTATACCAGTCCATGATTGAGTCTAAATAACTGGTCACATTTAATAACAATACAAGAGGCATTATAACTTCTCCTTTTGCTTCTCTGTACCACAAGGTCTAAGAACTTGAGGCAAGGCAGCTTGTCCCATCAGGGGTATAAGGGTATAGGCAAGCAATGGTGGGTGGGGAACTTATGCCCAATACAGCTTCCCAGTCACCATTGTCAGGGCACTCAGCAAGCTCACATGTCAGCATCATTCTTTGTTCTGGCATCAGCATGTCTCACCCATCACTCTGGTGGCCACAGTGCTCCTTCAGCATCCTGCAGAAAAAAAAAACATAAACATGCTGTGTTCCCCATATTTAATACCTTATCGGGATCATGCCTTATGCCAGTAAGTGGATCCTTCCCTTTCAACTATACATAAGTATGCCTAGTTGTAGAGTACCATAGACACTCAACAGAAAGTTCCTTGGCATCCAAATTAAAAAAACAAAACTTTAAAATAAAAAATAAAAAGAATATGATTTAAATAAATTTGTGGTGTGCACTGGTATGTTGCCCCCTTCTTTATTTTATGAAGATATTGTTTTAAAGTTCCATGAACCCATTCCACACAGTCTCTTGTCCTTGACAATTATAAGGAATCCCCATAATATGGGTAATGTTAAATTGCTGCTAAAGAGACTCAAATGTTCGACTGCTATAGCTAGTTCCATTATTTGTTTGTTTGTTTGTTTTTCTTTTTCTTTTTTTTTATTATTGGGTACTTTATTTATCTACATTTCAGATACTATCCCCTTTCCCCATTCCCCACCCCCAGATACCCCTTAACCCATCATCCCTCCTCCTATTTCTATGAGGGTATGCCCCCATCCACCCACCTACTCCCACCTTCCCTCCCTCAAATGTCTCCTCACTGGGACATCCAGCCTCCAAGGGACCAAGGCCCTCCTCTCCCACTGATGCCCAACAAGTCCATCCTCCTCTATGAATACAGCTAGAGACATGGGTCCCTCCATGTGTGTTCCCAGGCTAGCTATTTAGACCCAGGGACCTCTGGTTGGTTGGTATTGTTGCCATCGAGACCCTTTTAATTACTGCTTCTAATTTACTATGGATTATAGGTTTGTTTAAATTGCTCATCTGAACTTGATTTAAATTTGATAAGTAGTATATATTCAGAAATTTATTCATTTATTTTAGAATTTTCAATTTGATGGAGTGAGAGTTTTTAAAGTATGTCTTTATGATTCTCTGGATTTCCTCAGTGTCTGTTGTCATGTCCCCATTTTGTCTCTAATTTTATTAATTTGGATCTTCTATCTCAGTTTTTTAGTTAATTTGGTTAAGGGTTTGTCAATAATATTAATTTTCTCAAATAACCAGTTCTTTGCTTCATTCATTTTTTGTTTTTTTGTTTGTTTGTTTTTTTCCACTTCACTGATTTCAACCCTAGGTTTGATTATTTCTTAATGTCTACTCACTTTGGATGTTGCATCTTTTTATTCTAGAGACTTCAGCAGATGTGCAGTTAGGTTTCAAATATAAAATCTATCTCCCCTCCCTTTTCTTTATATAGGCCTTTAGTGTTATAAATTTACCTCTTAGAACTGACTTCATGGTGTGCTATACGTTTGGGTATCTTGTGTTTTCATTTTTATTCAGTTCTTTAAAGGTTCGGATTTCTTTCCTGACATACGTTTGACCCAGTTTTCATTCAGTAGTGAGTTGCTCAGTTTCTATGAGTCTCTAAACTTTCCATTGTTTCTGTTACTGTTGATATCCAGCTTTAATCCATGGTGGTCAGACGGGATATACGGTGTTATTTCAATTTTATTGTATCTGTTGAGGCCTGCTTTGTGTCTAAGTATGTGGTCAATTTTAGAGAAAGTTCTATGAGCTTCTGAGAAGAAATACCTTTTTGTGTTTGGGTGAAATGTACTGTAAACATCATCTAGGTCCATTTGGTTCACAACAGTTAGCTCCAGCATTTCTTTGTTTAGTTTTTAATCTGGATGACCCATTTTGGCAAGATTGGGGTACTAAAGTCAGCCACTATCATCATGGGAGGCTCAACATGCGACTTAAGCTGTAGTAGTGTTTCTTTTATAAACTTGGATGTCCTTGTGTTTGGTGTATAGATATTAAGAGTTGCAATGCTTTCTTGTGGATTTTTCTTTGAATGACTATGTAGGGCCCTTCCCTATCTCTTCTGATTAATTTTGATTTGAAGACTGTGCTATTGGGCTGTAAAGTGTTCATTTTTTACTCTGAGGTTAAATTTCTTGGCTGAAGTTTGTGTAGCTTTGTTGACAGGATTTCTTGGGTTTTTGCAACTCATAAGCACAACTCTTCCTTCTAGGTCATGATTTTGCTGGAGCATAATTGAGAGCCAACAGTAGTTACCAAAATCTTTCCATTTTGGGTTGGCCTGAGCTCCAGCATCTCTCAGTACTGTACTGCCTAGGACATGGTCCCTGATTCTAACTCCCAGGGATACTTCTGCTAGCAGCCTAGAGTCTTCCATACACAAGAACAACTAAAGAGTCAGGCCACAACCTCAGAGGAATTTTAAAGCAGAGGTTTAGACACCTTTCTCCACTGCAGTCTTCTCTTAGACTTAAAACTTCTTGGACCCACCTGTTCTCTCTGCCTAGGGAGTCACATCAGAGGTCCACTGCTAAAATTTCTTGTAAGCTCTCAGAGGAAAATAGCACCTAACACACTCAAAGGAGTAACTTTGTACCCAGCTATAGAATTTTCGTCACAAAGTGTGGAGATCAAAAAGTAGTGAAAGGAAATCCTTAAAGAGTCAAAGAGAAGAAAGGAAAACAGAGAATGTAATGTTTATTGAGCCAAGTAATTAGGTTTATGCTTTCCAAGCGAGACTTTTATCTCTTTAATATATTCCAAATCAATAGTAGATTACATTTAGAATTTTTATTAGAGGGAGGTACTGGCTATTGAACATGGAGCCTTGTGTGCATACTAAGTATATTCTTCAGCACTGGGCACTGCAGCCTCAGAGATGTTCTCAAAACTAGAAAAAATGAAACTATGTTGTCTAGAAAATCTCTGAAGCACATCTCAAATATTAGGATAAGTCTTATTGACAAAATCTTTACTTACAAATTCATGTATGTGTATAGAGGATCCTAAGGTAAAAATGTTTCTTCCCATAGGTTGTAAATTGTAAAAAGCAGAAATTGTAGTTACTGCTTTACTACATTTATCATAGTAAAGATTCTGTAAGGCAGGAGTTATCTCTGCCTCACAAAGAAAGATAAGATTAAGGTAAAAAAATTGTCTTTGGGCATATATCAAAAATCTGACCAGCAGGTACAAGAGAGCAGGTGCTAATCGTTGACCTGTGCCAACTACTGCAGCTGTAGCAACTGGTGCCCTGCAGCCGTCCACGTTGCCAATATGGAAGAACATAGACCCCTTGGCAGCATTTTGGGAAGCACCGACTCAAGGCGGCTCAGCTTGCCTCTCCTCCTCATATTGGCTGGAATAAACACTCATTCTCATACTCAAAGAGTTTCCACCTGCCCTTTGGATATATCTCTCAAATTAAATTCTTTTGGCTGCCTTCAAAACACACATAGGTTTTGTGGTATTTAACTTGCATGAAGAACAGTCTGCTTCGGGTGGGGGCTGCAGCAGCTCAGGAGAAGGGATTGCATTTCCTTCCCCAAAGAAGAGCACCGAGGTGATTTCAGGTGAACGCCTGCAGTAGCTGCTTCCTGGTCAGGCACTGGGGACAGCACACTTTTAAAAATCCCTATGAAGCCCGGCAGGGGTGGTGGCACATGCCTTTGATCCCCAAACTCTGGAGTCAGAGGCAGGCAGATCTCTGAGTCAGGACTACTCAGAGGAACCCTGTCTCAAGCCCCGTGGTTCTGAACCTCTATGTGGATACTGACAGCATAGGATCTTGAGTGTGATTTAAAAACCAGTTGTGTAATGTGATTGCATAGCTAGAAGACATGGCTTCAGGTTAAGAATTGAATTATTATAAGGTTTTCTACCTCATGTTTCCCACATGGCATCTCTTATAATATCCACCATAACAGACACTGCCAACGTGCTTGTTCCTTGTGTCAAAGGAGTAACTTATCAAAACTTTGTAAACAGAATCCTAGCTCTAAATTCTTGACAACTTTTGGGAGGAATGGATATTCTCATATGCAGTATTTGTGTGATTGTGTAATCAATACATTGTCTAAAGATGTCAGAAAAGCAGGAAAAGTTTTAAAGAAAGTGAGGTTGTAGACCAAGGAAGTTCTGTCCTATGGAGTAAAGCCACACATGACCTCAGTCCTGGTAATACACTCTCAAGCAGCCATATAACTGAGGATATGCGATCCAGGTGACTTCAAGATTAATACTGAAGGTCCGAAAGCAAATGAGCACTTAATGCAAATGTCAGTGTGGCCAAGAGAGAAACGAATTATATACGACAGAGCGATAAAAAAGGAGAGTGTTGTTGGGTTCTGCTCTGGCTGGGGCTGCCTCCTGGGGTGACAGGTTAAAGCCTTGCTTTTCTTTTCCATCCACAAACACATGCTTTGTGTACTATTTGTTTTTCAGCTTTATTTTTTTGAGAAAGTTAACATTGGTATATGTAGCTAATCTCTTTAGATCCTTTGTGCTTCTATGATTTTGCTTTCCTTTATAGTTTGTCTCATAAAACCTTTCAGAAGAGGGACCATCATTGTTGCTGAATTGCTCTAATGATAAGGGAGTATTCAGAGATGATGATGACAATAATAACAATTTCTTCTATATTTATGTAGCAAATATGTAAATGATGAATTGAGTACTTCTGAGTAAAAATTTCAAATTCTAGTTTTTTTCTAATCTCCCTAAAGACCCAGTTAAATAGCCACAGCCCTTCTTATTAATTACAGAAGAAACTGGAGAATAAATTATTCAGTGTTCTGAGTGGGGAAATCAGAACTTGTACCCCACAATATGGGCGTGCAGCTAATGAGCTTACCAGACCGTTATTCTTTCCTTTTCATTTCTCTGCACCCAGAGAACACCAGCCATCACCTGAGGTTGGGTTCCTCTTCATTCTTCACCTATCAATTCAAACCAGCTGCCGGCCACATCTCACTCAGGGCGCTTAGCACGATGCCTCACAACCTTTGATCAGTGTGGTTTGCACTTCGGAATTTCTACCACATCTTAACTTCTCACTCTAAAGTTAGAGCCGTGCCTACTAGCACCAGGACCACTGTCTCCTTCTGCACTTGTCCTCAGGGAGCATAAGTGGACACAGATTATATGACAGCGCCGGTGTTTTAATTGTAGTGCCATGGTAGTGACTTAATATAAAATGCAACTTGATCCCGGTCCTGTGGTTCAAGCTAACATTTGTCTCTGTGGAGCAATATTTCATAACTTATTATGTGATTGACAGCTCCCACCTTCTTCATCGTCCTTCAGGTTGCAGGCATTGCAGCAGGGAAGGAAAATAATAATAATAATAATGATAATAATAATAATAATAATAATAAAATACCCAAGAGAAGGATGCAGAAGCTGAGGGGACACAGGACTGGACTGGGTGTCAGTCACAGCCAACCCAGTAAGAAGCCTTCTGGATTGATTTGAGCATATGTTGTGTGACTTTCAAATCATACTAAAAATACTAAAAAGATTTTCAGAATTTTAGAGGTCAAACTTGGAATTGTTTTGAGAGTTTTTGTCCATAAACAGACAAAGGACAGGCCATATCTGTCAATAGAATTCTCACCTACAGTTTCTAAATCAAGCAGTCTGGTCTGGGACTCCAATTTGCAGACCCTGGAGCAATCAGTTCAGAATGGTCTATGATTGACAGATCCCTTGCTCAAACTCAGCACCACTGGGTAAAGCTAACTCTTTGTCACAGACTTAGGCTCTAGGGGCCCTCCTTGTTAGCCTGTTTCTCTGCCTGCAGCTGAATCAGAGCACATCTGTCACTACTTTTTATAATCACAAAGGTTTTCTATGCCTCTGCTTGCTCGAGTTTATCCCAGACACATCTGACAGGGTTGACTTGCATCAGCATGTATGAACCGATGCACTACCTCTGTTTGTTCTTAAGGGTATAGTCTTTTATGAAGTTTTCCCCTTTTCCAAAGAAGTCTCCCCTTGCCCAAACTTCTGGAAAATTAGTTATTATATCTGCTCATCTCCAGTGCTGTCCATAAGGTGTTTGTACAGGACTGCTCATAGTTAACATCTGGATAGTTGAAGTTTATCCAGATGTATCCCTGTGACCGTTCCTTTTTGTTGCCTATAACTGGCATATGGACCGTCCTAGTATTAAAAATCAGACACACAAACCAAGTATATTAAGGAGAGTTTTATTGTAAAGATAGCAGTACCTACAATTTTACATGTTTTCAAGTCTACAAAAACTCTCAGAGCAGAGACTTCCTGTGTCTGTCATACCAGCAGACACATTACCCATAAACTTGGAGGGATAAATTTACTTCCTGCCAAACTGAGGCAGGGGAGGGGGCACCTTGATGTCTTGGCCTCTCTCCAGCTTCTTTTCACAATCCACCAGGTAGTTGACTCCATCAATAACAATCTGAACAAGCTCAACCTTGATAGTGAGAAGGAGAAGGCCACGAGGAAGAGGCGTGATGGAGAAAGGAAAAGGAGGAGAGATTAGCTCGAGTGGAAGCTGCCTGCCGAGCCCTGCTGGACAGAGCAGTGTTGGTGTACGTGTGAATTGTCCGCTCAGCAGAACTTTACTACAATGGGGGCATTTGTGTGAGGGGAGGCATCCCGAGGCTGCGGTCAGGTGCCGAAGTGGAGGGATAGCCTAGAGTTTTCTCTCAGACTCTCTTTAGGGTTGGGTTGCTGTGAGAACATTTTTATACTGGAAAATCATTTTCATCACCTTTCCTTAAAAAAATTGTGTGTGTGTGTGTGTGTGTGAGAGAGAGAGAGAGAGACAGAGAGAGAGAGAGAGACAGAGAGAGAGAGAGAGAGAGAGAGAGAGAGAGAGAGAGAGAGAGAGAGAGAGAATTGAACCTGGGTCATCAGCCTTGTGTGGCAATGGCAAACACTTTTATCTGCTTATCTCTCTCTCCTGCCTACATACTTTGATTTCTTTTAGAGATTTATTATTATTGTTTTATTTATTATGTGTATATGTGTGTGCCTGTGTAAGAGTTGATGTGTACCACATTCATTTGAGTGCCCACAGAGGCCAAAGGACATCAGATTTTTTGGAACGAGACTTACAGAGGGTTGGACCACCATGTAGGTACTGGGAACTGAACTCAGGTCTACTGGAAGAACAGCAGTTACTCCAACCAGTAATTAGTCCATGCACTTTTTCCTCATCAGCCTCGTGACCGGAGGCTGTGTCCTGGGATGAAATAGCTCCCTGTGCTAACTGACTATCATCGTGTAATTAGTACTCAGCTGTGTGTTCCTAACGAGTTCTCGTCTCACTTGTGGCTCCCACGTATCAATGAACCTATTGTTCCGTTATCACAGGAGTCCCTTGGCCTTATAGGCTACACGAAAGCCCAGAAACTATTAAGAATCTAAGATGTCAAGAGGAAGATGATTGCCTGTGGGCTTCCACATGGGACACTCACAGTCAAGAGAGGTTTTCCCACGTGTCCTCTCTCAGAGGGACAGTGCACCTGTTCTCTGAGTCCATGGGGATAACACTGTCCTTTAGCATAGGGAGCTCGTGTTGCTGGAGACACTGAAATAGCTCCCAGGGGGCTGGTTTATAGTGACAGTCCCGCTGTGATTCCTTGGCTTCCCTACAAGTGCTCAGAAGGGACTGTGTATCTTTCTTGCATTATTTTCCATGCAAGAGAAGGACAAGAATGGATAGTTAAGTTGGACTTCAATGTGGAAAATGGGAATGTGTGAATGCAGTCAGGCTGCTGAGGCTGCTTTTCCATGTCCTCTTGCTGTCAGGCTGACCCGTTAGTACATATCAGGGTGAGAGAGACTTTACCTCTGATCTGCCGATCCGATCTATGTTGGAGATATCGTACACATCCGCCACTGCTGCAGTGTCCACACCGCCTGTGCCACGCTTCTGGAGCCGCAGGTTTTCCAAGATCTTAGAAAAGCGTGGATCCTAGGAGAAAGGGTACTGTTGAAGTCATTGAGCAGAGATGCTAACAGGGACAGTATTTACAACGTACTCGGGCCCTGGGCTTAAAGCCTTCCAGCATCTAACGAAGTGGATATTACCTTCACCCCATCAAAGTCCACTTTCTGGTGCTGTAAAAAATGTACCTTATCCAGGAGGTGGTAGGGCATGACTTTAATCTCAGTGGTATTCCAGAGGTAGAGGCAAGTGGTTCTCTGCAATACTGAGGCCAGCCTGGTCTACATAAGGAGTTCCAGGGCAGCTAAAGCTACTTATTGTCTTGAAAAGAAAAAAAAGTATCTGACACCCGGTCCCTTATAAACAATGGCTCACAGGGTGGGAAGTCCCAGAACATGGTGGTGGCACCTGTTTGGCATCTGGTGAGGGTGATCTTCTTACATCATGATGTGGCAGGGGTCACACATGGTGAGACAGAGCATGCATGCTAGCTTGGATCTTTCTTCTTGTACAATCACTAATGCTATCTGGAGGCCAAGGCTAAGAAGACCTCAGCAACCCAATCACATCCTAAGGTTACACATGCCATTGGCATATGAATTTGGCGATTAAGTCTCTAAAGTATAAACTCATAGGGGACAATTAAAGCTATACTAACCCCTAAACTTCAGAAGAGCAAACAGCTCCGGGGAATTAACTTGACCAAAGTCAGACAGCTCGAAGTCAGCAGAGTTGCAGTTGAACTTGTCAGCGTCTGACTCCCAGTTTATCTTTGGAAAAATACATACATTTATTTGCATAGGGATGCCAGTTTGTGTACATTTGCTATTCACCTGTACAGCAGTTTCATTGTTATAATTACAATCATGAAGTTAAATCACTTGAAATCATTTTCTTAACATTGGAATTTTGAATGACAAAAAAATTTATACCTTCTACTTATAGGCTGCACATTTTTTTTTCTAAAATTGTTTAAGCTTCCTTGACTTACTTTGTGTGCTGTGGCAGAAATGACTAGCTATCCATCAGGATCCTTGCTTTATCTCTCTCCCCAGCCCTGGAGCTGAAGATGCAGCCACTTGCTCGCTAACCCCTTGCCACCAGAATGAGCAGAAGTGAAGTGTATCATTTCCCTTCTTACACCCTAAGTCCTGTGGACACGCCCACATGCTCTCTTCTTTTCTCATGGTGGATGGACCGTGACTGGACTGAGGAAAACGCCCTAAGCATCCCTCCAAGCAATGCCCCCTACTGGCGGCCTCGGGGAATAAAAGAGCTTGCTGTCAAGCAGGATGATCTGACTTGAATCCTTAGAAACAGGAAGTTGTCCAATGGCTTCTACTGTGTACCACACGCTCCCCCCAAACTCACAAAATACAAATAAGAAATGAAAAGAACAAAACAAACAAACAAACAAACAAACAAAACCAGAACCAAAAACAAATCGCACAAGTATGACCTAACAACCTGTGCTGCCTAAGTCCCCCCTCCAGGCCATTGTCTCCTCAAGCATGCTCAGATGTAAAAAACAAGGTGACAGGAACCCCGGGAACAGAGCAGGGTAAACCCATACCTATCCTGATTTGTTAAGAGATGGAGACTCAAAAGCGTTATTTTTGAAGCACCACCCCCTTGTCCTGGCCTAGATCCATAAAAACTAATGACTTTAAGCCGGACTCCGCCCCTTCCCTTCCGCCCATTCCCTGGTTAAGGAAAGAACACTGTTGCTTTCTCCTGCAAAGAAGTCACATCTGAGCTGATCCCGAAGGGACTCAACAAAGCTCCTGGTCACACGCCATTACCTTGCTCAGCTTTGGGATTCTAACGTGGACACCAGCTCGCAACCCAGTTCCAAGGTTCGAGGGGCAAGTCAGAATGTATCCTAGACGCTCATTCCACATGAACTCCCAGCCTCGTTCTTGGATTAATCGTTCCACCTACAGATGGAGTAGCAATGAGCAAATGACAGACTTCTCAAATATCTGTTCCGTCAGGTCATCCCAAACACCAGGGAGGCAGACCAGTACAGCACAAGAATGAAACTGTGGTGGACCTATGGGATGGTACTTGGCAATTCTATTAGACTATAAATAGGATCTCTTAAATCAGATGACCATGAAAAACATATAACATAGTCCCTAGAAGAGTTCATGCTCTCAATAAATGTCCATTGATACCATTTCTTATGCAAAGACTGTAGGAGGGCATAAGAATTCTCTGAAGATAAGCCTGGGAGAATTTATTCCGTTGAGTACTACCCAGTCCTACGTCCCAGCCCAACCACTCCCCCCTCCCATTCTACCTATCCCATTGCATTCACCCTATCCACTCTTTCTATCCGTATGTCATATTTAAAATAGAATGAGAAAATAGCCAGCGAACCAGACTCCCATTCCCCCCCCCCAAAAAAAAGAGGAAAGTCACCCCCTTTGGGAAGCACTACTCTGAAGATTTGATTCTTTAGAAAAAGAAGTAGTCCCGCTTTGGAAATTACCAAGGTAGCTTTTAAAAAAATGGAAGATAACAAGGCTAAAGAGACGGCCCTTTCCTAAGAGCCGTGGCAACTCTTCCAGAGTGTCTCTTGGATTTCAACACTCATATGGTAGCTCACAACCATCTGCGGCTACAGTTCCAGGGGATCTGAAGACACCCTCTTCTGGCCTCCACCGGTACTGCATGCATGTGGTACATGCAGGAAAAACACTCATACATGCAAAATAAAGTAATAGTAAAAAATCTAAAATACATACACAGATATGGAAACTAGAGAGGTTTTATTCTGATAACTGTCTAGAAACCCCCGATGGTATCTTACTTCCTTTAGTCCACGACAGAATCGCTCAAATACTCGTTTCATATTGCCTCCCTTTTCCATTGAGATCACCCTGGTGTGGTCTTCCTCATTTATCCAGATGAGAAATGTCTTGTCATAATTATGCCTAACGAAGACAGAAATGTGGTGCTGACTGTTAATTGCGTTTATCTCAACACACGGAAAGTCTCATTACCTGATTGCTTCCTTTCCCCATCCCGACTCCCTGGATGGCCCTTATCTCTTAATTGTGCCTGAACAAGTACCATGGAATAATGATAGCTTGCAGAACGGAGAATAAGACTAAACCCAGCCATTAACGATGCCAAAAGCGTTCTTATCCCAAAAGAGTACAATCCTTCTCTTCATTCCTCAAACAAGAGGACGACAGTTCAACTATGACAGCATTTAGCGCTGATGTCAGGATGGGGCAGGGGGTGTTTTGACGCCTAAGAAACTCAGCCAAAGCCTGTGGTTCTTGAAAAGCAGGGGAGGCAAGGATGGAGGAATGCTCCCTGCATCCCAAGGGTTCACAGCTGTTTGCTACATAAGCCCTGGCTGTCTGCCCTCTTGTGACTCTTCCTCCTCAGATCCTTTGAGGTAGAGTTGGGATTACCTACCACAGCAGCCATGGCAGACTGAGGACTGTAAGAAAGGATTTGGATACACTGGGCAACCATTCCTTCTTTCAGAGTTTGTCTTAAATTATCAGTATCAGTTTTTCATTTGAGTTCAATTGTCCTAAGTTCACAAACAGATTCTCTAGCTAATCGGGAGTATCTTTTTTTTTTTTTTAAATAGTCTGCCCCCATGCATAATTCATGCAAACCAGCTCACATTCCTATACTGTTTAAAAAAAAACTCTTACAACACACACGTACTCACACACACTCACATACACTATACACACACATATACACTTTCACACACATACACCATACACACACATTGATACACACCACACATACACACAAACACACATTCCCACACATAATCCCCCACATGCAAACACACTCACACACACACACACACTCTCATGCACACACACATACACTCACACACACGTATACACATGAACACTTACTCATACACACAGACATGCTCACACATACTCACAGATACACACACACACATACACACACACGTACATGCACAGTTTTCAATTATACTTGTCTTCCCCATTTCTCTCAAGCCCTCAAGCCCAGCATGCTGTCAACTGCAGTTCACAGCAACCTCAGGTTAGAAGAAGCAGATGAGCTGAGATCCTCAGCACACAGGGAAAAATGTAAAAACCATACCAGATTCCCCTGGCATCAGGCCAGTCACGGGCCATCCCAGCACATGTTAGTAAAGGGGACACTGGCTTATCAAACAGAAAGTGGTCCTGTGGGCCAAAAGGGACAAAGCAGCGAGATGAGCCTGTGAGACTAGGTACGGGCCAGCTAGCTGATCAAGTTTCCACTTACAGATAGAGAGGCCTCTCAGAAGTGTGTCTCAGATTCACTGTGTGCTGGAACACCATGGGAGCTTTTAAAAACAAATACGCCATTGTCCAGAGCTCACACTCAGACAAGATATCAAGTAGAAGTCGGGGGTCCTCCTAGATAGAATCACTAACAAGCAGAGGCCCTGGAGACTGGAGAGAGCCGAGGCTGGAGAAAGACACTCTCCAGGAGGAAGCTCACCCATAAACAAGAAGCCAGGGTAGCTGCTTAAGGCAGATACAGGCTTGCTCTGTAGTGACAGGCAGGAGGGTGGCAGCGTCTACACACTCTGGGAGACAGAGGAGTATCAACTAGAGAGCTGCCCTGTGCGGCCTGGAAAGGAGGTAGGTACCCCAAGTAATTCATGTCTTCTGAGATGACGGAATCTCATTTCTTCTTTTCTTGGAGTTTATGTAAACACTATTTTTGAAAATAACTGCTCCTTTAAAAATTGTAATAATGAGGAAATAAGAAGACCTGAGTCCAGCACTTGAGAGGCTGAATCGAGGAGTCCTGTGAGTCTGAGGCCAGCATAGGCTACATACTGAGCTCTTGTTTCACAAAACCCAAAAGGACTGCATTTTGTTTACCTTAGAGCCAAGGAGAAGCCCACAGGTGCTCTGAGGCGGTGAGGACGAGTGCCTGCAGGCAGCTATGTCTGGCTCCGAACCTGTCACAGAGAGCACCTTAATTTCCTGCCTAGATCCTCTCGGCCTCCAGATTTCCCTTAGGATGTGGTACTGGAACCATCCTTTAAGCATGAGTAAGATTTCCAAAACTGGCTGCTTTCGCTTGTCCATAGGTAAGAGGAGGCAGATTCTCCCATTCACCTCCACCCTCCTGTGCCAAGCCCAGCACTCCTGCTGGTGTCCTCTTCAGACTTTACCCACGGCTTGACAAGATTTAAAGCTTCACAGGGACTGGATCTAGGCGCTCCCAGACGTTTGTAACAGATGTCCAGCTTGGTCTTCATGCCGGCTCCTCAGCAACTGGAGCGGGGTGGGGATTGTCCCTGACTCTGTTGCCTGCCTGTGTATCCTGTTCCCCTAACTGGATTGCCTGTTTGACGTCAGTGGGAGTGGTAGCTAGTCCTACAGTGACTTGATTGGCCAGGATAGGGTGACATGGGGGGGGCTCCCCCTTGAGAAGTGGAAGGAGAGAGGCTGTGTGAGGGGGGACCAGGAGGAGGTGGGGGCTGCGATTGGGATGTAAAGTGAATAAATAAATTAATGAAAAGAAAAGATTTAAAGATCCAACTCCCTTCTTACACGGAGGCTGTGGAAGCCCCAGGCCCGTTTCAGCTCTGCCGGACTAACTCTTAAGTGGGTAGAGGCCTGGGCGGAGCTGGGGGTCCAGCCTCTTTCCAGGTAGCCCCAGGGTGATTTATCACCTACTCACATCGATGAGCCGTTGCTGATCCTGCTCGGTCATCTCAGACAGCTTGTAGTAGCGGCCAGCCAGGTCCCCCTTGAGGCCCTCCAGGGCAGTAATGGCCACATTTTCCACCTCCCTTCTCTCTGCCCGGGAGCACGCTGGAGGCAGACTCAGCCCGCGGATGCTGCGGCCAGTACGAACCCGAGAGGACAACACATAGCGCTCATCAAACTGCCCATGAGTGATCTGCCGGGTGGAGCAGAGTGGAGGGTCACCATGGCAGCCACAGAGCATAGTCCCCTGACATGCAGCTTGCCTGGAAACCTTCCGGCAGCGCATCACAAGGAGCATGGCTAACTGCCAGATGGAACTCCAGCTCTGAGGGTTTAACATTAATTAGGTGGTTTCTGTTGGGGTAAAATTCTGTAGGAAAGTTTAAAGTTCCCATCAATTAATTGTCCTCTAGAGGTGTCTTAAAGGAGCTTATTAACCTTCCCTCTCCTTCTAGGGGATATGATGAAGGTAGGTCATTTAGACTTTCCAGGTACATCTCAGCAAGGGGGCAGCTCTTAGCTTCCCTCTTCTGCCTGTGGATTCAGGAAATCCTGCATCATGGGGAAAAGAAGTGGAGCCTAGAGCCTACCTTGGATGCATCCAGGTCCGTAGGATGCTTCATCACCCTGGGGTCATAGCCATTGTGCCTTAGTTTGATGACAGGATCAAAAAGGTCAGCAAACACCTGTAAACAAGAACATCCTGTAACTGGCTCACCTATTAGCAAAGGACTTTTACCTTCACCTGTCCCCTTTCTCCTCGAGGGCTCAAGGGCCAGGTGTGACCGCTTCCTGTGAAATTCTCCATGCCACCATGCACGACATGCACAGAAGAGTAGACTGGTAGATGAGAATAAAAAGAATAAATGTACACCAGAAACAAACAAACAAAGAAACAAATGTTCAGCAGCACCTTGTACTTGAAAGAGAGAGCGCTGGGCTGCTGGACTCTGTGTTTAATCTCTTTAAGGATTCTGCCAAGCCCACTGGATGAGAAAATCTGATGGTTAAGAACTCAAAGGCTTTCTGCTTTGTGAACTAAAAGAAGTCACCAGCTCAGGGGCTAAGCACATTTTGTGATCAGAAGAGAAAGTCAGGTCAAAGCAAAATACGAAGTTTCTGGGGAAACCCAGCTATATAAAGCCAGGATCTCTTACTTACCCTGTGGAGACCTGTCTGTCCAGATCCAAACCAAAGTGAACCACATTGGCATGGGTAGTCTTTAGCTCAAATAAAGCTGTGTATAATAGCAGACTACTCTACAGCCTTAGAAGCTACGGGAAATGGGAAGAAGGGCACTGACACCAAAGAGGCAGCTTTAGTCTAAGTCTCTGTCATAAGCTAACAAACTGCCATTTTGTTTTTTGGGGATGGCCCTTTCTTATCCCTTGATAGCTGCTTTTCTGAGAATAGTTAGTTCTATGACAGAAGAGTGAAAAGAGAGAGGGTGAAGGAATCAGGCTTCAGGATTCTGTTCTGATGAAGAGGCTGCTCTGTGGAGATGGGTACGGACCTGAGTTCTGTTACCAGCAGACACTGTTCCTCGGCACCAAGGATCCAAGAAGCTTGGTGAACCCAGGGGTTTGTGCTACAGTAATAGAAAGATAAGTCCCCAAACTATAGACTTACACCCACCCAATAAACCCAGAAACAAACATTTCAATGTATTTCTGATGAACACACATCATTCAATTTTGTTTAATTTTTCTGTACCAACACAGCCTTTTGACAAGTCTCGAGAGCTCAGTCATGCAACTAACCTCTCTTTGAGGAAGGACATTGGCATGGTAGCAAAGAAAGCATCTTAGGAAGCTATACACCTCATAATCCCAGAAAGGATTCCTGATGGTTCTCAGGGAGTTGGCTTCCTTTTTTTGGAGCCCTTCCTGAGAATGCAAAAGCTGACTCCAAAGAAAGATGAGGATCCTATGACAGTACACCCCATCCACATGCAAGATAGTTCTCAAATCTGCAGTCAGTGGTCCATAGTCTTACCTCATACGACTCTTCATCACCGGCCACCATGCCTACAGTCTTAATGAAGGGGTGACCTGGGTTATCCACTCCAGTTTGGATGCACTGGTCCAGGGTGTAGCCGCTGGGTGTCATCTTGTTTCGGAGTTTGGCATAGATGGTTGGAGTGAGGCACTCAGCCATGCAGTTGTTATGTTTTCGTAGGTCAGGGTAGTCTGCACTGTGGGAGGAGAGAGGCTGTGGGCCAGTAGTCCCTAGGTAAGGGCTATCAAAGACTCAATTTCTCTGCAATCTTCAACCAGGCTCTCTTGGTCCAATGAACACAGGGAAAATTAGAAAGAGAAGCCTCAAGTCCTTGCTTGAGTTAGCCATGCTTTAGAAAAACTCATGCCCATGACAACTAGGGAAAAGGACATGGTTGGTAGGAAACCAGTGATACTTGCTACAGAAGTGACAAAGGGAAAAGAGGGAAGGAAGTCAGGAAATGAATTGAAAACATATGCAGGTTTCTCTTCTGCCCAGTAGTGTTGATAAAATTCAATGACAGCCATAGTTTAGTCCCTCAGGTGTTCTCTCTCTCTCTCTCTCTCTCTCTCTCTCTCTCTCTCTCTCTCTCTTTCTCTCTCTCTCTCTCTCTCTCCCTCTTTCTCTCTCCCCCTCTTTCTGAGGGAGAGGGAGAGGGAGAAGAGGGAGAGGGAGAGGGAGAGGGAGAGAACTACCTGCAATGTTGCTCACCCCTCAGTCCTTTGCTACAGAGAGAACTCTATGACAACAGAGACAGCAGAGATCTGGCCTGTCTTCAGAACAGTGCCTAGCTATGAACACAAACATTTGATAAATATCTGTCAGAATAACACACAGAAGGCCACCATATTGGATGCTGTCTTACCCTGGCCATGTACTGTTTGAAGAATATGAACTGAGGAGTACCATAGACTCAAAACACAGGTGATCTCCTTCAGTGATTCCTGGGGTACATGGTTGCCCTGATTCCCTCAGAAATGACAATTCTATCAGAGTCTCTTAGGAACATCTTGGTTGTTTTCTCTCTTCTACCCCTATCTACATGGAACCCTAGGACATCATCACACTGTTCAAACTACTCAGTGCACTGGTGACTTGGACACAGTGAGGTTCTGGCCAGCAGACTATCTGACCTCATCTTCTGCATGCCACTCCTCTGCATCCTGTCCACCATGTCCTTTAACAATCACACTTAAAATCAATTCTGTGATCACATTTCTCAGAACACAGTAGATAGAGCAGTGGTCGAAGCATGGGTCTCATCCCAAGGGACCTGAGTTTGCATATGGCTGCACTAAGTACTTGAATTTGGACTTAGTAATTCTAAGTTCTCATTTTATTGCTAAATGATGCTTAAATGACTCATGACCCATGTGATGGGACCTAACACATGCTAACAGAGAGTGTCATAATGCAAGTGCTCAGTGAATGTGAGCTACCACTGTTATTCCTGTTTAACTGAAGGACAAGCTTTGGGCAGGAATGATGCTCTATTCCTTTGTGTTTGTCATAGGTAACTAGGCTTAATGAGTCTCAAAACAGATTGTTAAGTTTGACTTAGCCATTTAGACAGACAAAGCAGATTCTCAGGGACTAGGGATATAGCTCAGTAGTTTAGAGCACTCTCTACTTTTCCAGAGGACCCAAGTTCAATTCCCAGCACTCACATGGTGGCTCACAACCATCTGTGACTTCAGTTCCAGGTAATTTGACAATCTTCTGGCTTCTGTGGGCACTGAATACACATGATGCATAGACATGCTCTCAGACAAACACTCATACAAATGAGATTAAGTAAAATAAATAAAGAAGGACTTCTCACTGACCATTTCCAACAGAAGAGATCACGTATCTGGTTGACATTCTGGGTCATTTTAGAGCCAGGAGGACTCACCTTGGGGGGAAGAGCTTGTGCTGTTCCCGGGCATCAGCAGACACCTTCTGCCTATTCAACAGGTAGCCAGTGGTCAGGGCACTGGTCCCCAGGGTAGTAAACAGTAGAGATGCATTGCGGCCAGTTAGCAACTTAGAGAAGGCACTGGCCATCCTTCTTCTTGGTTGAGTGTCTAGAAGCAAAGAAGCCATATCAGATAGCATCATATGATAGTTCTGAACCTAGCATGGAGAGGAAGTCAGAAAACTTTCTGGTGAGAAAACAATGCGTTTGTGTTACTTATCTATGTCAGATTTTGTGAATGCACATTCCGTTTTCTCCAGTAATTACAGCGAAAAGTAAATCAAAGTTATACATACATAAATATTAGACAAACTGAGTGCATTCTGAGTACAACTACACAACCAGACTCTGAATAGGATGGATTTCTGGAATTTTAAGAGGTATTGAGATTCTCTGAGGACCATTGTCCACCTTTACATACCCCATACAAACTTGTGTCAGAGCTCAAAGTAACACGCAAACAAATTTGGGTTATCTTAAGAGCAAATGTCCTTCGGACATGAAAGGTTGAGGTACCAGCAGTATGTGTATGTGTGGGGTGGGGAGATGTCCAGAACTTCTGGTCTGGTTTAGGAATCCTGAAAGGGGACCAAATTGTTCAAAGTTAACAAAATTTCATCCCTTGGCTCCTAGCAGAAGCAGACTAAAAATCTTTCTTTAAAATATCATACTTAGCTTTCTTTAAAATATAGTATTTAAGAATCTGGATTCTTGCAGATTAAGATCAAACAACAAACTCCCAACCAAAGAGTACCAACCATACAAAAAGATATAAATAAAAAGACAAGAGAGAAAAACTAACAACAGACTTAGGCCTTCTATGACTAAAGATTGTGGGATTGTCGGACAAGAGCAAAGACTGGGCTCTAGATAGGTGTTTTAAGTAACAAAGTTATATATAAATTATTACATTATTGAAAATTTATTATGAGAGTCATATATATGACCAAGCAACAAAAGACTATTAGGAATGGCCAAGATATCCAATCACATTGGTCCATATATATCATTCTAGCACTTAGGAGTAGGAGGCAGGAGAATTGCTTTATGTTTGAGGCCAACCTGTTTTGAATAGTGAATTTTAGGCTGTCCAGGACAATACAATGAAATCCTGTCTAAACAAACACACAAGCCAAAGAATAAGAAAGAAAAAACACTTGAAAGAGAATAAAATTATACAATTAAACAGTTGGATATGACGCAGCTGACGAAAGAATAAACGAACTGGAAGGCATGCCTCAGGAAATTACCTAGACCATAGCTCAGAGAAGCAGAAAAAATGGAAAATCTGAGACATAGACTAGGAAACATGATTGATAATTACAATGGGGGAGTTAGATGCAGACTAGAGTTAAGTCACAGGAAGAGACACGAGAGGAAAGAGAAGTGATGTTCAAAGGAAAGCATTATCCAGAATGGATAAAGTACATGAGGCATAGTACAATACAACCAAACACCGAAGAAAATGATCCCTAAGCAAATGCTTTCAATCAGACACAATAATACTAACAAAGACAGATCACTTACAAGGAAATTACAAATATCAGCTAATTTTGCAATAATGCACCCAGGGAAATAATTTTTCTAGAGACAAAGAGACAATGAACATATTTCACATGAGAATGAAAAAAATAGATAAAGAACAAATCAGTAACAAAAGAACTACTAAAAAAATACTCAAGAGAGAACACGCCAGTGAAGGGCAGGTTGAAGGTAAAGAAAACATATATAGATCTTAACCTGTTCTTATATGATTCTCAACAAACCAGGAAAGCCAGTATTAAATATGCATAGAAGAATCCTGATGACGTGGTGCTACTCAGAAGTTAGCAGGGCCACTCAGCCTCCCAGTATTCTCTGCCGAGAGCCTCTTAGCCTGAGTCTCTGAGTGGACAACAGTGAAAGGCATTTCTCAGTACTTTCCCACTGTCTGGTATCCACAATGTCCAAATAAAGAAAGGATGGTTTCCTCTAATCTTGGTCGTGTTCCTGGGTCTTTACTTCAAGATGCCCCAAGCTTAGACAGACTGCTTATTTTAAAAAGCTTGTTGGTGTGTACCTCTATGGCCAAAAGCCTGGGCCACCCAGGGCAGGTTAAACTTCATGTTGGATGTGGTGTGGCAGTACACACAATTCTACGTGTATCTATCCTTCTGACATCATCAGCTTTCTTCCATGATTGAATTTTGGAAACTGATGAGCGTCCAGCTGCCAGGTTTCTCCAAGGAAATTTCTACTAAGAATCAAAGACTTTAAACATTTATGAAGTTGTTCTTCTATATTAATTGGCTTATGAAATAGCGTATCAGACACCTTATCTTCTACACTAATGCTCTAATGTCGACATACAATTCTCTGCATTTTGATGATGGCACAGATGGCTAAAATTGTTGTGACAAGTAAGTCATTTTCCGAAGTTCTGGAGACCTGAAACGGCCAGACACTGACCTTATCACATATACCCCCCTGCCCTCTACAGGGCTCCAGTGCTGCCAGGATTCTTTATGATCTTCACGGATGTGGAGATGTGCTAAGGCACCCTGGCTCTGAGGTACAGCGGGCAACACTGACACTGTGCTGTCACATTCCCAATTCTGCTTCCTAAGCAGAGACACAGATGTTGCCACTCTGAGATTTATTGTAAATCCACCAAAGGGAAATAAGTTCTAATCAAATACCTTCTAAGCCATAGGGGTCAAAGAGAAAGTTAGAGCATGCTATCCCTAAGCTAACAGGAAATGTGTTCATACCTGAAGGTGTGGCAAATTTCTTTACCCCTGGTTTCTTCCTTTTAGTTACTTAGGTACTCACTGGTAGGAGGCTTTATGAAAAGGAGGCCCTGAAGAAGTAGAGTTAGGAAAGACAGGGAGGGAATGGTCTCCATGGAGAGCCTGTAACAGTGGTAATCCCTGGTCCTTCCTTCCTCTTAGGCTATCCCATGGATAGGCATCTGCCTCAAAATACCTACCATTAGGCATGTCACTACATCCAGAACTTTGTTTTGGAAATAGTTGGTCTAATTCACTTTTAAGAGTTCCAACACTACATTGTTGGTTGTGTGGTCAGTGTTACTGACGCAGGGGAGGCCTCGATGGTAGCAAGCAAAGCAGCCCTGAAAGAGAGCTGGGCTCCCACACTTCAGTTCCTGTGTGCTTAGCATGCAATTTAAGCTTTAGTGAAGTGAATAGTTCCTGTTTCCCTGGTTCTGTCTGGGGCTGCTGGTGCTATTGTTGTTGTTTCTTTTGTTTGTTTGTTTTTATTGTTGTTTGTTGTTGTTGTTGTTTGGTTGGTTTTGCTTTGTAAAGTATATAGAAATAATTGATTCTGCTACTAAGGAACCAATTGACAAACTTGGGGGAGATGTTGGTCCAATTGTCTTGCTGACATTTTGATTTGGGAATGGCCATTCTGCTCCTCTGAGATTCATAGCCAATCTTGTGAAACCTTTATCAGACTGACCTTAAACTTGGTATTTGAGAAGCAGGACAGGCAGCGCATTACTTTGTTGTGCACAGTTTTTTGTTTGTTTGTTTGTTTTGTTTTTTGTTTTGTTTTTGTTTTTGTTTTTTCTTTTTAACCTGGAAGGCTCCAAGTGTTATAGAAGCAGTATTTGGGCCTACAACTTTGTTCAAAGGAGGCGTGACATGTTTAAGATGGGTTGTGTGTACAAAGTGATCTGTACCCACCAAGGTATTTGGCATTTCACTTTGCCTGCTTTCCAAACACAGTGGGTTTTTTAATTATTTGTTTTTGAGGTCATAATTATGTCATTCATACCTTTCTTTTCCTCCCTCCAAATTCTGTCTTATAAGCCTTCTCATTCTTCTTTAAATTCATGACCTGTTTTCATTAGCTGTTAAATGTACATATGTATATATTATATGTTTATTATATAACATTATATTATATAATAACATAATTTTATGTATTGTATATTTATATAATATATTATACATTATATATTATATATATTTATACAATATATACATATCATATAAATAGTATCCTTTTGGTCTATATACTGTTATTTGCATGTATGTTTTCAGAACCGACCATTTGGCATTGGATGACCAACTGGTGTGCTCTTCCCTGAAGAAGACCATTTCTTCAGCTCTCAGCATTCCTTCCCCACTTGCCTGCAGTTCTTTATCTATGGTTGAGGCCTCCAGGGCTCTCTTCCTGTCCACTTTGGCACATCTTTTGCGGTTGTCCTTGTTCAGCTCAGGTTTAGACAGTTACGTTTGTGAGACTCTTTGGCCATAGCTTCTGACTTTCCTAGGAGACTCAACCTCACAGCAATCCCCTGCTCATTTGGCTCTTAGAATCTTCCCACCACTTCTCCTATAACAATCCCTGAGCCTTTAGCCCAGGAGCTGTCCTGTAGACACAGCGGTTGTGACAGCTCCACAATGCTGCCTTTTGATTGGTTGTTGCTTTCTGTAATCATCTTCATTTGTTGCAAAGAGAAGTTTCCTTGAATGTTGTTTTTTAAAATAGTGCATCTAGTGAAACCATGCAGACAAAACTTTTGAGGAGAAAGCAAATCTGAGGCTCACTCGCAAAGCTTTTGATACTTTCAACTCTCTCCATGTCCCGAGAATTATCAAAACTTACTCAACATTCTGTCCAGAGATTCGGGGAAAGAGAAGGTAAGGGACTAAGGCCAATTGGTAACTTCTCACTGGCATAAAAATTCTACCCTTACTGTGGGCTCTGCCAGAGCCAGAATGGTCAGTAACAACAGACACCCAGACAACCTTACAGAAGCACACATCTGTTGGTTCCTGCAGGCAATGCTTCAGACTGAAACAGCCTCCTCTTTGGCATATGGTGAATAGTTACACGATAGGACAGAGCTTCCAGTGTACAATGGGCTCTAGTCAGCCAGCATTGCTCTGCGGCTTGTGTCACAAAGCTGGACAGCTGCTTCAGAAACTGCTCTGTTCATCTCTCAGACTGGCCCTGTTTTCTAGCTTTAGGTCTCTCGTGGTACCCAGGCAGAGAACACTAATTTATTCATATGGACTCCAGCATATCTTGGGACCCCTGATGGCCTAGATCTGGCTTCCAAGCCTATCAGGAAGCATGTGATTCACTCAGGGACTAACTCTTGACTGAGGGGCTCCTAAGTGTCAGACAGTGTGGTAGCAGAGGCAAGATGACACAGTGAATAAATGTTGTGTTCTTCATGGACTCCTAGGTTTTCTAGGAATGATGGTTAAGAAACACAGCAAATGAAATAATTATAGGTAGGGATTGACGCTGGAAAGGAAACAAACAAGATATTACTCAGGGGATCTTGCACGATGCTTACTTTCAATAAAACTGCTCAGGCAAACAAAACAGAGGGTCCAAGGCCTTGATGCTGGACAGACCTTATTGGGAAAAAATGGTAAGTGGCATTGCACCCAGGCAATAACCCTAACCTGACCTTTGACTGAGGGCAGTTTTATTTGGAAATTTAAAAAACTGACACACTCTCAAATTCCACACAGTCTTTGTGTTGCCAAAGAGGCTCATGATTTAGATATTGTTCTGGGGGCTGGAGAGATAGCTCAGACTGTAACATTCAAGCAAGGGTTCAAAAGCACATGACTTTGAGATTCTTAGGACCTGCCACTCTAAAAATTCTGTGGGAATTTTCTGTTCTCTCTGTGTTACAAACAGAAACTCTCTCAAGCTCTCTAAGCATTTTGGACACAATACATGTAAGAGATGTGTCGCAACTGCAGATATCCCTTACAAAAACATTTGGTCCTATACCACCTTTAGAGGCATTTAGAACCATCAGAACATCTGTACCTACTCCAACCAGGGAAGACAGGCAAGAAGACTGATGTGTTCATAGCTCTCGAGGTCATGGAAGCTCACTCCAGGGAACCCTTGGGGCTTGGTGGGAAGAGTGGGTAATGTGCATTCAGATGTGACAATTACTTATCATTTTCTTGGCATGTTACATCTGGGTAACTTCATCTCCTTTTGTTTTCGACTTCTGTTAGTAAAATGGCCTGGCAGCCTGTGTGGTTGAGGAGAAGACGTAGAGATTCACATTAGCACTCAGAGAGGCTCATGCCTCTCCCTCAGGCCCATTCAGACCCACGAAACAAGAGAAAAGGTTGGCAAAAGGAGCTAAATACCAACCAGACACGATGGCTTTCACAATTTCATAAAATCACAACCACTTCATGCATACGCCACTCAGGGCCTGCCATGGAGACTGTTGCTAAGGATACGGTTGTCAGCCTGACATTCAGATTGGCTCTAGAGCATTTGTGATCTTAAAATTTTTATATTACTTCTAAATATTGATTTTTACTCTTGGGTCTATGCGGGAAATTGGACCCAGCTGTCTTGGCAAAGTCTTGCCATGTTTGGGCCTCTTGCTGCTCTTCCAATTAGGACTTTTGTGTCTCTTTCCCGTCCCACCAGGCCACAACCTGGCATCTCAGCCCACATAAACAATGTTCCCTTCTACCCCAATGGGTTGTTCTGCTCTCTTAGTGCCCAGAGCACTCACAGGCTGGTTTTGGCTTCACAGTCTTTTTCATCTTGCCAGTGAACTCGGCTCTCATGCATCTCCCCTCATTTTAGGGAATCCCTGTTTGTTGTGTGGTCCTGGTGATGAGTATATTCTTCAAGCCCAAGAAGTTCCATCTGTTGACAACCATTGCTGGGCATGGTTAGCTGATCAGTAAGCATTCGCTCCTTAACTTTATAGAACTCCAGTCACGTCTCACATAAGGATGCTTTGGTCAACACTGGTTGACGGGATGATAGTGGACCATTAAGATTCTAGCCAAACTACCCCAATTGTCCACTTATGCAGTATTCCTCATAAGGTCATGACATCATGCAATACATCATAGACATACTTGTGGTGATCCTTTTATAAACAAACTTGGGCTCTCACAAATACAAAAGCATGGCATGCACAATGATTGACAGGATGGAATACTTGATAATAAGTGGCTATGTCACTGGTTTTTATTTCCTATGATATATTTCATCAGTATTTTGACTATAAAGTAATCTGCAATGCTATCAGGTGGCAGTTTCATTTAATCTTATGTTTCCTGGTCTTTTGATTGCATCAAGAAGCCATAAAATCATCAACTTCTACCCTAGCAGTTCTCACCCTTCCTAATGTTGTGACCCTTTAATTAGTTCCTCGTGTTGTGGTGACTCCAACCATAAAATTATTTTTGTTGCTACCCCATAACTGTAATTTTGCTACTGTTATGGATTGTAATGTAAATATCTGTGTTTTCCCATGGCCTTAGGTGACACTTCTGGAGATGTCAATTATCTAGGGATGCAGACATTAGGTAATCTTGCTGTTTAGAGACACATGGCTGTGCTAAAATGCAGCAGTCTGTCTAGTTTCAAAAGACAGATGCTTCCCACCTCCTGAGCATCTCCTGCTCAGGTATCACGAATAGTTATTAAAGAAGACAGGACCTTTGCCACCTCAAAGGTGTGCTTCTGTATCTAGCCAGCCTCCTTTGCTTTGAAAGTCTCTTCACTTCTCTTCTCTTCTCTTCTCTTCTCTTCTCTTCTCTTCTCTTCTCTTCTCTTCTCTTCTCTTCTCTTCTCTTCTCTTCTCTTCTCTTCTCTCTTCTCTCCTCTCCTCTCCTCTCCTCTCCTCTCCTCTCCTCTCCTCTTTTTCTCTCTTCTCCTTTCCTTCCTTCCTTCTTTCCTTCTTTTCTTCCTTCCTTTCTTTCCTTCTTTTTTTTTTTGAGAATTTCTCATTTTTAAATCTGTTACCTCCCAAGTTCAGGCCCTGCCTCCAAACTAATTCGCATCTCTTTCACCATAGATTCTGAAATCCTGCCCATAACAACAAGCAGGTAAGGCTTGGTTTTGGTGTCTCCAAGCTCAGGTTCCCACGTCTAGGAGCTGCTCATCAGCTAGAACGGCCAGTCTAGACTCTTAACTATCAGCCACAACAGGTTGTCAGCTTCCTAGGAACCACTGCAGTCATCCTCAGCAGTTTCTGTGGTGATTCTGCAGAGGCTACCCCATAACAAGCCTTCCAGAACAGCGCAGAGCCTAAATGTTTTTCTTTTCCCATTCTTCCTTCCTTTGTCTTCTTTCTTCTTCTTCTGAGGCAGAGACAGCCAGGCCTCAGCCTCAGCACAAATTGGCAGCAGGTACCAACAGGAACATCAGGAGAAATTCTCAGCCTTAATCTTTCGTACCTGTACCCACTTCAAGAAAACACTCTTGCATGTGTTTGCCCCAGCAAAACAGCATCCAACACAACTGACTTTCCAAAGAACCCTAAAGTTTCTACTTCACCCATGATTTGTAATAACACTTTAATTTGGGAGCCCAGAAACTGGGGGAATGAGGACCGTGTCTGAACATGGCCAATAAAACCAACCCAATAAATAACTTGTGCCCAGAGAGTCCATTGGGGCCCAAGAATTAAGCCATATGTTGTATCCATCCATCCATCCATCCATCCATCCATCCATCCATCCATCCACCCATCCATCCATGCAGCTACCTGTCCATCCATCTGTTCACCTGTCAGTTTGTCTATTCATCTATTCATCCATCCATCCACTCACCCCTCCATCCCTCCTTCATGTTATTTCTCCATCTACTCATATTCTCAACAAATATTACAAAATAAATCCCGGTGTCAGATATTGGGGTCACCTCAAGAGTTCTGGTATAGTTCCGGGTAAGGCAGATCACTGTTATGCTCCAAAGGACACAGTAAAATGTTATAATCCAAAGGACACAGTAAAAATAAAGGGGAGAGAAGCCTCCAAACTGGCTGATGTAACAGGAAAAGCTTTCTGGACGAGGTGAGAATCTTTGTCACTTTTCCAGGTAAAGAAGGGGAAGCCTTTGTAGACAAAAGGAATAGAATGCACGACGGTGGGTCTGGAGAGACAGCAAGCAGAAGGGGTGGGGTGCAGGGTGGAGACTGCAGACATAGAAGGTCCACAGAAGAACCAGTATTGCTGACATAACTCGAGGAAAGAATAGTGAGACTCAGGACTGATTCTGTACGTGGTGAGAAGAATGACAGCATTTGGGATACAGGAGACATTTTAGTGGATTTACAGAGAGTTGACACCAGACCAGGATTATCTATGGGCTGCCATCAGTTCTTTATGATGGAAATACAGAAAGTCTGTAGAGTATTGATAACACTTTGATAGAATGATTTTAATTTCAACTGACATTTCATATGTGTTTATTTTTCTAGTAGTTATCCTTAATATCTTACAAATGAGCAGATCTGCTACAGATGAAAAATGATCAATAGATGGTGTGAGAAACACTGCTCAGTTTCCAGAGACTTAAAATGGGTCCAGAATCTTGGTTTCTCTAGCTCCTAGAAAGTTGTGGGGATTGAATGAGCCCTTGGCACAAATCTTGGCCTTTAAAGCTTGAGTGGTAAATAATGAAATTTCTTTATTGAACTTGATAAACTTGGTGAGAAAAGGGAAAAAAAATCTGTAGACGGAGAAACCAAGCCATGGGTTCTAGAGCCATTGGTTTTAGAGCAATCCAGTCAAGAAACAGTCCAAACCAGAGCCAGAGGGAAGGCTTTCTGGGGAAAGATGGAAGAATCTCTGAGGTGTCCAGGGCCTCTGTGGCCATTGAGATATGAGCATGAAGGGTGTGAATGTATCTTGAAGGTAGACTGGTTTCTGACTTGAGTTATTCACTCCACATGGAGCCATGCTCTACAGCTGAGATTCTAGCCAGAGAGAAGCTTTGACAAGGGGGTCAGGGGTGTGGGGGGGCACCATGAACAGATTGAATGCAAGAGATCTGTGAGGTATTCCAGAGGGCATGTGCTCTCACAGATGTCCTATGATGAGCGTATAAGCATCCCTCACTTGAAAGGCCATGGGACCCGCCAGAGAAGAATGGTAGTTATCTACTTACTATGTTATTTCAAACTTCCTGCCTGTTAGCATTCCTGATCCATCATCTGTAGAGACAGAGTGCTCCTGACCATGAGCTGACATGGGTGTGACATGAGAACATAGGCCTTGGAGCAACAGACCCTGAGTTTGAACACAGTTTTGTAACATTTATTACCTGTTGTCTTCAGAAAGACTCCTAAAGGCTACACTTTACACATTTTAGTTTTCTCAAATATTATCGATAAATGGAAAGACTGAGGCTGAAGAGTGAGGACGTGAGCCATACCACGTCTTCAGAATAGTGCCTGGGATTCACTTGGGACTAAGCAAGGGTTGGCACCTGATGCTCTCCGCTTGTGCTATCTCTGCGAGCACATGTGTGCACACGCGTGCGCGTGCGCACATACACACAAACACACACACACACACACACACACACACACAGAGAGAGAGAGAGAAACCTCTTGACAAACATCCCAGCATCAGAAAATAGACTTTGATTTAGATAAGAGTCTATTGGTCCTTCACTTAAAACAGGTGCAAGTTGCTGACCCAGACTTCCTGGAGCCTGGGCAAGGTCACAGCCGGGAACTGTAGCACCTTGCTAGAGCCACATCTAGTTTTTCATAGGGATCCTTTAGTCTGATCCCCTGCTTTTTATTGGGCCACCTAGCCCCTTCCTGGCTCTGCTCAGGAAGATAAAGCCTTCCTATCTACCCTACCCCGAGGACATAGGTTTCCCTGGTTCTGGGTGTGACAACGGGTCAGGCGGGAGCACTTGTCCTCCCTGGACACCCATCCAGACTTCGGCACTTTCATACTCACTCAGTCCACAGAGACGTTTCTGGTCTCTCCCTGCTGTAGGGCATCCTAGAGCAGAACAGGGAGCCTTCTGCAGGCTGGGGCATACATAGCCGCCAGGCTGCTAATGTGGCCCAGAAAGGCTTGGGAGCTGAGTAGAATGGTAGGGTGGGCCTTCCTTTGGTACTAAAAGAACCCGTCTGAGTCTAGATGAGGAACATGAAGAAGACCAGAGGTCAAGAATGAGTGCTGCCCTTACATGGACCCCCCATCTGCCACTGACTGAGGGACCTTGGTGGATGATTGGCTGGATTTAGAAGCACCCAGACAGCTCTGAGAAGTGCTGTGGCCATCCTGGAAGAGGAAGTAAGAAACAACCAGCAACACAAAAAAGCATCCAGGCCAATTGTCTTAGCTTTATGTTTGGGAAGAGAAATGAGGTCGCCAGGACACAAGGACAGAGGTAGAAGGATCTCAAGACAACTCTGTAGTGACAAAGAAGACAGGAGCAACCAGCTCATGGGGACAAGGGTCATAGTAAGTGTGCTGTGTTTAGAATATGGAAGATGCTGCAGCTGTTGCCTCTGCCTTCCCAGACACATTTTCTATGACTCACTCCTAGATGAAAGAGAAAAAGAGATCTCATAGGAATGAGTACGTGTAGTTACGGTTTTGTAACAGCAGTATATTACACACACGCACACACGTGTGCACACACACACAAACACATGCATATATATTTGCTTTGTGTGAGCATCGAGAATGTTACTGAAGATTATTCATGGAACACTAAAGGGTTAGTCCTCAGCTCTCTATTTGGAGGAGCCAAGTCATTTGATTTTCTCCTAGTTGAACCTGGAAAGTATCACATACACACATCTGCAGTCATGCTACAGAAGGCGAATGATAAGCATAAAACTGTTTGCGTGAAAATACCCAGGCATCAATTCCACATCTTCAAGAGCAATCCTGCCCTATGGCTGTCTTGACTCAGCTGATGAGACGCAGGCAGCAGCCAGGCCACTGATGTTGCCCGGGGAGGCTCAGCAGCTCCCTTTCTGTGATGCATGTGGCAAAGAGGAAGGAGCAGACTGCAGCAGGCACTAAGTAAATGGGGACCTCTCTCTAACATTTTAGGGTTGATCTTCTCCATTCCCTCCCCAAGACTACTACCTCAATGATCCCAAATAGCTAGCTAGCCAGCCTTGGATGCCGCCTCTGAAAGCCTATTCATTTCAGCTTTTTCAAAAATCATCCTAAGTGTTTCACTTAATTGTTTTATTTTAGTCATATCTCTGAGGACAAGATGTCATCCCAGAATACACCTACCACACACTCTATGATTTGCTGATCATCCTTTGAGTACCAACATAACACTCAGAAGGAGGTTAACCACATGGGCTCACTCGTCCACATGTCTGTCCTGGCAGTGTCGGCAACAGCTTCCTGCTGTGTGCTTTCCTCGTCTTCCTGAACTTTGACCTACTGCTGGGATCCTTTACTTCTATCAAGAAGCCCCTTCTCAGCCCTGCCCATGTAGCCACACTTCCTCCTTCTTTTAGATTGAGCTCCTACTTGAACCCAGTGGTGAAAGAGGTTGGACAAGCATCATTAGATTTTGCAAGAATCCTGCCACAGAAGCTTTATTTGGCTGAATGGAAATCAAGTGGCCTTTTCTAGGTCCAAGTGCCACAACCTGAAGTCAGATTTGTCATAAATTCTGACCCAGGTTCATGTGACCCCAACACCTCACCTACAGTCCAGCCTTGGCCAGTAATCAGAAGAGCATTGCTCGTAAGTTCAGGACTTAGGTGTGCCCCGTGTCACTCCAAGAGTCCAGAAACACTTTTACCACAATCATGCCAAGGCACAGGATTGTCACCTTGAAGCACATGACTCCTCCCTGACTCCCAGAGCATCTGAAGCTTGTTCTCTTCCCTTCAGGCTTCTACAGAAGTGCCGAGGATTCCAGACATTTCTGTGCACACTCCACTCTGACATTAGGCACTTGGTGTGCCTGCCAAGCCTAGCTAGGGACACTGCACCGGCCCTGCCTGTCTAAGAGAATACAAGGACTTGCTTTCTCCCTCTTCCCATCCTCTCTCCCTCTGTATGGGGCTAGGCATAAGAGAGGGAGGGGAGGGATTGTCTATAGCTCATATCAGGAGAGGCTGAGTATCTGTTTCTGTAATGTGAAACAGTTTTATTACTCTTGGTTTGAAAAGCATGTTTTTTATAGCATTGGGGTAAAGTTGTGTAGAATTTTGGAACTCTAAGCCAGGAAAAATTTGTGTGTGGGGCAATGTATAAGAACATAGCCTGACTAAGCCAGAGGCATTGGGCTCATGTTCATGCCTACATTCGCTCTCTACAGCAAAGAAGGAAAGCCACAGTGAACAGTTTAGGCAGAGTGCTAAGGAGCTGTGATTATTTTTTCTGTCCCACTTGGTGGACTGAGTCCCAGATTCCTGGCTTTCTCTCTGGCTTTATAACAGCATGGACTACCCCACTCCTGAAGCCTCTGTTCCCTCTGGGTGCCCTGGAGATGGGACAGTTGAATTCAGTTTCTGCTGAATCAGAGTTATTTCTGCTCCTTCCATCTGCCTGAGCGTCACCATGCTAGGAGATAGATGAAAAGCGGTAGTCGTGGGGAACCACATGTTCACTGCCAACAGAGTCACCCCAAAACAGAGGTTGTACTTGATGCTTTCCAACACCAGAGAATTTTCTGAGCAAATTCTCATGATGCCAGTCTTGTAGGCAAGCAGAAATGGCTATGGCTTCCTAGCTGTAAGACTGCAAACGGGTCCAGTAACCTCATGTGACAGGATGCAAGGTCAACTTTAACGGGCATCCCTGGCCTTCTCTGTCTGACTCAGCAAGTAGGAAGTCATAAGCCAAAGACATAGGGTTCTTCCCCAAGAGACAGGCCTTTCCCAACCCTGTTTATAAAGATGCCATGGAGTCCTTTCAGAATTATATTTCAAGAGAAAACATTTCCAAGTGAATAGGGAACTAAAGGCCACCCTGTCCTCTGAACAGCTGTAACAGAGTGAGATGTCATCTTCTCTGATGACGCAGGGTTTCATATGACCTCCATCAGTCACCTTCAGTGTTGGCTCTGACTGGGGGACCTGGCTCAACAGACAAGAGCTCCCAGAATGTCAGACACAGATTCCATATGTGACCTCAAGGAAGACAAGTGGACCTACCTCTGCTCTATGACAGAGTTGGGAACTCAGGCCTCTGAGAATGGACTGAATCAGCCCCAGACTCAGCCCTATTCTACCTCTGACCCCACCATACCTCCTCATCCCAAACCCCACCTCCTGCTTCCTGGCTTTGCCTCTGTTTCTTTATTTTAGAGAGACTTCCCAGGTCCCCTGTCCATGCTCTGACACCATGATTTTACCACAAAGCTGTGCATAGCTTAACCCACAGACATGTCTGACTCCAAGCACAGGGATTTTGAAAAAGGTGCCTTCCATTGTGAGTGGCAGGCAAAGCCTCAGCAGCCAACAATGGCTGGTCTTCCTGCCACCTCTGATGTCATGTTCTCTATGAAAGGACAGAATAGAAGGGCACAGATGGGACAGGGAGTGAGAGATGTCCACTGGGGAAGCAGCTTCCTAGGAAGTATACAGTTTATCTAACAGCACATTGTCCTAAGTGTACTGACTGCCCAAACAGCACTGTGCTGGTGATAAAACCTGGCCATGCTTTTGGGAGGTTCAGAGGACAACACTGAGGATAAAGGGTGCTTTGGTTTATTGGGCAAGTGACACTTTTCATACATTCAAAGCAGAGCTTCCAAAGGCATGGACTTCACATACAAGGACAGGTGAATAATGGCCATCCCCCAAGAGCCAAGTAAGTAAGGAGTGGGCTGCCACTCAGCCATATGAAGCTTATCTTTCATTTTTCTCCTAAAGATGGAGCTTTACCTAGTTCATTTTCAGTATATCAACCCTTTCAAAAGTGAATCTCTGGCTGTAGCATTAACTAGTTAAATGGAATCCAACACATTAGCAACCGGTTTTGCTCTTTCATAGAGCCTCAAAACAAATTTTCCAGCTAGCCCATGCCAAGTCATTAGGCATCTCTTTTGATGCAAGTGACAAAAAACACTACCAGACATGAGTGGATTGGTCTCTGAAAATTATTAGAGAATGAAATGTAACATCTAAACTTATCCCAAGTTTACGGTCAAAATTCCACATTTAGATTTTTTTTCACATAATTTCTTGATTCACTATGAAACAGAGACACTGTGAGCTAAGGTTCTGGGTTCTCTGGTTGAGCTGCCAGTCTCATGCCCAGGGAAAAACGTGGTTCCAGGCAAGGACAACCGTATCGCCACATCACGTCCCCCTTTCTCTCTAGCCCACAGTTTCCCACTAAGTCTCTTCTATATGGTTGGGGCTTCCATATGCTAAGGCTCACCACAGTTGGTTCTAGTACTGTCCTTCTTTAGAGAAATCAAGCATTTTGAGCATCCTACTGACCTTGAAGCCGGAGGAGTCTGTTGTATCCAGATCCTGCTGCGTGCACACAGCCAAGAAGTGTAACAGGAGCCTGTAGGGCTCAGCCTAGAAAAGGCTACTCTTCTGGGCGGGGCTGAAGAGTCCTTCTCGACCAATCCCACATAAAACCTCCAGTCACACAGGCTCACCCAGCTGTGTCCTTGAAGCCCAGCCTCTGACTCTTCTGCTATTGGGCCAGGTGTCCTTTCTAGAACCTGCCATTTCTCCTCTCCCTTGAGCAGGCAGATCTTCTACTTGGCTTGCCAGTCGGGTCTACAGACAGTTGTTGCTCTGAGAGGGAGTTTTGTCCTGCAGCTCACCTGGTGAGGGGGCAGTCCTAGCTTAGGGTACAAGGACCAGCAGAGGAAACTACCTGTTAGGAAAACACTTCTCTTAGAGGGGAGAGGGTGTTATCCCTGGAGGATGAACACTGAGAGGAAGTCTCAAGTGATCTATTTCCAGCTGTTAGAGAGAGAACCAGAGGCAATCAGGAAGGCCTCCTTGAAACTTGTTGTCTGGGACTTGGGTTCAGAGACAATCAATGATCATCACCGTCACATTCGAGATCAGGCTATCTGAAGTAGAGACTCTCTCACTTTCTAGTCACACCAGCTTACATGACCACCACTCAGCCCAGAAGATCATATCCCTGCTAAAAATAGCTGCCCAGGACATCTGCCAAAAAAAAAGGTGCTATGAATAGCAGCAGACCACCCGGGTTTTGGACAGCAGCCCTGCCATTTCAAAGGAGCTTGCTTTGGCTTCTTCTGGCCATCACGTCCCCAGCTTTCACAGCCATATCAGCAACACCAGCTCACCCCTTTCTCTCCCTTCTTAGGGCACAGGCAGACTCAGAGAGTCCCTGGACAGGGGTGTAGGGGACAAGAATCATGGTCCCCTAAGTAGGTCAGTGTCCTTCATAGCCAAAATGCCTTTAAACTTGACCTAAAGTGTCCTTAAACTTGACCCACAGCAACGGTACTTTTGTTTAGTCTTGGCATGTGATGCAGACTGGGAGACAACAGGAGGGACCTTTCTGGGAGCTGGGAAGAGCCTTGATTTGAAGAGGTATGTGTGTGCAGTCTCTCATCTAATTTTCTCCGATGTGTGCTTAAGACTTAATTACCGTGTTCATTATAGCCTACTTAACTTGTGCACTTGCTGTCTGCTAAGACATGGCTTGCACTGATCAGAAAGTTGTTTTTTTTTTAACCAATGTACTCCCTTTTGATGTGTGATATACTCAGATATTTTCTAGACTTTTCAGTTGTTTCATTAGAGCAATCTGATTGGAGCCAGCCACAATGACTTCATGATTCTCCAGAATCTCAGGCCCAGTTTCTGGGCCCCAGTGGCCTTCTCTGGTACCACAAGCATCAAGCTGTGGGGCTTTGGGACCTGAAGGCCTGAACTCTGTAGCTGGGACAGGGCAGTGGGGAAGTGGAAGCTTAGTTCTTCTCAAAATAGCTCTGTGCACACACATACTTGTTTCAAAGTCAGATCCAGTGACCTGACACAGCCTGGCTTCCAGATCCGGAACAGCACGAGGCTTTGGGGAAGGTGGCATAGATTTTTAAAGAATGGCAGTTACAAAAAAAACCCAAATCTCTCCTTTTATTTCCCCTTAATGTTTTGATAATTAACATTTAGGGATCCCTCTATACCCCTATCTCCACAGCTTATATTTCACAGATTATATTTACATTTTAGTGAGTTGGGTCAGAAGTTGGGGGACTTGCTGAGAAAATAAGTTTCTGTTCCTGTCTAAGCTTGTGATGAGGAAGCTGTAACAGGGACAAGAAACCTCTACAAGTGACGTACAGCAGTTATCACCAGCTTCTGAAAACTCGTCTCACACAGTTCCTGTTGAATTCCTTCTACCTCATTCTCATCGAAGCCAGCTCCTTCAAGCTCCTGTCAGTGTGGGCATGTAGCTACAGAACAGAAGAGTGTGTACAACTGCTGTGTCGCCTGCTTTAAGGGAATTCTGCTCTGGCCTTCCTTCCTTTGCTGTTCCCTAGTCTATCTGGCTTGTGGGTAGAGCAGGCCCCAGATGGGGCCATGCAGACAACAACATTAGCTTGTGAGGTGGCAAAGCAGGAAGAGGTGAGAAAACTGTGTGTCCTGTGTCCCTTCAGCCTTCATGGTCCATGTCGCAACTGGAAGATAGAACTGGACCTCCTTCTGTAGCAGGTCCCTGTGCTAAACTGCTGTACTCTGACTCAACTCTTGATGTCAGGAGAACTTCTTCTATGTATTTTCATATTTATTAGCCAATGTAAGTACTGTAGTCATTTTAGAAATAGACACAAGTCTTAATTGGGGGGCGCAGGAATGGGTGAGAGCCTGCGAGCTCAGAGATGCAGAGAAAGCATCTAGCTGACCTTCCTCTTCACCCAATGTCCCAGAACAAGTGCCCCTCTCCCAAATTCCAAAAAACCCTTCAGACTGAATGTCCGTCCTTTCTACTTCCTATCTGTCCTCCTGACTCCCTCTTACTCTCTGTGGTTTTTTTCTTAATAATCCAATGTTTACTTCCTGTTAACTGGTTGCTTGCTCCACCTCCTGACCTAGGCTTGGCTTTATTTAATCCTGTGTACAATATTCAAGCAGAAAGCTCTTGGATTAAAGATGTGTGCTAAGGCCGAGCCACACTACAACTAAAAATGGGTTTTTCCAGTAAATAACACAATCTTTGGGTTCACAGTTTGATAGAATACTAATATTTTCAAGAATAAAATTTTAAAGAAGATGCAACCTGAGATGGCACGGAAGTGATCTCAGAATGTCAGAGCTGGTAGTGGATGTCTCTGAAGCCTGTTGGAGAGCCTGAGGTTATCCTTACACTTCATGAGCTGCCTGGACAGGGTGGGTTCTCCGTGTCTGGAAGCAGCAGTCAATCGTCAGCTGGAGATGTGACTGGAACAGATTTAAGAACCAGAAACTGACTGGGGCAGGCTGATCCTTTATATCTTTTTGGAGGACCCTACCATCTAATTCTCTGCTTAGTAATTTAGTCTGCAAAATGGGTTCTTCTAGCTGTTCTTTGTACTTGAACTGTGCAAGTCAAAGAATGCCTATATAAAGGAGCCAGTTGACATGAAGAGCATTGTCACCAGTGGGAAAGCATATAAATGAAGAGATCGTGAGACTTTTGAGTACTGGTGCAAGGCGAAGTTTAATCTGCATGTTGGCATAACCTACGCCTCACTTGGTAAGTGCTCAGGCACAACACAAATCTCTCCTTAGAGTTACAAATGACAGCAGATGTGCAAAGTAGCCAGACACAAACAATGTGTTTCGCTGACTATCACATGTGTTCGTACATACAAGCACATACATACATACAAATAATAAGTATGTTTAATTCCTCTGCAAACGAGAGCTGAGAATGGTAATCAGTTACCTCACAACTGTACAGCACTTTAAAGTTTACATTCTGATCCCTTTGGTCCTCAGGACAACCCAGTGAGGTAGACAGCACAGGAACTTTGATTAATCCCATTTTGCAGATGAGAAAAGTGAGACTTGGAGGTGTAAACACTGGCTTATGCTTTTCAGTGGACAGTGCAGAGCTGGGCTGAGGCTCATGTCTTGCCCAGCGCTGCTTCACCACCAACTTTCTGGTTCAAACCGAAATGTGTAGAGACAGTGGTTCAACACTGTGAAGTAGGGTGACTGTTTTCCTCGAGCAGACTGGATCAAGGACAATCACTGGTCATCTTAATGCCACGCCCCGAAATGAAATGTCAGCTGAAATGGAAACCCTGCTAGATCGCTCATGTGTCTGCACCTACAACAAAAGGTCCCTCTCCATTTCTGTTCTGACCCACTTTAAGATACTAGTGGCCTCTCAAAGGATACCCACCCCATCCCACCAACTAGAGTCCTATTTCCAGGAATCATGAAGTAGTGCACGTAAAAAATTCACTAGACTTTCAAGCTTATTTCTCATAGACATGGAAATGAATTCCATTCATGAATCACCTCCAGCTGCGGACATTAGCCTGGCTAAAAACATTATATAGTATATTATCTTTTATGCCATTTCAACCATAGTAAAAATGATAATGTTTGTGGTTTGAATTTCAAAGAAACATATTTAAAACAAGAGAGATTTCCTGGGGGAAATAATATTAAAGTTGAAAAGAAAAGCTAAATAAAATGTTTCTTTGTTTTAATGTGAAAGCTGACAGATTTAGGAATGACCACTGTATTGCATTACTCTTTAGGTAAGATGCAATATTTGCTGACCCGAGGTTTTGTCTCACCTAACATGAAAGAAAGGGCAAGGCCCATGGTCACATTAATTGGTTCACAGTGGGGTTTTCTCTCCCAGATGATCCGGCATCCATGAGTTTCATGTTTGCATGTAGTACTTTGAAATGCACAAACAGACAGCAAAGGAGACTTTGTGTTAGGGACACTCTAAAATATTTCCACGGCACTTTAAAGTCCCCTCTTTAAATTCCTCTGTTAAATTGCTAAAGAAAACTGACAGCATTATACTCCAAGCCTGAGACTGTCACATATGATAGTGGGCTTCACTAAGAGATTTGTTTCTGCAGCAAGAGTGGAGATGTCTTAGGCATCCCCGAGGTCCTCATAGCCATGCCACCAACTAGCAAGACGATGTGTTCATTTGAAAGCATGAAAACAGGTTGATTTCCTGTTAATTTTGCAGTACACATGTTCACTACTTCATCTTTAGAAGCTGGTCTCTAAGGTGCTTTCAGAAATGCATCTCCTAAAGTAGGGTGTTGGCACAAAGACTAGAGTGCATGCATTGTAGCCCACAAAGACAGAAAGCTTCAAAGGACAGGGACTTTCAACAATCACAAGAAAAACCACAAATTGCTCTGGTGAATTTTAAATGTGACCAAGGTTGAGGTGTTCTGTTTCCAAATGTGCCTTGGCTAACTCACATACGATCTGGGTCTCTTTAGCTCTAACAAGCTGAAGAAATTGAGTAAAACAATGACAGAACCCACAAATGACCACTGGGAGTGTGGAATATTCTACTGGGAACAAGCTCCATAGAAAAGCAGCAGAAATTCCTCTTTTTTTTTTTTTTTTAACTAAGAATGGCTGCACTGGCCTCTGAAATACAACTTTGGAGAAATAGGAGCCCAAACACCCAAGTAAAGTGCACACAGAACCGTCCTCTGAAGGACAGGGATGTGGTGGAGTGGAAGCAGGGTGGGACTGGAATCAAGGTGGGCACTCCTTCCCCAGTGGTGTTTTTTGTGAAACTGGTATACTGTGGTCCTCTCAAGAATGCTAACTTTTCCTTTTTTTCTCTGTAAGATCTTGTTTGGCTTCTGAACACCCAGAAACATGTCACAAGGTATGCACAGTTAGGATCCGACATTCTATGCTTTCATCATGCATCACAATGCAGCAATCTCTTATTTGAAACTGAAGAGAACAAACAAGCAAGTCAGGAAATAAATAAAAAGGAGAAAGCATCTATAAGTGCCCCTGTGGGACTTAGTGCTACACTGTCGGCTAATATGAACCAGCAAAAAGACTTTTGGAGTGGAATTCATATAATATAAATATTTTTTACTCAGTTTTTATTTCTCTATGCAGTTATATACAAGGATGACCATTTCGGTGCAGGAAATGTACCTATGCTAGTTCTATGGTACATTACCAATGCTAGCTCTGAAGCCAGCAAGTGGAAAGCACTATCTAATTGTTAGTTCTACCACATAATTAAAATGCAAGGGAAGAGGAAAAATATCCAGGCAGGTCAGTCTTCATTGTCAGCATCTGTAAGCATCATGCCTCTAAGAGAAAATGCCAGGTCTGCTAGGTTCAGATAATAATAACCCCCCTTTGCCATTGCTGTCTTCTTTTAAAGCAATGGTCTCTCTGTGTTGAGGAGAGGGAGGTGATCGAGGATAACCTCACTCCTTTAACAACAGACCATTGTGAGGAGACCAAAGCCACTTCTCCAGGCTTGGGGTGCAAGGTGAACCCCTGCATTTGGTTTTCTGCTGTAAGAGCTGTGTGTGCTCGGGGCCATCACCCCTGCACTTACAGTGTTCTTACACAGAATGATCTCAGAACTGTTTTAAACAAAGATGTCTGAGGCAGGAGAAAGACTGTCTACCAACAGCACAAGCAAGTGTGGGCTCTCCAAATAAAACCCCCACAAAATGCTCATTTTTAAAGTACAGCCAATGCTCGTAATAAACCCCAATAGGTTTGCGTACATCAGAAAAGGTTTCTAGAGAACTTTAGGGGAAAGGAAACAGTAAGACCAGGCACAAAGATGATCCTTAGGCCTCTATTTTCGCTTAGTAAAAGTCATTTCTCTCCACAGTGCATTCCGAAGTTTGGTCAGGTGACTGACACAGGCACCGTACTGAAACCTCCACACTTGGTTGTCCAAGGGGGCAGCTTTTCGGGGCCACCGATCTCTCGGTGAAGCCCCTACTCAAGTCTGTGGGACACTGGATACTTGTAATTAAGGAAATGCTATCCACAAATCCCCTTGTGTTTTTAGTCTCTTTCCTGTCTCATTGCCTAAAGGCTAAAAGCAGCTGTTTTCAGAGCATGCCACGCCCCCCATGCATGGAGAACGCACTGAGAACCATGCACATGCTGCGTACTGAAACTGCTTTTGTTCTGGAACTAGAAAGGAAGCTTCAGCCTGGCCATGATGCTCAGCATAAAGGACCTGTAACAGAAGCGATTAGGTCCTAGAGGATCGGTAGAGGTGTGCCCAGGCTAGTAGAGTGACAAGGAAACATTGCAGGACCTTGGGACAGGGAGGTTTGGCTTCATTCCACTTCATTACAATTGTTGCCAGCATCTCTATATTACATCTGTATGCAAATTATACCACCAGCTTCCCTAAGCTTCAAATTTTACACTTTCCCACCCAAGGCTGGAGTATTTGTCTTTGGCCCAAGCAGTTGGGCTTCACTCTTGCTGGAGACAGAATTACAGTCCAGTTCCATCTTTGGTGGTGAAAGGAGGCAGGCGTTGTCCCTCTGGTTCCCCCCTGTGCCATGTGTGACCCACTTTCCACAGAATTCCAATGGTCTCAGGGACAAGGCCAGATCTTCAAGCAGGGAGTCGAGGTTCAATTTTGAGTGACAGCTCGTAAAGCGTATCTTCGTCTATGACAAGGGCTTTGTCAAGCAGGTATTGTATGACCTGTATAAAAGAGAAAGAAAGAGATGGAGACCTCAGCTGATGCTCCTCCAAGAGGGTCAACTATACATTCTCTGAATTCATCTGGCACAACTCAACATTTTCCCTGAGACATTTCCATAAAATAAAAGTTAATTAACCTATTATTATTATTATTATTATTGTAAAAGTAGTCCTTTCGTAACCTCTGGTCCCAGTCAGTATCCTTGAGAGCATATGTGATCTCAGGTGTGTTACTGTATATTTATATACATTATACACATTTACAGAATTAACTTTAAACTTGTAGTGATAAATGGAATCATATCATCCATTGGGTTTTGCCTTCCTTGTAACACAGGCACCTGGGGCTCTCATGGCTCACAGCTTTGAGAGTGCAGCCTAACTGCACTGTGGCTGTCATGACGACACACTGATACATACAGAGCTGCATTTTACAACAACACAGTCAGGGTGAAATCCTGTTAGCTGGCTTCCTGCTGTTCATGTGTGCATGAGATAGATACCAGGAATAAGTAAACGAAATGGCACTGGACATGAAGATGTAAGGACGTGAGGTATTTCTATGAAAACATTTCTTCTTGTTGAAGTATAATTTCATAACCCATGTGAGTATAGTTCTGACAAACACATAAACTCACCATTCTAGGCTGATTTCTGTTGCTATGGAAACACCATGACCAAAAGCAACTTTGGGAAGAGAGGGTTTATTTCACCTTATACTGTATAGTCTATCATTGAGAAGAGGCAAGCAGCCAGGTTCAAGGAAGAGACTGAAGCAAGCTACTATTTTATTTTATTTTATTTTATTATTTTATTTTATTTTATTTTATTTTATTCTATTTGTAAAATGAATTTTATGGTCTAGAAAGGTTAAAATGGGATGAAAGTCCTGGCAACATAAGGAAGATCTCAAGAAACATACATAGGCTCGATGAGGAATTAAAGTGGGTGAGTTGACACTTTCTCTCGGTCAGACTTGCTGATCATTCCCACATTAGGTCTTTACCACAAGGCAGCTTTTGGTATTATTGGCCATCTGTGTGGTCTTAGAGTCCACTAATTTCTATGTCTATCTTTGTAAGTTCTCACTTGCACACAGCGTTACCTTTGGCTGCTGGTCAATGCGGTAGGCCGTCTGCTGGAACTGGCGTATCTCTCGAATAATGTGTGATATCTAACGGCAAAAAAATTAAAAAGCAATTCAGAAATACCCCTCTGCCTCATAGTATCTTTTCCCAGGATGATATCCCTGAGTCCTGTCCTCTATGGGGTAGGAGGATCCTTGCCTGATCACTTCCTTTACCTTCAATGAGCCAAGGGAAAAGCAAACAAGAAGATATTCTTGAACTCATAATCATCAGGTTAGCTGATGCTGGGTGCAGAGAATGGCCTCAGGTGGGGGCAGGGAGAAGCTCTAGGTGCTGCTTCTCATGGATTTCTGCCTTTAGCTTGGTGTTCAGAACATGGATGCCTACCAAGGAGACTCCTACATCTGTATACTGGACACTGTTACAGAACCATCTCTGGACCTTTATTTCCAACAGGCTGGACCCAGATGGCAAGCAGAGGTGGCTACCAAAAATAATCTCTTTAACTGGCTAACAAAAGTTGTCTTCACCCTCTCTTCTACCTTAAGATGTAGAAGCTAACATCGCCTTATTACCTAGCTTCTTCTCACTAAGCCAAGAAGTCACTGACACAGGTCGATCACAAAATGGCCACCTACCATTCGCATCTTGGAGAAATTGACAAGGCCTTCTTCGGTAAAGTTCGGTGTCCCTTCTTCAATGAATGCCAGGTCTGTCAAGTACATCCCAAGGTAAGGGACAGCTGGGGGGTTACAGCTGCAAGACAAGGAAGAGTGGTTCTTACTCCGCCCACACACAGTTAGAACGTGCACCACATAAAGCAGATTTTCTGTTTAGCTAATACAGAAATACTTTAGAAGATGCAGACTTAATATCCATCATAGCTACACACTAAAGCAATGAAGGGAGACACTTGTTTAGGCAAAGTCGGTCTACTTGTCTCTTCCAGTGAGGCCCACATCTAAGGATATGGCTTCTGGTACAGAGAAAATAGTTTGAGTCCCACTTGACCAGTTGCTCAGGGATAGTGAGCAGGGCACTCCCTAGTCTATCCTTTTCTCACCTGTGATAGACACAGAAAAGCTAGTCTCTGAAGTTTGTTATGAAGCTAAAGAAAGGCATGTGGAGACCTGACGTGCAGTGTGTAAACATTGAGTGAGTACTTGCTAGGCTGTCATCGCTGCTTCTGATGTAATAGCAATGGATCTACAATTGCCAGTCATCTTCAGGAGTGGGGCACAAGAATAATGCTCTCCCAGAGGAAGCCAAGCTCGTGTGTTAAACCACAAGAAAACCACTTGTAAGCAAATAGAGATCTCACTATCCCCTCCGTGTGTGTGTGTGTGTGTGTGTGTGTATACATAAAGAGAATTATCTACATATAAAAGACCAAAACTAAATAACAGTAATCACATTGGAATAGTTAGATAAGAAACATCCAAGTAGGTTATTATATTTAGGTTAAGAAATACTAAATTAATAAATTTATATTAAGAGAGATTTGACTTATGGTCATATTTTCCTATCTGGAATGTACTCTGTAAGATGCTCAGTATATGTACAGTATCTTTACATACCCGGGTACAGCGAAATGTGCTTACTGTATGTGTAGCATTTATATAAACCATGATGCATTCAAGATTCTCACTATATGCACAGTATCCATATACACCATGGTATTTCTGTAAGATTCTCACTATACGCACGATATCCTTACACACTATGGTACGCCCATAAGATTCTCAGTATATGCACGATATCCTTACACACTATGGTATTTCTGTAAGATTCTCACTATATGCACGATGTCCTTACATAATATGGTATGCCCGTAATATGCTCACTAGAAATATACTATCCTTACACACCATGCTACTTCCATGAGATGGTCGCTATATGCTCAGAATTCCCAGTGAAAAGCAGAAATCTCCAAACACTATAATGATGGGAGCTGCTTCCTAGTCTTCCCAGCAATGAGGGAGCCAGCTATTATTTAAATACCATACGAATTATGCGATCATATTCTTGAATTGTGAATTATAATGATTAAGATAGACATACTTTTTGAGAGTTTCTCTGAGATTTTTAAATCTTCCTTCAGATGAAACAGTCTTCTGAAGTTTGTCCATTAGAGCTTTTGTCTAGAAAGGAAAGAAAAAACTCAGTTTGTCAAGAAAACACTAATTTGATGAGTGCAAGTTGTTTCAGGACACCCTGTCAGTCTCCTTCTTCAGTGGCAGGTGCTGCTGACATCTAAGAAGATGGAAAGGAACACAGAAGTGTCTATACCCATGCTTTTGGCACAGAATGAGAAAAAATATAAAGAAGGGAAATAGTTTAAAGCAAAGAAGACTTAGGAACTTAAGCATATGGTGAATGAGTATCTTGAAGGGGCAATTTTCCTAAGAGGGATTTCAGGACCAATCACATTCTTCCATAGAAGTGACTGACTCAGGACCCTGTGTATGCTGGACCAATATTCTACCTCTGAGCTACATGCCCAGGTCATCTTTTCAGAATGAATCTCCAAACCATGAAAGAACTTATTTGCCTGTTTTTTTTTTATCATGTTCATCAGTTTGCTAGAGAAGTTTATTTCTATACGTTATGAAGACCTAATATGGCTGTTGGCTCTTCCATAGACACTAGAGAATGGCAGTGTAGCGCTGGGAGATTGGATAAGTTACTGCTTGTGGATACACACAGGCATCTTTGTGGGGCCTGATCCATCCTCCATGGCTAACTATGAGAAGCATTTGGCATACCTAGGCTGAAGATTGTGTGACCTTGTCTTGGTATAGATCAGTTTCTAGAACAATCCAAGATGTGCTCATCCCCATCTAAATTCCTGAGGTCTCAGAAGTGCCTCTTTCCTGATCTGTAACTGGCTGTGGTCTAATGAAGCTTCAGAAGTGCAATTCCCCCATTCCCCAATCACAGATCTAGAGAATTCCACAGGTCCTCTGAGCATCTTACAGACTGATCTCAGAGTTACAGTGGGGAACACGGTGTTGCCAAATTTTTCCTAGGCAGGCACCTCTGTGATCAAGCCCTACTGCCTGTGACCGGGTTAAGGTACTTGGCTGTGGACACCACCACTCCAGTGAACACTCCAGTGAACAGACCAACAACTGCTGCCAATGACTCACACACTGACTGAAATTTGATGGCATTGCAGCTGTTACCACAAAACTCGCACCAGTAATTTTGACATGAGCCGAGCATCTCTTTCCCACAGTTATCATTCCATTGCATGCTTCCTTTCAAAATCAAGACTATCACTGACATCAATTATAAAGAAGGCCCAGAACTTCCTTAAAGGTTGAGGGAGACCTTAGCACAATGCACCACTTTCAACCAGTTCAACAAAACAATTGCTCATTTATTTTCTCATTGGGATAATGTGTATATTCATGTGTTAGGCTTCTGTGGAGAGAAGGCATCTATATAACAAGAAGAGCTTTACATCATTTTCATGACTGTCTTTGAATCAATGGTTGTCTTAAGTGAGGTTTTTATTCTTCTTTACACACACACACACACACACACACACACACACACACACACACCACTATTTTTTTTAAATGCATGGCTTTCATTTGTCATTCCAGGCCTTGTTGGCCATAGATGTCTAAGGATCTAAGTTCAGATTCTCAGCACTGTCTTCTTACAAAGGAATAAGGTGGCTAGAACCTGTGAGGGCCTAGTCTCTGGCAACCTGGAGAACTTTAAAACAACTCCTGCTCTAGATAGAAGGGCTCAGAGAGATAAGTGAAGGTAGAAGAAGTTAGGAGCTCACCTGAAAGGGCCTTAAGCCCTCAAGGGGCAATAGTACCGAAGCCTTGAAGAAACAGTAGCAGAATGCGTTTACGTTCATTTGGTCTGGCCCCAAGACACAAACATTGTGGGATACCACTCTCCAATTCCAGTGGGTACATCAAGGGGTATAGCCAAGTGCCACCAAAGATTAGGCTAAGACTGCATGGCACATATCTCCTCCCAACAGGCATTAAAACAGTATGGAGAAGCCTGGGAGATTCTTCCAAGACCCTTTGTGGGGACCAATGTAATAATTCAATAATGAAGAGTTTACATGCCATGCAGGGTCACCAACGGCAGAATAACTTGTGGTAGAGGTGAGATATACCCTAGGCTCAGAACATTAGCAGAGCCAATAGGAATGGACAAGACAAGGCTAGCCCAACTCCTGTGGAATAGTCATGGGCTGTGCATACCACAGAACAAGCAATTCACAACAGCCTGCCCCTGATGACCAACCTGTGAAGGACTAGGGCCAGAGGTAGAGACAGTCTTCTAGAAGTCCAGACCAAGTCTTCCAGACAGCCAACTAGGAGCCCTTTCCAAGCCTCACCAGTACCCAAGGAAAAGGCCAGAGGGGAGGAGATCAGTATGGTTTGATTATTTAAATGGTCTGAGTTAATAACAGAGGTAAGCTAAATCCAGTTGAAGAAAGGCAACAGTCATATGTCTCCATGCCTGAGTCACCAAGCTGCTCCCAGAATAACAGAGGAAAGGTTGAATATCCAGGTCTCTGGGGATGAAGGCTTTGGAAGAGTTGGGGGGGTGAGCAGACTTCAGTGGGCACTTCTGGGCTCACTTTGCCTCCAGAAAGAGTTCAGGAAAAAGCTGTGACTGACAGCCTTATAGTTTGAGGTTTTCCCCCCAAATGTTTTAATGAGTGTTTTGGAGACACACCAGAGGGGAATTAATTAAGTGGTGAGAAAAGGGGAATTATCCATTGGCACCTTCCTTTGGCAACTGCACTGCTCATTTCGCTAATGATTTCCTAATTAGCACTATTCATCACGGCTCTCTCTCTCCTTCTCTCCTCCTGTCAGCAGCAAGGTGTGTCGCCACACACTGAGGCTCACCTGCTTGGACACCTTGGCCCAGGTTTTCTTCAGCCTGTAGATGGCACTTCTGTTTAAGGCCGAGGTGATCTCCAGCACACCATTGTAGTTGTGTAGACATCGGCAGATGTCCGCTACTGCTACCCACTTCTCAATGGCGTTGGCACGGGAGCTGATGTCTGCGTAATTCATTATCTGGGAGGCCACCAGGTTACTCATCTAAGACAATCAAACAGACCAGGCAGGTTGTCTAAGAGCCAAAATAATACATTCAGATAAATGGCCGAGTGGCCTGTGAACACATAGAGATAGCAGGCTATTAAAGCCCTCAGTCCATCTTTAGATACCGGCTTCCAGAGAGACTGGAATCTACAGTGATAATGGTAACACCAAGCCGCCTGCACCTGCTCTTCCTGAGAGCAAAGGCAGGGGCCCTTGGGACTCCAGCTGTTGGATGGAACTTGGATCTTATGAGTAATTGTATCTAAGAAGTCCTTGCCAAGAAGGGGATAAGGTGGAATGAGCCAAGGACTGAGGAAAGGACAAATGGCAGACCACGTTGTCACTCTTTAAGGAACCATAGTCCTTTGCCTCCAACTGTGTCTAGATGACATATTCCAGGAAATCTCAGTTATCACAGAAAAAGAAAAAACACAAATCTCCATTAGTCTGAATTCTAAACGGGTCAACTCTCAAACAGAGAATCACTTAGTGTAGAAAAAGAAAGCACATTTTCTTCTTGTGAAATTTCACTGGTAAAAACCAAACCAACTCCAAAGCTAAGGACTATAATTCTAGTAACCAATGCCACTGAAGCAGCTCAACTTCTGCAACATAGAAAGGGGAGGAATATAATCATTATCAAAGGGGGTACAGCATGTGTGTGTGTGTGTGTGTGTGTGTGTGTGTGTGTGAGAGAGAGAGAGAGAGAGAGAGAGAGAGAGGAAAAGGGGGAGGGGAGGGTGAGGGAGGGAGGGAGAGAGGGATACCTTGTATTCACACACTAAATCTGATGGGCATCCCAACTCTTTGAAGATACATAGGCTCTTACAATGCCTTTGAGCGTCATGTAGAGAATCATTAAAACACCTACTAGGGTTAATCACCTGTACAGATTTAATGTGGAGAATCATCTAGGTTGTTGGCTGAAGGTGCTTTCTTTTCTTTTTTTTTGTTGTTGTTTTTGAATCAATAATTTGTTAATAATTTGTTTTTAACTTGTTAACAATTTATAACAAATTATAAATTTGTAATTGTTATACATCAATAATTTGATAATAAAGGATGCTATTCCAATAATCATTCAGGAAGTGGGCTAGGATACATTTGTCTTAGGTGCTAGGAACAGAAAGATAAAGAAATCTATGTTCCTGACAGGTAGCCTTTGGATGTTGAATGTCTCATATCAACCATGTGTAAATGGTCTGGTCCCTAGGTGGGCACTATTAGACTTTCTAACAAGGAGCCACGTAGTGAAGGGGATTGTGGCAACTAGGACGCTTCCTGTTCTCCTTTGCTTCCAGTCTGACCTGAGTGGTTTTCTCTGCCAGTATCCTTTTCTCTTTATAAGGTCATTCTTTTAGGTATTTCATTATAGTAACAAAAAGCTGACTAATGATAAAATTTAGTAACAGAAATCTGGCCTTCAGGTGCTCTGAGTCCAACTATGAGGGATGAGGAGCAGAGGGAAATACGTGAGCAGGTAAATAGCATACAGTGAAAGGCAAAGCTAGGTCTGCTCTGAGACTGGGGAGTTGCCTCAGTGGATAAAGCACCCGCTGTGCAAGCATGAGGGCCTGAGTTTGCATCCTCACAAGCAGCTGGGCATGACAGTATGCACCTGCACCTGCACCTGCACCTGCACCTGCACCTGCACCTGCACCTGCACCTGCACCTGCAGGGGGTGGGGTGGGGGCTCACTGGCTAGCCAGTCGAGCCATCTCATTGCCTTAACACCACAGTGCAGGAAGTGTCATAGGGTTGACTGCTCTGGAGTGTTGATCTAATTATGGCACTCCCTGACAAAAATCTCTCTGTGGTTTTCTCTCAACTTTAGGATATAGCCCCAGCTGTTGAGCTGTTTGGCCGTTCAACCGAGCACCTATGGGTCCTGCTGATCTGTCGTCCTTGTCTCTAGAGGCCCCTGTTCCCTCATCTGCTACCAGGTCCTCTGTCCTATTGCTTTTCCCTTCATACCTTTATTCTTCTACCGAGACAGTGGAGAGCAGGGGACAGGAAGGAGGCAGAGCAACTTGTCGATTCCATGTCTAGATGAGGACACGGCGATGCCACCACTCACATAAGAAGCCCCAGAACCGGGCTCAACAGGATTACTAGGTCTAGAGCACAAGGTCATGGCTGTCCTAGTACGGGAGATGTCTGGGTCTGGAGCCTGGGTGTGAGTCTTCAATTGGAGTGCCCTATGTGTAGCAAGTCTGAGAAAAGCCCAGGTAATGGAGCACATTCCCTACATTATAACTTCACTTAGCATCTGCGTATTCTGGGCGGACCCTGTGCAGGGCTCTGTCTTGGGAATCTATACTTCTGTTTTGGGTACCCTGGTTTAGGTGACCTGCTAACTTATCAACGCAGTTCCTGTGTTCATATACACATTGTATGGCACTGAAACCAGACAGGAAGCTTCCCTTTGCCTGCATAGCCTGATGCCACCTCCTCAGCTGTTACTTATTCTCTCACAAGATGAAGTCTGCTTCAATAGAATGGATGAAGAACTAGGAATGAAATTGACTCCTTACCTTATGGCTAGGTGTGGCTACCACTGCATCAGTGAGCTTATGCTGTAGACGCCTCTTCCAAGGTCAACCTATAACTTGGAAGTTACACTGATGCAATCTCATTGCCACCACCAGGGGTCAGCACTACTACTCATTCAGTTAATGTATGAGTTTGCAGTGAATACAATAGAAATAATAACATCTTACACACCAATGAGTACTCATGGGACCTGGGAACCATCAAAACTGGCCTCTCATGACTGGAAATTAACCCGTCCCTTTGAGAATGTGAGGAGATTTAAGCTTGTCCTTATTATTAAAATCATCTCTATTTAAACAGTGTGACAGAGTTGATTTGTTTCTGTTTCTGGGGATCAAATCCAGGGTTTTGCATATGCTTAGACAAGTGCTCCTCCACTGAGCTGTACTCACGCTCCCAGAGTTGCCTAAAACCCACACCAGCCACCCTCCTGTAACACAACCACAGGTGTTACCTCATTGAAGTGCTGGCTGGTCTTCATGATGTAAGGTGTCCTTTCATTCTTGTCTAGTTTCATCCAGCCCTGCCCAAGAAACTCTCTGAAAGTTCAGAACAACACACAAAACCAGTGAGGTTTGTAAGAAATGGTGGCTGGATCTTGAGTAGTTATGCAGAGTAGACAGGCACATTTGGGTTAACGTTCATGGACTATTATTTTTCCCCATTTTCATTGGCCATCTCCAAATAACTTGTGCAAGTCTAGCAGTCTACCACTTCATACCAAAAGGAAAAAGTTTTTTTTTCAGTCTCCAGTGTTTAGAACTTTGTCTCAATTACAGGCATCTCTGAAGTTAGAAAATGTAGAGAAACATGAGAGAAGCATGAGAGAAATGAAGTAAGTATTAACTCAGCAGTCAAGGAGGCTGTTTCCTCTGGATTAATTTTTCTAAATGCAACTGTCAAGACTCCCAAAGATCTATTGCGACCAAAAAGATGCATCAGAACAGAATTCTTCCATCTACTGTGCTCTGATTTTCTCTGAAGGACAGCAGTTTCCAAGATTGGGGGAGCTGAGCCTGGTGGCCTCCCTGTGCAGTCACTTCACTCATGAACAGGTCACTAGACCTCAGTACTCATGGGACAGTTGAGATAAGGCAGGAAGGAACTCTCTTTTGTGGGCATTTAGAAAGCAATGTGGAAGGAAACCGTTCTAGTACATTTCTAATGCAGAAACTGAGTCTTCCTGTAAATCTCAGTGTCTCTTGCTACTGTTGATTCTGCTCTTGGTGACTGTTTTGCAGGTAGACATAGAAATGTGGACACAGTTTCACAGCTGGAAATAGCTGGTAGATATTTTGGGCTTACACAGAGCACAGGGAGAAACAGGAGTCCTAGGAAGAGATCACAGCTGGAGCCACCACAAAGTTCTCCCTTGGTTCATTCTCCTCTTGTAGAGAAGACAAGAGCCTACCTTCAAAGCTCAAGAGAGGGGTTAGTGAGAAGGTGAGGGGGCAGTGATAAAAGGGATATTGTGTTTCCTAACCTAAGTCTCCAGAATGTCACTGGGTTCATTTCAATGACCCAGTGGGCCAGATTCCTATTTCAACTCTCCTCCCATGTTTAGGAATAGGTCTACAAATGCTGGGAAGCCAGAAGAAAAGACAAAACACATAAAGGAATAGTCTCCATGAGTATTCTTGGGCTTTTCTGACATCAATACGCATCTAACTGTCTCTCCCATTGGCTCAGATCTCACCACTACACTATCAGGGATGTCCTATGTATGACAAGGAGCCCATTCCTGGGTCTTCTCCAGTCACTCCATTATCTTAAGTGTGGTTACCAGTTATCATGGATAATGTGTGTTAATAGTTGTCATTTGTCTAAACAAAGGTCTGTTGATTTATCTTTCAAGTCCGTGTGATTTCCTGAGGCTTATAGGACCCCCCTCCCCTGCCACACATACACACACACCTTGTATACAAGAAAAAATGAAGAGGAAAAAAATCAAGAGGCAGGACAACACATCCACACCATGGTGCATAACATACTAATTTACTGAGCTAGACCAAGATCTGTAGTAGACATTATAGCATTACCTTGGGCCACTCCTTCTCAGAGTAAAGCTTTAGACCCCTCCAAAGTATTTGGGGTTCTCATGAAAAGACAATTTTCTAGACCTCAACCCAAATCTACTAAAATCAGAATTTCACAGGAAAATTTTGTCTGAGAATATATTTCCTACAAGATTCCTATGTGGATTTAGACATACTCAGGATTAAGAACTATCTTTGAAGCTTTGGTGACCTTTCTATAATTCAAAAACAGAAAAGTTCAGAGAAATTTAGATTCTATTGTAACTTTATCACACACAGAAGAAACAGAAACCAAGACCATCTCAAGGGTCTCTGAGTCAATATGCCCAACACAAACTGAGACCAATAGAATCCATGTGTGCTAAAGCACCTTGAGATGGAGACTCCCACTTCTGAGTATGGCTGACTTCGCATGTATACCTGTCTGCCTTAGAGATAATGGCAGCTTCTAGCCCAGCTACTTTCTTCTAGGAAACAGAGCACTTACTCGTAGGGGATGCTTCTGAAAACAATGTGGTCCAGGAGAGTGATCTGCTCGGCCAGCTCCATGGCTGACAATGTCTCAAAGCACTCAGCCTTTGGACTGTCTGTCTGCAAGAGATGATGAAGCAATGAACCACAGGGCATCCACAGAGCTTAAAGACCTTCCCTAGAGTCTATCTGAAGGAATAAAGGCAGCAAACTAAAATCTATGAAAGCTAATATTAATATTACCAAACAATTGCTGTGTCCAGGTAGACACATGAACAGCCATGGAGTTGGTTACATGTGCTTGCTCACTTCAAGGTGTGGTTAAACTTACCATTTGAATTATATCCTCTAATTTTAGGTGGATGTCATCTTGATCATCTTGTGAAAGAGCCCTGTAAGGAAATATATAAAATGTTCTCTATGAATAAGAGAAAGTGTATATACCAGAAAGCTACAGCCCTATTGGAGAACCCTGCTAGTAAGGTTGCAAGCATGGCCAAAACTGGAGTACTCCCTTTCTCAGCAGGGCTTTCCAGTCTTTGCCCGTTTGTCTGGAGAATGACTTTGGAGAGTATCCCTGAATACAGGTGTCTGGCCTTGTCTGAAAAGTGACCTTGTACAGAGCTCTCTAAAGACAGCATAACTAAGCACACATGTCTTTCTCTGGCTTCCTGACCACATGATAATTAGATGCTGTATTAATCCTACCAACAATCTCACCCTTCCCTTCCCACTGGCATGATGTTATGGACAATTGGCCCTTCCCACCTATACCCCTAAAAAGCCCTTATATCCCCTATCCCTGGACTATAAAGTAGATTTGTCTTGCTGCAGCAGTCTCTGGAAGTCTTTCTGCCATACTCATGGCTGTCCAAACTCTGTCCCCATCCCCCATCCCTTTGTCCTCTTGGGCTAGTGGCCAACAACCTCTGAGGAGAAGGGAGGTCCACACAACATGAGGCTCTTCTTAGCTAAAAACTGTGAGGGTTTAGGGTGTCTGGAGCTGTGAGGGACAACAGATTGCTGTGCTACTCACAAGCAGAACAGAAAATCACATGACATCCAGGACTGACGATTTAGAGACCAGCTTGTTATATAGAATCCAAGATTATAAATAAAACAACCACTGTTACAGTGAACCTGAGGGGTACTGAGGTGCTGCTCCCAGGAGATGCATCTAGGGCAGGGCACATTCTCTAGTAATGTCCCATCTGTAAGCACCCACTCATGTTCCTCTAGCCCACAGGCTCCTCTAGCATCCTCAGTACACCCTCTTCCCAGCTTGTGGGCAAAATCTGGAAGAGCAGGAGCAGGAGCAGGAGCAGGAGCAGGAGCAGGAGCAGGAGCAGGAGCAGGAGCAGGAGCAGGAGCAGGAGCAGGAGCAGGAGCAGGAGCAGGAGCAGGAGCAGGAGCAGGAGCAGACAGGCAATCATTTCCCTTTCAAGGGTGAATCTCAAACCCAGCGTTATTCAGCTTTCAAATGATTATCTTTTAGTTTTTAATGAATGATACAAGAGTTTATTAATACCCAAAACACAATTTTCAAAGGAGGAAGATGTTTTATATTCTACAGAAATTCTGAGTCCAAGAGAATTAAAGTGAGAGGAAATTTTATTTCAAACCTCACTATCTGGGCTGATCATTCTAAGCTGTTGAAAATGAAGCTGTAAGCACACACTGATCATTAAAATATTTAATCAGTTCCAAACCATGTAGCTTCCCCTGGGGGGTGGGGTGGGAGAAAAGCTAAGAATGGCTCTTTTTGTTTGCTTATTTCTGGTCAGGAGAATCAAAACCATAGAAATTGTTAATGACTCTAGCTAAGGAAGCAGGTAGCTCTAACTGGAGATCTTCACCTATCCCCCACTTCCAAATGCATCCCCAGTCCTCCTCCCAGCTCTGTAGCAGACTACCTGCTGCAGCCTCCCTCTCATCTCTGCCTCATCTCCAGTGAGTCATGCAGATCTTCCCCCCTAACCTTCCCCCTCACTCATGCTGTTATCCTAACCCCCCAGGACAGCAGGCATTCCCTCAATCCAGCAGGCATTCCCTGAGAACCCACCAGCAAAGCCTGCAGAGAAACAAGCAGGACAGCAAAGCAGGTGGGTGAGTTTCAAATCCTAACACTCCCCGTCTTCCACATCATAGTTCCTCAGTTTCATCTTCTGCTTTGTAGCAGACAACCTGCTGTGGCCTCTTCTCACTCTGCCTGCATTCCCAGGGAACTAAGCAAATCCTGGTGGAACACCCTGCTTCTCTCCATCTTGTGGACCTCCTCAGGTTCTCACCTAGCCCAGCCTCATTCCTAAGTATCAGCTCCCAATACCTAGAATCACCTTTTACCTGGAAATTCCAGTGGCTACACCTATCAGAATCACAAAAGAATTCCCTACACACAGCCACCACACCCTCCTAAGAACCAGAGAGGACAACAGAAACCAAGGAACAAAACACCCACCCAACAAAGACAAGTCTAGGTATCAGAACCTAGAATTATGATTTTCCCAAACCCAGATGCCCAAATGTTAGGGCAAAATCACAATCAATAAAAGTCAGGACCATGTGTTTTCACTAGAGTCCAGAAACCCTACCACAGAAAGTCATGTGTATTTCAACATGGCTGAAACACAAAACAAAGACCTTAAAATAGCCTCTATGAATATGATTGAGGTATTTAAAGAGGAACTGAATAAATCCCTTAAAGAAAACTATAAAAATACAAACCAACAATGGAAGAAGATAATTAAAACAGTCCAAGACATGAAATTGAAATAGAATCAATAAATAAAAGCTAAATTGAGATCAATCTGGAAATAAAAATCATAGGAATGTAAACAGAAGCCTCAGAGGAAAGCCTCACTAACAGAATACAAGAGATGTAGAGAGAATATCAGTCATTGAAGACACAATAGAAGAAATGGATTCTTCAGTCAAAGAAAAGTTATAAAGTCCTGAACAGATGTTCTGTGAACTCTAAGAGGCACAGATGTCAGCCCAGACTACTATACCCAGCACAACTTTCAATCATCATAGATAAAGACATTCAGGGTAATAACCAAATTTAAGCAGTATTTATCTACAAACCTAGCCCTATAGAAAGCACTAGGGCAGTGGGCCACAACCCTTTTGCAGATCAAACAACCCTTTCACTAGAATCCTACATATCACATATCTGCATTACAATTCATAACAGTACAAGATTACAGGTCTGATGTAACAACAAAACTAGTTTTATGGTTGGGGTCACCACAACATGAGGAACTGTATTAAAGGGTCACAGCATTAGGAAAGTTGAGAACCACTGTACTAGAAGGAAAACTCTAGCCTAAAATGATTAACCACACCCAAGAAACCATACAGAATAGATAATGCCAGACAAGCAAATCAAAAGAGGATAGGCAGACAAACATGAGCATGTACACACACACACACACACACATGCACACACACACACACACACACAGACACAGACACACACACTCTTCCTCCACCACCACTACAAAAAACAGCAACAATCACAAAATAAAAGGAATCAACCAACACACACAATAATAGCTGGCTGTGAAAACAAAATTTAGAATTCATCATTCTGCTGCATCAAAATAAATAAATAAATAAAAATTTTAAAAAGCCCACACCTTCACATCAAAGATAGACATTACCACAGTTAGAAAAAGATATTCCAAGAAAATGGACCCAAGAAGCAAGCTAACGTAGTCATTTTAATATCTGACAAAATAGACCTCAAACCAAAACTAGTCAAAAGAAATAGGGATGGACAGGATACACTCATCAAAGGAAACGTCCACCAAGGAGACATTGCAGTTCCCGAGAGTAGCAAACACATATGAACCCAAAGTTTGTAAAAGAAATACCTCTAAAGTTAAATAATACATTGACTCTCTCACAGTGAAAGCGGGTGACTATTCAATACCCAATGCTCACCAACTGACAGGTCATCCATGCAAACACTAAACAGAGAAGTGTGGAGTTAAGTGATGTTAGCAAATGGGCCCAATAGATATTTATATAACATTTCACCCAAATCTAAAATAATATACCTTCTTCTAAGTAGCTCATGGAACTTTCTAAAAAATTGACCACATACTTAGACAGAAAGCAAGGGTCACCAGACACAAGCAAATTGAAATACCCTGCATCCTATCTGACCTCCACAGATTAAAGCTGGGTATCAACAACAGAAACAACAGACTTATAGAAACTGAACAACCCAGTATTCAATGAAAAGTGAGTAAAGATAGAAATTAAGAAAGAAATGAAAGACTTTCTAGAATTGAATAAAGATTAATATACATCAAACTCAAACATATGGGGCACAATGAAGGCAGTTCTAAGGGGCAAGTTAATAGCACTAAGTAAGTGCTAGCATTTTTGAAAAAGGAGAAATTTCATACTAGTAACTTAACAGCACACCTGAAAGCTCTCGAACAAAAAGAAATAATGCTCATGATTAATAATACCCATCTTGTAGATGCTGAAAAAGCCTTTGGAAAAAAGTACAGTGCCTCATCATGTTAAAAGTCTTGGAGACATCAGGAATTCAAAGCATGTGCCAAAACATGATAAAAGCAATATACAGTAAACCAGCAGCCAACATCAAATTAAATGGAGAGAAACTTGAAGCAATCCCACTAAAATTAGGGACAAGAAAGGGTTCCCACTCTCTCCCTATTTATTCAATATCGTACTCAAAGTTCTAGCTAGAGCAATTATACAACAATAGCAGGTCAAAGGGATAAAATTGAAAAGGAAGAAGTCAAGGTATCACTATCTGCAGATGATATGATAGTATACACAAGCAACCCCAACAATTCTACCAGAGAATTTCTACACCTGATAAACAACTTTAGCAAAGTGGCCAGATATAAAATTAACTCAAACAAAGCAGTAGCCTTTCTCTATACAAAGGATAAATGGGCTGAGAAAGAAATTAGGGAAACAACACCCTTCATAGTCATCACAAATAATATAAAATATACTGATGTAATCTAACCAAGCAAATGAAAGATCTATATGACAAGACTTCACGTCTCTGAAGAAAGAAATTGAAGAAGACCTCAGAAGATAGAAAGATCTCCCATGCTCACCAATCAGTAGGATTAACATAGTAAAAATGCCTATCTTACTAAAAAACAATCTACAGATTCAATGAAATTGCCATGAAAATTCCAATACAATTCTTCACAGAGATAGAAAGAGCAATTTTCAATTTCATATGGAATAACAAAAAAACCAGGATAACAAAAACAATTCACAATAATAAAAGAGCTTCTGGAGGAATCACCATCCCAGACTTCAAGCTGTACTACAGAGTAATAGTGATAAAAACCGCATGGTATTGATACAGAGACAAACAGGTCAATCAATGGGATAGAGTTGAAGATCCAGAAATGAACTCACACACCTATGGTCACTTGATCTTTGATAAAGAAGCCAAAAATCATACAGTGGAAAAAAAGAAAGCATCTTCAACAAATGGTGCTGGTCTAACTGGTGGTCTGCATGTAAAAAAATTCTAATTGATCCATTTTTATCTCCTTGTACAATGCTTAAGTCCAAGTGGATCAAGGACCTCCACATAAAACCAGATACACTGAATCTAACAGACGATAAAGTGGGAAAGAGCCTCAAATACATTGGCATAGGGGGAAATTTCCTGAACAGAATATCAATAGCTCAGGCTCTAAGATCAACAATTGACAAGTGGGACCTCATGAAACTGAAGGCAAAGGATACTGTCAATAGGACAAAATGGCAACCAACAGATTAGGAAAAGATCTTCACTAACCCTAGATATGGCCCCCGAATTGAGGGATGGTACCACCTACCCATCTCAAAAAATTTTAACCTATAATTGTTCCTATCTAAAGAAAATGCAGGGACAAAAAAACAAAACAAAACAAAAAAACAAAAAACAAATGGAGCACAAACTAAAGGAAAGGCCATCCAGAGACTGCCCTATCTTGGGATCTATCCCATCTGCAGACATCAAACCCCAATACTATTGCTAATGCCATGTTGTGCTTGCAGACAGGAGCCTGGCATGACTGTCCTCTGAGAGGCTCTGCCAGCACCTGACTAAGACAGATGCAGATACTCACAGCCAACCATTGGACTGAGCCCAAGGACCCCAGTTGAAAGAGTTAGGGGAAGGACTGATGGAGCTGAAGTGGATTGCAGGCCCATAAGAAGAACAACAGCATCAACTAGCCAGACCTCTCAGAGCTCCCAGGGACTAAACCACCAACCAAAAGAGTATATACAAGTGGTCCCATGGCTCCTGGTGTAGCAGGGGACTGCCTTATCTGGCATCAGTGGGAGGGGATGCACTTGGTCCTGTGGAGGCTTGATGCTCCAGAGAAGGGGGGTGCTAGAGGGGTGAGGTGGAAGTGGGTAAGAGGGTTCGGGGGGAGCACCCTCTTAGAGGCAAAGCGCCGGGCGGCGGCGCAGGGGATTTGTGGAGGGGAGACTGGGAAGAGAGACAATATTTGAAGTGTAAGTAAATAAAATAATTAGTAAAAAGAAACAATGCTTTACAGTTACGTTGTTTTAAGAATTGATGGCAACATCAAAATCATTAAAAATACCAAAATTTCCAGGATGATTTACCGTGTGCCCATCAGGAGTCAAGCACCTGCTAAAGCACTTGGCATCTATACTAAAAAGTTTCTTCTAGCTAGTCATGACTTTTTTTCCCAGTATATGGATGAGGAGGAGAAGGTGAAAGAAACAAACTTGCTTGGGACTACACACCAGCTGTGTTCTCTCTGTGGCACTGGGAGAAGTGTCTACATAGGCTAGAAGGCTGATCTTCAAGATTCCCCATGAAGTCTAATCAATAAATTCCAACCCCTTTCTCTGTACCTTCCTCCCTCTTTAAAAAATCACACTTGGGTCCTTGTTGATTACACCAGTGACAATCCTCCTGTCATCAGTGAAGGAGAAAGAAAGGGGCTTTGTATGGTGGGTGGCCTAAGATGAGCAAACTATAACCTAAAGATGAGTTTCTCAGTGGTTGGAATAAGACTGGCCTTGTGCCTCATATGCTTGAGTACTTGGTCACCAGTGGGTGACTGTCTGAGGATTAGGAGGTGTGGCCTTGTTGGAGATGTGTCACCGGGAATAGGCTTCAAGGTTTCAAACGATTTCCCAGTGTGTCCTCTCTGCCTCCTGCCTGCAGATCAAGATGTAAACTCTCAGTTGTTCCTGCTATTTTTGCTTGGCCATCAGGGATTCTAATCCTCTGAAATCGTAAGCCCAATTATATGCTTTCTTCCGTAAGGTCATGGCATTTTGTCACAGCAACAGAAAAGTAATACATTTTCCAAAGACAATTCAGTTGCAATTAAATGCATTTTCCAATGTGTGAATGACTCTTTACCTTAGGGTTTGGGTTTCTGGAACACTAGGAAAGTCTATTTTACAAGCCTAGGAACTATTTCTCTTAGGAAGAAATGCTCAGTGAGTGGGTTAGCTTCTATTCAATGATCTTTACAGGGGTCTGACTTTAACATTCCACCATGTACTCTGGCTTCCTTATCAACATTGCTGACTTCTGGTTGAAGCCAGTGGGGACTTTCAGGTTGAAGGGTCATCTTTTTTGTGACCTGAGTCCATTAATTCGTCTTCTAGGAATTTACTTACACTTATTTTTATTTTGTGACATTTTAGGTGTCTTCAAAAATTTCCATATTGAATGGGGAATTAGCTGGAAATGTCTTTTTATTCTCTTAAGAACAGGTCTCACACTTTGATCCAGGCTAACATGGAACTCAAAATGTAGCTCAGGTTGGCCTTGAACTCATAGCATCTTGCCTTGTAATCATAAGGAATGAGATTATAGGCATGAGTTACCACATTAGAAATGTAAATCTTGGCCTAAGGTTTTCTTCACAAACAGGGCAACTAACAACTGATCATAATTATGTGTGTTTTTGTCAGTAAAACACAGGCTGCCTTGCCATAGGAAACTTCTGCTTTCCTAAGTTTATTTTTAATGATGTCTATATTTGTTTTGGTGGGTGTGTGTGCATGTGAGTGCAGGTGCCTGCAGACCAGAGGAGCCTATTAGGTACCTGGATCTGGAGTCACAGGTGTTTGTGAGCCACCTGGGGAAGGTGTTAGAACTCACACTTGGATCTTAACTGCTGGAACATCTCTTTAGCTACAAATTTTTGCTTTAATATCATGATGCAATTGTGGTGGCCTAAATATGCTTGGCATAGGGAATGGGACTATTAGAAAGTGTGGCCTTATTAGAGTAGGTGTGGCCTTGTTGAAGGCAGCATGTCACTGTGAGGGGTAGGCTTTGTAACTCTTAGGCTCAGGTTCCACTCAATGTGGAATGAGACTCTCCTTCTGACTGCCTGTGGATCAAGATGCAGAACTCTCAGCTCCTTCTCCAGCACCATGTCTGCCTAGATGCTGCCATGCTTCCTTCCATGACAATAATGGACTGAACCTCTGAAACTCTAAGCCAGGCCTAATTAAATGTTGTCTCTTATATGAGGTGCCTTGGTCATGGTGTCTCTTCACGGCAATAAAACCCTAAATAAGACAGCAATATAGGCTTAAGTGTGTGCTGTGTGTTTATATTTTACAGATTTATATTTTATTGGTTTAGAAACTTGGAGCTTCTATTGGGTTAAAGACAAGACTGAAGTCTGGGGCAACCTGCAAAGGCAAGACTAGATCTCTGTTCAGTGGTATTCTCCCAAGCTGTTCACCATCATGCCCATTCCTCATTGGCTTTGTGATTTTGCTGATTGCATTATTATTCAGCAACAGGAATCAACATGTGAGGCCTGACAAGTAATAAAGACCTGGAATGATAAATATGATTCCTTGTGCATACTGACTCCATTGAACTGGTTTCTCAGACCACCTCTTGGAACAGACAGAAACCTCGACTGGTCAGGCAGTCTTGAGGAATCTATAGTTGAAAGCCCTCCTTTGGCCAATCTTGAACGGTTTTCCTAATGTGAACAGCAGGATTTCAGTAGCAGTTATTTTGTCAAATGTCCCCAGGGACATAAACTTTCAGAATACAGCTTTAAAATCACAGTGGTTTTAAATACAAAGGGCATGACTAACTATTTACCCCATGAGAAAATGAATAATGACCACTTCTGGACATGAGGGCTCATCCAATGAAACGAACTCTACCTGAATACACAGTTATAATTCTGAAATCAAGAAACAATCAGGCAATGCAATACCCCAGCTTACTTAGATGTTTTTTATAGAATAGAAAATATAGGAAAGTCTCCTAAGAGGTTTCTAGGTTGCAAAATACCACAAAGTGGGCAACTTAGAAAACAGAGATGTGCAGAATTCAAGAACAGAAGTGAGGTCAAAACACCAGCAGGGATTTGTATCTCTAACATCCTTAAGGAAACACTTCCTTGCACTTTCTAGCTTCTGGTGCTCTGCTACAATCCTGAGTGTTCCTTGGCTTGTGGCTATAATTTCAATTCCTGTCCCTGTCTTCACATGATAGTCACTGTATCTCTTTGTCTTTCATTGGCCATCTTCCAATAATGACACCAGTCACATTAGATTAGAACTTCACCTCTCAGGATGCCCTCAACTTAGCTGACTGTGTCTGTGGTGATATTATTCACAAACAGGGTCATATTTTAAAGTAGGAGCTATCAGAACTTGAATATGTCAGTTTTCCATTGGGGAACACAATTAAACTTCTAACAGTTTCTAGATCGCAGTGGCTTTGGGAACTTAATGAAAAGTAAGACTGAATTGTGATCTAATTGCTAAAATACCAGGATCTCAAGGTTGGCACTGTTGCATCAGGGAGGGACTTCCAACAACATAGTTAACTGAGCTGAATGGATTCTTCTCCACACATACTTTTTTTAATTTCTTTTTTTTTTGAACATGAAATGCTTTTTTATAGCATGTTTTACAAGGGGAGGGGGTAAGAGGGTCCAGGTGGTGGAAAAGTACAAAATCTTCTTGGCCTGTGCCTTGAAACATGTCATGGTCTATATGGTACACTGCCTTGAATTATGATCTACCTGCTGTTCTTCAGAAGATATGGTACACTGCTTGAGTTATGGTCTCCCTGCTATTCTTAAGAAGACATGGTACTCTGCTTTGAGTCTATCTGCAGTTGCTAAGCAGGATCTTGCAGTTGCCAAGCTTCAGAGGACATTGTGCAGGTGGGGAAAGGTAGGGGGTAAGGGTAAGGGCGAGGGTCCTGGCTTCTGGCATCTCCCCCTTCTCTGTTTAGTTAGAGAAGGCGTCTTATGTTCAATCCCAACTATGTGAGTTTTGAATTTGGATGTCTAATTATGGGGGGTCTTAGACAAGTTCACAACCCCAAAACACTGATGTGAGACGAGTCACATCGATGGTCGAAGGCTTTAGGCTGTCGACGATGGGCAACGTCAGGGGACTCCAATGTGGGTGAAAGGAGGGTGAGAGCCCTGTCTTAGGCCATGTAGGCTGCACCCACTCCCAGCACCACGCACTCCTTTTCGGCTGCATTGGGTGGGCCCCTGGGAAGTGGACCTACAATAATCCCGTCATTGGGCTAACTCACAGCCATCCTAGTCTCTTGTAAATGTTCAAGTTACCAACCATTTGTCAGTTTGGGGTGTAATATTGTCATAAAGGAAGGCTCCCCAATGTTAGCGGCCATATCAAGGGTGGCCTTGGTTTAGGAAAAAGCCAATTTTTGTTGTGGTGATCAAGAGGCCAAGCTCTCTAGCGAGAGAAATGAGGGCAAAGCCAGGCATACCAGGAACCCTTCTGGAGGGCTTGGAAGTCTAGGGGTCGACCGTAGGGGGAGGCAGGGGAGCTGACAGCTGTGTCAGTCTCCTGCGGAGTCACTTCTGGATCCTCTGCAATTTTCAGCTGATGGTAATGAACTTCAACTGCCTTCTTGATGGCAGCATCAACCTGGTTCCTCCACACATACTTTTGATAGAATCTTTTACACTAAGATGTGATACAGACAAGCTTGGGAGAAACAAAGGTCACTTCCAGGCTGTAAATGAAGGAAGAACTGAAAAACAGAATGGTGGGGCACTAATTGGCCCTGGCAGATAGCCAGGCTTCCTACTCTCCAGTAGGGGCAGAAGATGCACCCTTGGGTGAGCTGGGAAAGCCATAACTGAAATGTCCACATACAACCACTGATGGATGCACTCTTCATGGGGAATGAACTAGAGAAAAAATATCCTCCCAAATCAGTTCATCTGTGTGAAGGCTGGATGTTACAACTATGGACAAACACAAGTTTCTAGTAAGGTTCACCAAGTCCAAGCCTTCATCACATAGACATGTTGGGTTCTTCTTTTACCCAACCTCATCCGAGTGTGGGACCTACCTGCATGGAAAGCTTAAGATAAGAAGTGACTGGCTAGGAGTGCAGCCAACCAAGGATCACGTGTCACAGCTCTACCAGTGTGCTGCCACTCCCACTAGCGCCGTGACAGGAAGGAGAGCTGGTGATCTGTAATTAGTTCTCATGAGCAGAAGAGAACGATTACTCACACTGCTGTCTGGAGTCACAGCAAGAATCAATCCCTAGGGGCTCCCTCTTTTACCACGTAGTTCTCCAGAAACCATCACCACACAAATTGTGACTACAGTTCAAAGTCTCACTTGCACATCGGACCACAAGCTGCCCCCATCGAAACCAGATGATGACAGACAATACTTTGCTGCCAAGCACATAGCCTCTGATGCCCAGGAAAGTCTAAAAATGTGTCCTTCTGATCTGACAGACCTATCTGCAGTGGGCATAGCCCAGTAACATAACTCCATCAGCAGCTTCACTGGCCTTTACCTCAGGATGTTCGCCGTGGCTTTCCTTTCTTGAGGAAGAAGGTCCGGGTCTCGTAGAACTTCTTCTAGCAAGTTTAGAACATTCATCTTGAGTTCATTATTGAGTTCAAAATCCTACAAAATAAAGTGACTCCTTTAAGACTTTCATTTCAGGGGTTAGCTCTTTGTCTTATGATATCATTTTTCATGATGGTTTCCTCAGAAGACAGGTATGTAACTGAAATTTATTGTCCCAGAACTCCACACAGCATGTTCTTAGTGGTCTTGACTTGAATAGTCTAGGCTCGGGCTGTGCTGTTATATTTCTGACAGTTTCCCCAGGAGATGAGGCAAGGTTAAATCATGTTGCTTGTGGGTCACTAATTAGGCTTGGTCTCCAGCAGCCATTAAGACCCCACCCTGCTTCTTGTCACTAACTCTTCTATCTGACCATATCCGACTTCCAACACACACTACATCACGCTGCCGGGAATTAACACATTTGTTCGGTTCCATACAGGGGCATGCATCCCCTTAGCTTGGAACGCTGTGGTCCCTACCCCGGTGGATTCTCATTTATCTCTCTGGCAGAGATTACATTCTTTTTGGGAGCCCTTAATTGCCACAGTGGGCTGAGAGCTTTTCTGTTGTGCTCCATGAAACACATAACTCACTATTATCATAATTTAGTGTGGCATATTTTAAAGATCAGTACTGTTGCCTGGTTTTCTACTGTACCATGAGTAATATCGGAAATAACCACATGGTAACTTAAAAATTATTTGTTGTATGAATAAAATGTGTTATTTTATTCACGTGAATGAAGATATGCTAAGGCTATTAATATCAGTGTACTTGTGCATGAATCTACGTAAGTATGCTAAAGGATCAAAAAATAAATGATACCCTGAAACTCAGGTGGCCATGGCAGAGACAAGTGTAACCCTGATGGGATGGAGAATGAACAGAGTTAGGTAGACTGGCGCATAGAGATGGATGATGAGAGTCATGGACAAGAATCACTAGGAAGAGTTTGTGAGACATTACTGATACAAAGAGGGGGTTATAGATAGACAGATGGATGGGTGGATGGATGGGTGGATGGGTGGGTGGATGGATGGATGAATGGAGTGGCAGTTTGAATATACTTAGCCCAGAGAGTGGCACTATTAGGAGTTGTGGCCTTGTTGGAAAGGTGTGACCTTGTTGGAGGAAGTGTGTCACTATGAAGGTGGGCTTTGTGACACTCTTCCTAGCTGCCTGGAAGATAGTCTTTTCCTGTCTGTCTTCAGAACAAGCTGTAGAACTCTCAGCTCCTCCAGCACCACGCTTGCCTGGATGATGTTGTGCTTCTGGCCATGATGACAATGGACTGAACCTCAGAACCAGTAAGCCAGCCCCAATTAAATGTCCTTTATAAGAATTGCCTTGGTCATGGTGTCTCTTTACAACAATGGAAACCCTAAGTAAGACACATAGTAAATGGATGTGTGAGTGGGTAGATGGCTGGCTGGATGGCTGGATAGGTGGAGGAATATGGGCTTGGTGATGGTGGGTGGATGGATGGATAGATGGGCAGGTGGCTGGCTGGCTGGAGGAATGGGTGGGTAGGTAGATGGATAGATGGTGAATGGATAGGTGGGAAGATGGGTGGCTAGTTTGCTGGTTGGGTGGCTGTGTGTGTATGTGTGTGTGTGTGTGTGTGTGTGTGTGTGCGTGTGTGTATGTGTGTAGATGGGTGGATGGATGGAGGAATGGGTGAGTGGGTGGGTAGATGGGTGGTGGATGGATAGATAGGTAGGTACATAATAATAGATGAATGCATATACAAGTGAGTAGACGTCCAAACTTTCTTTTATAGAACAACTGTAGCTTGGAAGTTGGAGGAACAATTGAATCAGAAAAATTACCATTTTCAACCAAATCAGTCCTAATTGACTCAGCCGAGGATCGTGAGTGGATGCGGAAGTGGTGGACAGTGGGGACTGGTGGACAGCCCTGAGCCTCTTAGGAAACCCCGTAACTACTGCACATTTATCACAAAGGAAGAACTTGGAGGATGTCACTCATGGTTCCAAACAGAGCAGCATCGGCTTAGCACCATGAGCATACCAAACGCAAATCTTCATCTAATTGTGAAGAAGTCATGATCTATATGACCTATATTCTTTAAATATATAAACGACCTTATTATGTGACCTTAGTGGGAGAGGATGAGCCTAGTCCTGCAGTGACCTGATGTTGGGGGGTAGTGTGTGTGTGGGGTGATACCTAGAGGGCGTCTTTTCAAAGGAGAAGGGGAGGGAGGAATGGGAGAGAGTTCTTCATGAGGGGGTGCTGGGAGGAGGAGGGAGGCTTATATTGGGATGGAAAGTGAATAAAAAAGAATGGATTAAACATTAATTATTTAAAACAATGTAAATGTTGTGAAAGACAAGACAAAACAAAAGAATGAATGTTTTCAGTATAAAGAAAACCAAGTGGACAACCGCCCAGGACCTGGATTAGAGCTGGGCAAGCAAGTTTCACTGTGAGCAGACTGGATGACTTGTGGATTGCAGGACTCCACACTAGATGGAGCACTACACTGGTGATAAACTGTTCTGGGAGGGCAAAGGAGCTCAGGGTAGAGGTGACTGCCATCACGCCCAAAGAGCTTGGTTGCCTGGGCCTTACCCAGTGGAAAGAGAGAAGCAAATGGCCATCTGGCTTCCAGACGAGTGTGCACACGCACGCACACACACACACACGTGTGTGCACATACACACACACACACATGCACGCACACACTAACACACACACTAAAGGCTTTCCTTAGATGTCATCATGTTGCTGTTGGCTTGCTCTTGGACTGTAAGGAGTGCGGAGGGTGTGAGAATCCACAGAGGATTCCAGATGTGTGACACTGGACTGTTTCATTTGAGTATTTTTCCATTGATTTGAAGATTTTCAACGTAAAATACCAGGTGGCAAACAGAATAAAGATGTGAATCTCTGGGTTTTGCACAGTTTTTTTGAAGTGAATTTTGATGCACTCTCTCCCGGCAGCATGCTGGGACTGTCAGGTCTTCAGAATGAGCTAGCGCTGCCAGGTCTACACGGAAGGACCTGGACTCCTACGCTACTAGTCTATGTGTACAGGCAGGAGTGGTTAGCTACAAGAATCCATTACAGTTACTACAGCACGTTCCATTATCAAAAACTTGTATTGTTATATTATTAGCTGTATTATCCAGTCTAATAATTCCATTTTAACATTAAACAGAATGATTTTTGAGGAATTAACCTTCTGAGTCATTTTAAGTGGTTGGAGACTAACATCGCTAATGACAATTAGTAAGATAAAAAGAAAAGAGTAAAATTTTACCACATAAAGCAAATTAGAGCCAAAATGTCCATAGTTTTATCAGCTCTAGACAGTTTCTAACCTACTTTGAATTGAGTGTTTGAGCATCTCTGTTCCATGGCAAAAGGAACAGTAAGCTATTCCAGAATGCCACTTTGGCTGTTTGCTAGCAGCGTTATCTCTTGGGAAACACGAGTCACTGAGGCCTGAAGGTAGTACAGATAGAACCTGTTTTACCTAGTTTTTATGTGGACCTGTCATAAGCTGGAGTCATCTGAGAGAAGAGGATCTCAGTGGAGACACTGCATCCATAAAATCAGGCTGTAGGCAACCCTATAGGGCATTTTAAACATTAGTGATTGATGCAGAAGGCCCAGTAAACTGGGGGTGGTGCCATCCCTGGGCTGCTGGTCCTGGGCTCTGTAAGAAAGCAGGCTGAGCAAGCTGTGAGGAGCAAGCCAGTAAGAAGCACTCCTCCATGGCTTCTGCATCAGCTCCTGCCTCTGGGTTCCTGCCTGGTTTGGGTTCCTGTCCTGACTTCCTCTGATGATGAACTGTGGTGTGGAAGTGTAACCCTTTCCTTGCTTTTGGTCATGGTGTTTCATCACAGCAATGGTTAACCCCAAACTAAGACAACATCTGTCTTACTAGTATTAAATCATGTTTCCATAAAATGTCTCCTATTTGTCATCCAACAGCTCCTCATTAAACTGTGTGCATGGATAACTGAGTTATATCTTGCCGTTGTTTTGTCTTCATCCACTTCCCACCCCCATCTCAAGATAGAGGTATTTGTATTTTAAAACAATTAACGACCTTGTCTGCTTCAGTCTCTGTGCACTACCAAAGGAGCTCGCAACCATCAGGAATCTAGTTCCTTAATGAATATTTGATATATATTAGTGAGTCTTCATGTAGCTGTGTTGAGACTCTAATGATGCAAATAATCTGATTACCATAAGCAGCACGATTCCTGTGAAGGACACCAGTTTTCTGCTCAGGCCTTGCTGAGAGCTAATTAGTGATTAGCTGGCATCCTTGAGCAGCTGCTGGGCTACATCCTGGGCTCAACTGGAGCTGTTCTGAGGCCCCAGGGTGGCAAACGTGAAAGGTCTCCTAGACTGGTGGCTTCCTAAGATGCTGAGGATAAGTCACAGGTGAGGGTTCAGTCCTAAATAAGTCATTGATACAGTTCATGGAGCACTGCAGAGAAGGGGATAGAAAGAGTGTAGGAGATGGAAAAGAGGAAGAGGACCAGTGAAGCCCCGGCCTCTAGACACAACACAGCCAGTGTAATCAAAACTCAGTAGCTGTAATTGCCCTGGGCCTACACAAGACACACTGTATCAACAGAGAGTCCTGGATGGGCAGGGACTGTGGTTGGCTCATGAACCCCACCCCTTCCTGCTCAACCACAGGCAGTATGAGCTCCAGGGTGGGGAGGAGGGACTACTGTCTTTAGTTACACACACTCTGGTGAGACCGCTAGAGTCCAATGGAGAGTTCCAATACCAAGGCCACATAGAAGGCCTTAGTAGAGCACAGAGAACACAAACAAAACAAATGAGCAAGAGCATAGGAAAGAGACTTGGTAGGAACAGGACGTGGGAAGGGAAGGAAGCGGACGAGAACAGTCTAAATACATTATATTCAGGTTCAAAACTGTCAAAGAACAAAACTAATTAACAAACAGGATCCTTACACATGCCTCGTACAAGAAAAACTCATTTAAAAAAGTTAGTAGTTAGCGAAAAATCCATCATATAAATAATAAATAATTATTGAGCTATTGGTAAGAGGTAAAGCAAATCTAACATTCTTCAATAAAAAACATCTGAAATGTAATTGTACTCTTCTGAACTTTGGGGAGCACCTCTTTAAAAGATGAGGTGAGAAGATTGCTGACGGCTGTCTGAAGCATGGTGCACGGTTATAGCTGAATATTTGTTCACACGCAACGTGGTTGACATAAACAGATTCTCTGACCCCTCACACAAATAGTGAGTTCTCCCTCTTGAGCTTGCTGTTCCTGCCTGGGGTTTTTGCAATGAAGAATCCTATGAAGCTGGGCAGTGGTGGCGCACGCCTTTAATCCCAGCACTTGGGAGGCAGAGGCAGGCAGATTTCTGAGTTCGAGGCCAGCCTGGTCTACAGAGTGAGTTCCAGGACAGCCACGGCTACACAGAGAAACCCTGTCTTGAAAAAGAAAACAAAAACAAAATAAACAAACAAACAAACAAACAAAAAAGAATCCTATGAATTCAGTTCTTCCTCACCAGCTGAGCTGTGGAGGAGACAGGGGGACAGGGGACAAGGGACAAGTCCTCTGCATCCCCTGTAATACATGGGTCACTGCGGCTGGGAAAGGGCCATCCACATACACAGAATTTCTGTGACTCCTGTCACCTGTGTTGCTCAAACTCTCGGGGGCACAGGAGTCACCTGTGGTCTGGTCCAGCCATTTGTAGAGGCAAGGATACGGGATTGTTGTTTCAGATTTTTTATTTTATATGTGTGCGTGTTTTTCCTGCACGTATGTATGTGTACCAGGCATGTGTCTAGTAATCACTAGATCTCCTGGAACTGGAGTCACTAATGGCTGTGACCCACCAAGGTGGATGCTAGGAGCCCAACTCTGGCCCTCTGCAAGAGCAGGAAGTATTCTTAACCACTGAGTTATATCTTCATCTCCAAGATTCTGCTTGTAACAGACTCTGCAGTGACCAAGTTTGAGGATCAAGATATCACACTACTTATGTTTTACTTTTAAAGCTGAAACCTTTGATGAACCCACAGATGAATGTAAAAATACACAATTGGTCACTGAAAAGCTTCTTTTTAAAAGTATAGAATGTTATTTCTAACAAAAATAAATATAAATCAGGAAGTGAAGGCATTTCCTTCTATTTAAATCCAGAGAGAGAATATTTATAAGTCTGGCTGACTGCATTGCATCATAGAATGTAATTTTGGCTGCGTTTCCCAAGCCTTGTCTCAGTAGAGCTCATTGTCCACAAGATGGCGCTGCTGAGCCACCACACTCTTGGGAGGTAGCCACCCTGGATCTGCCCAGGTGAACAGCAGGAGAGCAGGACCTGAGACCAGAGGAGGTGTCTGGGCCTATCGCAGCAGTAATTATTTCTACATGATTTCCATGCCCCTCCACTCCAAATTAATGAATCACAGGTACTGAGACAGAGAATCATTAGGAGGTTGAAAAGAAAAAAGAAAAGAGGAAAAGAAAAGAAGAAAAGTGAAGGCCCCAGGAAATCTGGGATGTCTACATTTCATTCTGTCTCTTATTCTTTTGACAACTGTTGAGCAAGTCAATATGCAGGTGCTAGGGAAGGCAGAGCACCTGTATGGGCAGGTGGATGGGCAGGTGGATATGCAGGTGGATGGGCAGGTGGATAAGCAGGTGGATGGGCAGGTGGATAAGCAGGTGGATGGGCAGGTGGAT